>NW_027181837.1:2243206-2835706 GCF_029961685.1 Aristolochia californica
ATGGTATTTCCTTCATCCACAATACAATAAACACTCAACTGTACATATAAATACTGAAAGAATGAGGATATTCTCAGCTCCTGCTATGCCACTATGCCGCCAATTAATTAACATGTTGATTAAAATATATATAATACGTCATCTTAAGATTCAAAAAGAGAAACAGCAATAGAAGTTGTAGAAGAAGAAGAAGAAGGAGGAGGAACAAAGGAAAAATACTTAAAAAAATGGTCAATGTGACTGGTCTGCTTGGTTCACAGCCAGTAGAAAGATATACAACAAGGGAATAGCATACCTACTAACCAATTAAGACCACCTGCTTCAAGAACTGATATAATTGCCTTCTGCTGCCACTCCAATTTCGATTCAGACAAGGCACCACTAGTACTGCTGGAATGGCCAGCTAAACATGCACTTTCACTTGTAGAAGAAGGATTGACATTGTTGTTGTGTAATTGAACTTTCTCATGCATAGGTGGGTTCAACTCTATAAAGCCAAAAATTATAGAAACAACAGAAAGTAGCATCTGTTGCAAAAATCTCACTTTCTCCAAAACAGTATATGAGAGATATTCATCAGTGGCAACTGCACTGGTCAGCGACTTGAGTTGGATAACTGCAGCTGCAGAATTCAGTTTACTTGGTTAGACTCATCTTGTTTCACTTAAAGAAAATAATTTTTAAATATATTGAAAGGTGATAATATGAATTTTTAATCAAAAGAAAAGAGTGAAAGGCAAGCTAAGGGATAAAGAAAAGGAAAAAAGAAGAAAAAAACAAAAATGATATATAGATAACATGTAATCAAGGCCTAGACTAAGATAAGGTAAGATGGGCACAACCTCCAAAAATTAGGTGCAGAGAGAAGCCTTTTTCACAAAAGAGCAAAAACGAAATCCTATAGAAAAAATGCAATCAAACAATGACGCAGTTAGACAAGTGAGGCCTCCAAAAAATTGTGGTTGTGTGAACTCCTTTCCTATAAGAGAAGCAGCTGCTGATTAGCTTCTCTCAGGATACAGTCTCAAACTACTAAAAGTTGCGCAACGACTTGCATCAGTTACAAACTACAGAATAATCATAATCTACCAAACAAAATTTTGTAATATGTGCAGACACGCACGCAAAAATAAATAAATAAGTTAATGAAATATATTCCAGACACCAAAATCATTCAAAAAGGACAACCTTGAAATCAAAGACAAGTTCTAAAACTAAAGACATATGTACCAACACTGTGAAACATGTACCAAAGAGACACTCCTCTAGCAAGGGAGTCAGCCCAAAAGTTGGCTGATCTCAATACATGATTCCAAGAAATTATATCAGATGCAGTTCCATAATTTCAAAGAAAAGGTATCGCAAGCGCAGCGGGGGGGGGGGGGGGGGGGGGGGGGGTTTACCCCAGTTAATTACAGTAACAGAGTTGCCCTCCACAATTAGGTTTCTGTTAAAGTGTCTCTAAAGATTCTGAGACCCTGAACCAGAGCACTGAGCTCGGCGGTGATTGCATTGGCCTGACCAAGTGGCCAGCGAAGGACAGGAGGAGGAGAGCACCAGAGCTCGAGCAGAATATTCCCCCAATTTCAGCCAGGCCTGGATTCCCCATTAAGCTTCCATCAAAGTTGAGTTCAATACAACCAACTGGGGGGGAGCCATTGTTGAATCCAGGAGGGTTTTGGGTCAACCAATGAGGCAATCAAAGCCCATTTTTCTCTTATGAAACCAGCTTCAAATTGGAGTACTTTTGATTAGATAACCAGGAGGTAATGTTGTTTAGAGCTTTGAGAGATAGTACTCCTGGAGTGCTTCCTTACCGTAGAACTATCGCTTTGAAATCATAACAGAGGAAGAACCAGAAGTCTCAAACGTCGGACAGAAGATGAATACAGCAGAAACTCACAAGTTTATCGACCAAGAGGAGATCAGAATGATAAGTTGGATGATTAGACTAGTTTTGCTAGAGACAGTGAAAAGCTGCAGCTTGTTGTGGACCAAGAGGATGACCGAGATTGGTAAATGGTATAGAGAACTCATCGCAAACATAAAGACCAAAGAAGAGGAAGATAAACTTCTACTATGAAGGAACCACTTTTGAGGATTGAAGAATTACTATAATAGCAGTGCCGAATACTCAAGATCTCTGTCACAGATGGAGACCGTCCTTCCTTCATAAAAGGCGCACGAGATATTGGGCCCTTACTCGTTAAGCAAATGGAGGCTTCATTCAGTATCCAGGATAAACGAGTACACAGAAAGGATATTTGGACTAGAGATTTTCAATTCTCCATCAGTGTCTTCCACTTCAAGAATTGAGTCCAAAATCACTCACGCCCGTGATGGTTAGATCCTTGCTGGAATCAACATTCCAAAATCCACCAATGATGGCTTTCATTGGAGAAGCTTTCTTACAGCCCTGAAATCCTTCTTTCCAGCTACTCCACAACCGACTACTGCCCCAACAGACATG
Organism: Aristolochia californica; assembly: GCF_029961685.1. NCBI lineage: Eukaryota > Viridiplantae > Streptophyta > Magnoliopsida > Piperales > Aristolochiaceae > Aristolochia > Aristolochia californica. The sequence continues at coordinate 2,245,677 of NW_027181837.1, forward strand.
TAACCATTCCCACCTCTAAACTCATCTTCAAAAACTCCGATTTAATAAAATCAACCCACATCTCTCCCCACAATACCAACAAACTCTTCTCCAAACCTCTATCCCCCAACATTACCACAGCCCGTAAACCCAACCTACTCCTCTACTTACCAACCTCCCATCAATCTAAACCACTTCACCATCCAAATATCAACCACGCTGCTGGAGCAAGGGAGAACGAACTTGTCTCACTTTCTGGTTGCAAACGATGGTGCCTCCGAGATGGACATACTCTCAACAAGAAGATATATGAACGTTGGAATTTAGTCTACTCACCACCAGCCACCTTTTTGAGGAACGACAGATGCCTCATCCACCTTTTCTGCTCAGAGGATTGTCAGATGATTCTGGATTCATGGAAAGAACATTGTGCAGCTCCATGTACTATGATGGACAAATGGCACACTACCACCCACTCTGCCCCTACTGGAATCTGGATGAAGATTGCTAATCTCCCAATCAAGTTCTGGATTGACAACGTTTTTCAATCCATTGCTGAAAAATTCGGCACTCTAATAAAGCTAGATAATGATACAAGTTCAAGGAGAAGACTTTATCTTGCTAAACTGCTTATCCAGTCTGTTCAACCATTACAGATATCACTGAGATTTCTCTGAACCTCTCCTGCTGAACTGAAATCTTCACTATCTCCATCACTCTGGAAGTGAGCCATGGTCACCAGAGGAAGCAAGGATTTGAATTTTGGAAACGAGAGACCCAAACCAGATCGAACTTGACTGAAATCGGTAACTCAGTGGATAACTCGGAACCCTCCACCTTACCCTCACTCGGCCACATCATAACCAGCCAAAACACAAGCCCGCCAAGACAAAATTCAAATTTTGAATCCTTGACACCAAACACAGGCCTATCCCCTGAACACGACTTCCCAAATCCTAAGCCTAACATTGCATTTATTCTTTTCATTTTACAACCTGGCTGCCTTGTCCACATTGAGAAAAACAACCTGCATAACTTTGTTGTCCAACCAACACCTAAACCACCGAATCTTGAAGCTGCCTTGAAAGCAACCTCTCCCCATAATAACCAAATTACTTCAACTAATTCCTGCTCTGTCAAAAGCTAATGTTTCTTAAAGGAAAACTTAAGGAGTGGTCCTCCGGCCATCGTGCTTTGCTGGGTGTTGAGAAGAACTCTCTTCTCTCTCGGATTGCCGATCTGGACTCGATAGAAGAGCAAAGATCTATTTACGGAAGAATGCTACAATAGACCTAAAATCCAGCACCTTCATTTCACCCGCCTCTCCCCAGCAGTTGTGTCCCTCCTGGAGTATCCCTTCTCACATGGGGAAATCGAGTGGGCGGCTCTGGGCATAGCTTGTGATAGGGCCCGGGTCCCGACGACTTCAATGGAGATTTCTTCAAAAGAGCTTGGCCAATTATTAAGGAGGATATATCTGCTAAGATTCAAGATTTTTATGACAAGGAAATCACCTTCTGCAGCATTGGAGCTTATTTCATTGTGTTAATCCCTAAAAAGACCAATGTGGAGCAGCCGAGGGATTTTAGGCCAATAAGTCTCCATCTCTAGTACATATAAGATTATCGCCAGAATTCTTGCGCACCAGCTCAAGACTCTCCTCCCCAGTGTAATTCACCGCGGCTAAGGCGCTTTTCTCAAAGGAAAAAACATTCTTGACTCCACCATGGCCGCTCACAAGCTCATTGACCATTTTAGCCGCTCCAATGACCCAAGGATTGCTCATAAGCTCGACTTGGAGAAAGTTTTCAACCGCGTCAATTGGCACTTGTTGGATGACTTGATGGGTGGTATGGGGTTCGGTAAGAGGTGGAGATTTTGGATTAGGAGTTGAGTGTCGTTGGCTTCATATTAGCTCATCCTTAATGCCACGATATGCAGCTTCTTCAAGGGCACAAAATCGCTGAGACAAGGTGACCCTCTCTCCTTACTTCTTTTCAACATTGTGGCAGAATTTCTATCTTCCATGTTCTATTCAGCAAAGGATCTCAGCTCGTTGGCTTCAACCAATCATCACCCGCTTTCAACATTCCCATTTTTTTTTTTTGGAATGATGCTGAATTTTATTAAGAGAGAACTCAAACGAGCAAATTACAAGGGGGGAAGCCTTCCCAAACAATGAGAGATTGCTGAGAGGTTCCGAATGTTGCCAATTTATTAGCCAAAGAATTGGCTGATCTAGGAATGAGGTTCCAATTACAATGAATGGATGGCACAATGTCAGCAATACAATCAATGATTGGCCAGTGGCGCCAAGGGGGGGAGCTATCTTTTGAACACCAATTGATGACAGTCTTTGAGTCTCCTTCGATAAGCAGCTTGCCATGGAAGCGCTCTTTGAAGATTTGGAGGCCGAAGAGAAGAGCACTCACTTCAGCAGCCGGCCCAGGACAGCCTAAAACACTGCCATCAAAATTGAGTTTGATGCAATCGCAAGGGGGGAGGGGGATTCCAGGTGGCCATAACCGGATTCCTACAGGGGCCCGCCATAAGCGCGATCAAACCCCAATTTTCCCGAAGGAAAACACCCGATAGAGAGGCAAACTCCTTCCTAGTATGAAACGAACTCGAGATAAGGCCCACTGCCTGAGAAGCAGTATTATCCGAGGTACTAGCCTTGGAGTTGAATCTCCAGTTATTTCGCTCAAGCCATAGGTACCATGGGACACGCGCAAGGCATACCAAGAAAATTATCTTGCCCAACCTAGGAAGGCAGATCCCCATAACCATCTCATGGGTGCCAAAACGGTCTTGATGTAGCCCCATTTGGAGTCCAATCTACTAAAATATCTTCATCCAGACTTGCCAAGAAAAATCACAATGTAAGAGAACATGTTGGACTATCTTGTCGCACACACCACAAAGGGGACAAGTACGATCGGGGGCTGTGTAGCCTCTTTTATGGAGGCTATCAGAGGTGAGCATTTGTTCTCTGATGGCCGTCCACACGAAGAATTTGATTTTACTAGGCGCTGAGAGCTTCCATGCCAGGTTAGCCTTGTGTTCATGCATGTTGTAATCTTGTTTTATGATATGAGAGTAGGCGGATGCAACTGTGAATCGGCCATTAATGTTGGGCTTCCATGTCAGTTTATCAACTGCATGCTCACGAATAGTAATGCTATTGAGTCTGGAGAGGAGAGCAAAAAGTCGAAGTTTCCTCATCATTTAATCCTCGGAGAAACGTGAGACTCCATGAGCGATCTCTCCATGAATCGACCACGGAGCAAGAGAGGTCTCTCGCCACACTAGACAGACCTGGGAAATCCTCGGAGAGGAGGCGGGAACCGCACCATTCATCCGACCAAAAGAGGAGGGTCCTTCCATTACCTATGTGAAAGGAAGTTGCATCTTTGAATATTGGGAGTAGCTTTTGAATTGATTTCCATATCGGGGATAGGAGGCGAATAGCACCATCCTCCCTCCACCAGGCACCCAAAGGTTGAAGATAGAATTTGACCATATCTCCCCATAGGTTGTTATGCTTGATGTTGAAATTCCAGATCCATTTGAGCATAAGGGCATTATTCATCTCCTTCGTAGGTTGGATGCCTAAACCACCTCGATTCTGGGGCATGCAAATATACTTCCAACTCACCAAATGATATCTAAAGGTATCCTCTAATCCTCTCCAGAGAAAACGCCGGCGGATGGCGTCAATCCTGTAGCAAACGGAGGCCGGACAGTGCATGAAGGATAATAAATAGTTTGGCAGACCTGCCAACCAAGACTTGAGGAGAGTGAGTCGCCCTGCAAAGATAAAAGCTTGCCCCTCCAAGTAGCTAGTCTCTTTTCAAATTTCTCAATAAGGGGGGACCAAAGCGTCGCCGAAGGCCTAGAGTCAATGAGTGGGAGTTCAAGAGATGTAACTGGCAAATTTTCCACTGAGCACCCCAAATAGTCAGCCATACCCTAAAGCATAGATGAGTCAATATGATAGCCTAGGAGGGTGGTTTTCTTCCAGTTAATATTTTGACCAGAAGCCAATTCAAATAGTCCCAAAACAACATGCAATTTTCGGATAAGATTCATAGTACCAACCCCAAAAAAAATGGTATCGTCTGCAAACTGAAAGATCGACACATCAAGACTGCACAGTCTGTCGTGGAGAGGAGCTAACCCAAGTTCTTGGCTGAATAGATTAAAGAGGATAGATATTCTGCTACCACATTGAAGAGCAAAGGGGAAAAGGGGTCTCCCTGCCTGATTCCCCGAGATCCCTTAAAATACCCGCAGGCCGTTCCATTGAGAAAAACGGAATAGCTTGCAGAGGAGATGCAACTTTGAATCCAGAAGCGCCATTTTCCCCCGAATCCCATCATCCCCAGGAGTGTCCAGAAGCTTCCAATTAACTCTGTCAAATGCTTGCTCGAAATCAAGCTTTAGGATAAATTTGGGGAGCTTTAAAGCCTTAAAATGGTGGATGAGCTCGAGACATGTTATGGCCGAATCTAATATATTCCTTCCCTTGATAAAAGCACTCTAGCCATGATGAATGGCAATAGGGAGAACCGACCTGAGGCAATTGGCAAGGAGGTGTGCAAGCACCTTGTAGGCACTGGTGGTGAGACTGATCGGTCGGAAGTCAGATGGAAGTTCTACCCCTTCTTTTTTAGAGATGTGGGCAATAAACGAAGCTCTGATGCTCCTAAATCTGATGTCATGCTGATAGAACGAGTAAACCATGCAGGCAATGTCATCTCTGATGAAGGGCCAACATCAGCGATAGAATTCCCCATTGAAACCATCCGGGCCTAGAGCACGATCCAAAGGATTCCCATTTTACAATATGCAAATGACACTATTATTTTTGGGGTTGGTACCATGGATGGCATTAGAAGAATCAAGGCGGTGTTGAGCCTTTTTGAGTTGGCTTCTGGGCAAAAGGTTAATTGGGAGAAGGCTGGTATTCAACATTGACTCTGGACTCTCTCAGACATGGCGAGCATATTGGGCTATTCAATCTCCTCCATCCCCACAACTTACCTCAGGCTTCCTCTTTTCACGGACTATATCAGCAAGGACCTTTGGATGTTGGTGGTAAAAAAGCTTGAATTGCGACTCGCCACATGGAAAGGTCGCCTTCTCAGCAACGCAGGAAGATTCACTCTCCTCAAGCCATGTATAGCCGGCATTCCGAACTACTACTCATCTTTCATGCCTTAACCTGCCTTTATTTGCCAAATTATGGACAAGATCAAAAGAAGGTTCCTTCGGAGAAGCTCCAGCGACACTTTTAGATATCATCTAGTTAGTTGGAATGACGTTTGTATCCCCAAGTATTGGGTTGTAAATTTTCAAAAACCGTCTCCATGGAAAGTTGCTTATCGAAGGGGATTCCAAAGTCATTATCCGTTGGTGCTCCAGCTCAAGCTCCCCCCGGTGCCACAGGCCCATCATTGCTTGTATTGCTGACATTATATCCACAATTTATTGTACTTGGAATCACATTCCTAGATCAGCCAACTACTTGGCTGATAGGTTGGCTAAATTTGGAATCTCCCAGCAATCTCTCATTCGATGGGAAGGTTTCCTCCCTATAATCTTCCTCTTTTGAGCCTTTTAATATAATTCAACATCATTTCAAAAAAAAAAAAAACAAGCGTCCCAGCTAAAGGAGTTGAGAGACCCTACTGAATAGATCAATAATCATTTTATCATGGAATGTCTGAGGAATTGGTAGTGTTAGGAAGTGAGCAGCCATAACGAACACAAACCTATCAAACAAACTCAACTAGTTACCATCCAAGAGATGGAAGTCCAAGAAATGATTGACTCTCTTGTAAAGGACATGTGGTACAACAATTCTCTGAATTTTAGAGAAACAATAGGGTATGCAGGAGAAATTCTAATCATGTGCGAAATAGGGCCATCGATGTCCTTCCTGTGGAAAATAGGGAGTTCTCCATCAATCTGGACTGGCCAAGACATACGAGCAATTTGGTGTCTTGCTGGCATTTAGGGACCAACAAATATCTGCTCACCAATGCTAGTAAGTGCTTTTTGACTAGATACAAGATGGGACTTGCCATGGCTTTTTGTAGAAGATTTTAATGCCATTCGCTTTTGCAACAGGAAGTCTCCCCCTAGCCACAAGAATAACCTCCATTGCTATCATTGATGGATGTGAACTTGACGAGATCCACACCTCTGGTAAATCATTCAGCTGAAGTAATGGCCAAAGACAACCTGTTCTGTCAAAAAAAATTGCTTCCTCACCAACAAGTTTCCCTCACATAACAAGGTTCATGCATACCACACTTACAACGGACTACATCAGTTAGAATTGACAAAAATAGGAGAGTGAAACAAACGAGACAATAATTTATTTGGTGTTTCAAACCTCATCATTTTTATTTTTATTTTGAAATGATGCTGAATTTTATTAAATCAAAAGCTCAAAAGAGCAAGATTACGGGATGGAAGCTTTCCCATACAATGAGAGATTGGTGGGAGGTTCCGAATTTAGCCAATTTATCAGCCAAGGAATTGGCTGATCTAGGAATGTGATTTCAAGTATAATGAATTGTGGACATAATGTCAGCAATAAAATCAGTAATAGGCCAGCGCCAAGGGGGGGGGGAGCTTTCATTGGAGCACCAGCTGATGACAACTTTGGAGTCTCCTCCAATAAGCAACTTTCCATGAAAATGGTTCTTGAAAATTTGAAGACCATGAAGAAGGGCACTCACTTCAACTGTGTTGGAGTCGGCAATGCCAACAGGCACCGCATAAGAGAGAATAGTATCCCTACAACTATCTCTAAAGACACCACCCACACCCGTCGGCCTAGGACAACCCAACGCACTGCCATCAAAGTTGAGCTTGTTGCAGTCGCTTGGGAGCAGTTCCTAAATAGCCATGACCGGCATCTTGTGAGGACCCGCCATCTAAGCTAGCAAGCTCTAATTGTCACGGAGGGAAACGCCCAACAAGGTGGCAAATTCCTTTTTGGTATGCAACCAGCTAGAGATTAAGCCCACAACATAGGAAGTCGTACCATCCAGGGTACTGGATTTTGAATTGAATCTTCGGTTGTTGCACTCTAGCCATAGACACCACGGGATGTGACCAAGGTATGCCAAGAAGATTAACTTGCCCAATCTAGGCAAGTTTCAAACCTCATCATGATATTGAAGAAATATGCATGATGGCTCTGAGGAGCACTCCCCCAGATTATCATGACATCAGGGGCTTAAAAAATGCTCCTTGCAAAACTCCCAGCCCCTCCAAAATTGTCCAATTGGTTTCACCAGCATGAAACACAGCAAAACTTGTACTCACAAAGTTTTTTTTTTTTTGAAATGATAACTTGTACTCACAAAGAAAGTCCAACAAATAATAAATTCAAGCAAACTTCTTAAACTATCCAGAAGCTAATTTCTTCTGTCAAACAAGGAGACAATCTGCCGCATTGGCAGCTATATGGATAACTCCAAAAGAAATAGAAGGAAAATCACAAGGAAATGAAAGTATTAAGTGAAACAGAGGCAAGGGTAGGCAAGGACATGGACATACCTTTCATTAGTGCAGTAAGCTTTTGCATCCCTCCATAGTAACCAAAAACTCTGCGGTTATGCATGGAACGAATTACAATTGTCAAAGCATCCAAGACATGCAACCCTTCATCGTCGAAGCACACCGATATCCCTGATACATCCCCAGATGATTGTGCTGCAACCAAATCCATACAACTCAAAGAAAAATTTAACAACATCCAATAGTGGCTATGTAGTGACCTATTATTTGTAAGGGGGAGGCCTGCCTAATCTTGTTTTTGTTTCTGGTTTAATGAATTCATCATTTTCTCGAAGAAATAAAAAACTTAGTGACCTATTATACAAATACAGCTAACATTTTTTATGATGATGCAAACGCACCATGTGAGAAAGGAATTATTACTTTACAAACATGACAGAAAAACAAGAGACTCACATTCTGCAACAAGAACTGTTATCCGAGTAATTTCCCGAATGAGAAAAATAATAACTTCAGCAGGATGTCCAGCAGAGCAACCTACAATAACATCCTCAATACCCAAAGAGGCACTTGAGCCAGAAAATTTAGATGACCCACCAACTGATGCCAGTTCGAAGTCAACAGGTTGCCAGTTCTTATACACATGTAAGAAGTGCATAAGAAAAATCTGAGCTAACTTTTTCTTTTCCACCTGCAACACATAGGCAAAAAAAAAGTAACTTATCAAGCAAATTGGATGAAAAATCTTTTGAAACATCAAGATGTAACATATTTACCGTCAATTAAAATCATCCATTCACATAGATCAATCATAGTTTTTTTTTTTTTTTTAAATGATGCTAAATTTTATTAAAACAAAAGCTCAAGAGAAGATCAATCATAGCTTAATCATGCACCTCAAACTAATCTTTCTCCAAATCTGTCATTAGTCTCTTAAAGGAGACAGCAATTATGAATTAAGATATTCAACTCTCCTATCTTCAAGAACTGAAGATTAAACGAAACAGGAGATTCATCTAGTTCCACTTTTTTGAGAAAATTGAAAAATTCATTCAAAAATGAAGAAAAGGAGAAATCAAATTAGAAAAGGCCAGCCAAATAAACAGCCCAAGAAACAGAAAAAAAAAGCCCAAAATTTCCAAATCACACAAGAAGCTAAAAATGAAATCAATTCACATCCAACAGGTAAGCATCCCTCAGGATAAGCTTTATGACAGAAACACCCATCCTTGGGAAATCCAGACTGTGGATGAATTGATCGATGAAGTTAGCAAGCAGGTGATTTCTTGAGATCCTCACAGAGTTCAGCAAGTTCTGGGGAGGTCAAATCAGAAACAGCTGAAAGCTGATCTCCACTGCCTCGAGCTCCAAGCAGCCAGCCATTGTTCAGTGGAAGGCCCCAGCAAATGGAAGAATAAAATGAAATTTAAAGCAGGTACTCCAAAGGCAACCAAGGACCGACAGGAATAGGTGGAGTTTCCAGAAATCATGAAGGATCCACCCTTAATTCTTTTTGCAGGACCTCTGAGAAATTCAGACTTAACCACTACAGAAGTTCAAGCTGTTCTACAACGCCAGAAAATCTACAGCAGATCCTTTTTCTAAGCCCCTTGAAGTGAAGGGTGACTCATTTTCACCCAGCACTCACTTCAAGTATGGACATACAAGCTTGTTCCTTGCCCAATCTACAGACCGCACTGGAACGATAATCTGTGTAACGGCAAAAACCCAAGGCAAACGATCTTTCATCTCTATTCGGCAATTGCTTGTGCAACTTCATCAAACAGTTTGACCATGGAAATAGTCAATTTATTTGACTGTTTTTGGTCTCTCATCCCAAGATCAGCAAATTCTATAGCTGATGTTTTAACCAAGCAAGGAGCCTCCTTGCAATCTCTTGTTGTTAGGAGTTAGCTCCTTCTTTTTGGTCTCTTAATAAAATCACATTTTATAAAAAAAAAAAAAAAGATGAACATCACCCCGGCCACCCAACTAGGGAGCTCTTGACGGGGAATCTGGTCTTCTACTTCTCAGTGTTCAATTACAAAAACACAAGAAAATGTAAGATCACCCAATGCTGTGATGGCGCCATAATGGCGAGGATCTACCTTCCCTTCTGCACCCCCAATGGTTGAGAGCAAGGAAAAGCACATTGTCGTCAACCTGCCTACCCACACTTCGACTGATGGGAGAGAAAAACTAGTGCAAGCCCTGGTTGTCAAAACAACGACCGCCCAAACCACTGGCCACTTCATATCCAACTAGTTTGCCAACCAACTCCAGTTATCCTACACACCTATCCACTCCTACATCAAAACCAGGAAATAGCTCATTCTCTTCCAAACTTAGATAAACTTGCAGCTACAGGCATTCCCACCAACTCCTGCTCACCACTACTTAGTATTGAGGACTGGAACCCTGCACTCACTGACTGCTCCTATGGACAATGGATCACCATCAAGGGGCTCCCCATTGAACCCTAGAGTCGACAGACAATAGTATACATTGTTGAAGCCTTTGGAACTCTGCAAAAGCTAGACAACACCACAAATCAATGTTCCAGGCTTGACTACACCAGAATCTTTATCCTCCCAAACCAGATCAAGACTGGAAGTCAATACCTTAAGCTTGTATCAGGGAATTTCTTCTGCTGGATCAGAATCATTTTCGAAGACCTCAGTACAACTCAAAGCCTGTCCAATGGAGATACCACCCCGGGAAGACAAAACCAAGCCATTGAGTGTGCTCAGTCACTCAGCACTGAGTCATTGACAACCCTCATACTAGGCCAAAACGGACCAGTATAACCAGTGAGCAATCGACATCGTCCCCATCCTCCACATCACACAAATTCAAATTCAAATTTTGAAACCTTGCACCAACCCTCTCTACATACCCACCTAACATACCACCCATTTTTAAAACAGAACCCTGCCACTCACTTCTGAACCATTTGACCTTGCAAACATAGCCCAATCCCACCTAACAGAACCTCCTATCCCCTTCATCTGCTCTCCACATAGCTTAAGGAATTTTCCAAAAGTTGTTGTGCAAGCTGATCCTTTCCCCAATGCCGCAAACAAGCTTGCTGACAACACTGGCATACCTGCTAGTCAACCAAACAGCCCCTGCCAACCGCCATCAATGCTTATTGGAGCTAACCCAATCATTCAACCACTCCTTGACGCAACCATCAATACTCGTCCAACGAGTCAATCTCCTTCGGCTACCGGGAGAGTCACGGGCGAGGCTTGGCACCAACCTTCACCCTCACCTGACAAGTCAACCCCCACACTGCCAACAAGCACTTTCCCTTCCAAAATTAACTCTGCCCCACACCTCAGAAAAGCATGCCTCCCCCTGCCTTACCCCTTCCACCATGAACTCCCCCACTCCTTCCCCCTCGTCCACACCCCCCCCCCCCCAACCAGTTCGGCAATGAGTTGTCCACTCCCACAACCACATGTGCCCCTAACCCAACCCCCCGCCACCCTTCACATCAAGACTACCTAAAGAATGCCTCTCCCCTTCTTCGTGCAACACACAGCAGAAAAGGAAAGGGTCATCCTTGACAACTGCTTCATAGCGAGTCCAACAACCAACAACAGTACCCAGTGGACCCCTCGACTGGACAAATTATCTTTCCCTCGCCAGGTGAATGTTCACAGCAGCTCGCTGCTGCGCTCCAGTCAGAGAAGCACAAGTATAACAAGGATACTAGGAGGCAAAAGATGGAATTTACTGATATAATGGGGGTTGTATACAAAGGGCAGCTACCTGGCATTGACAGAAAAGTGGGAGTATCAAAAACAAAGAAGCCATGATCATCACCTCCTGGAATGGGCAAGGAATTGGCTCCAACGCAAGCGAGCCACAACAAGAAACGTACTCTCCACTTGTAACCCCACCATCATCATTCTTCAAGAAATTAAGGCTCAATGCATAGATGACCCCATCGTGCATGACCTTTGGAGTTGCAACAATCTTGAATGGAAGGCAGTCAAGGGTATTGGACACTTGGGGGGCATTCCCATCGTCCAAAATTCCGATTTCATTGACCTTTTATATACCAAATATGACGCTTATTCTATTGGCCTCCAGATCCGTGATAGAAGCTCTGGAATGTTTGGTGTCTTGCAGAAGTTCATGGGCCCATGTAATACAGACACGGTCAGCCTTCTAGGACAAACTTCCTGACCTAATGCATTGCTGGTCTCTCCCATGGCTCTTAGCCGGAGACTTCAGTGCTATCCAGTTCTACGGTGAGAAATCCCCCCATGCAACCAGAATTTCTTCCTCAATGAGATCCTTCACTGACTTCACTGGAAGTTGCAAACTTGAAGAAATCAATCTCACAGGAATATTGGTCTAGTGGGCAACAGCATCCCACCTTATCTAAGCTCGATCGTTTCTTTGCAAACAGTGATTGGCTCCGATCCTACGAGAAAACCACTCGTCGGGAATTTTGATGAAGGATGAAAGATTTCTATTGATAGCATTGATTTTATCCGCGTTGTCTTTTAATTCGTCAATCTTGAGGGTAGAGGTTTCATAACTGAAGACTGGATCTTGTCAGATTCGTTGTCGCATGCCATTTCTTTCTTCTGGTTACCACCTGCCAACCAAGATCTTCTTCCTGGTTTGGTGTCAATCTGTACCCCTTGCCGTCAAGAATCTGTTGTCATGCCTCGTCAATCCGCTCGCCTACATCCCTAACAGTCACTTTCACTCGCACTCCTTTCACTCTCCTCTCGCTCTTGTTGGAATGGGTCTGTCTTTTATATACAAGTTGCACCTTCGCTAATAGGTCAATCTTTTGGCACAATGGTTAGTAACATGGTATCAGAACAGGTTGGTCTCGAGTTCGAGTCCCGCTCCCCCCGTTTGTTCTGTCCCCGCATAGGTGGGACTTTGTCTTTGGCCGTCCCCGTATAGGTGGGATTGTGTATTTGCATTTGTACACAGGTGTTCCCCGTGCGGGGGAGTGTTGGAATGGGCCTGTCTTTAATATGCAAGTTGCGCCTTCGCTAATAGGTCGATCTTTTGGCGCAATGGTTAGTAACATGGTATCAGAGCAGGTTGGTCTCGAGTTCGAGTCCCACTCCCCCCGTTTGTTCCGTCCCCGCATAGGTGGGACTTTGTCTTTGGCCGTCCCCGTATAGGTGGGATTGTGCATTTGCATTTGTACAGGGTGTTCCCCGTGCGTGGGAGTGTCGGAATGGGCATGTCTTTAATATGCAAGTTGCGCCTTCGCTAATAGGTCGATCTTTTGGCGCAATGGTTATTAACAGCTCTCACCATTGACGATACTGACAGCAGTTGTGTCAAGATTGACTCTTATGTAATTTTTTACTTAAGTCACTTAATATAACAAGTTGGTGGTCAACTTCTAATCCCTAACAAGATGCTGCTTCAAACGCACCTTTCCCTCCTCCCTCACTCCGTATTCTTCATCTCTCTTCTTCTTCTTCTTCTTCTTCTCTTCTTCTCTTCTTCAAACTACCTTCATGCAGGATTGAACACTATCCATTCCATCCTACATGACAGCACCCTCAAAAAAATGGCCACCTTTCCCAGCTATATGACAAGGCACTGGTACCACATCATAAGCACTCATGATCACGTAAGAACACCTCACTACCACATGGCAGGTGACTTCAGATAGATGGCTGAAAGTGAACTTTGATGGTTCCTCTATTGGGAACCATGGCACTGTAGGAATTACTGGAGCTGCCAGAGAGAGAAGCAGCTCTATCCTATTTTTGCTCTCTGGTCCACTAGAGAATGTGACTGAACCAAGGCTGACATGGACAAGATCTCAGATCTCACATCCTAACAGATAAATTGGAATCATGTGTCACATTCAACAAAAAGCTTGTCTAACCAGATAGCCAGCAAAAGAGTACCCCTGTCATTAACCGTTGGAGATGCTCTTCCCGTGACCGTCAGGGTAATCCCGTATGTGCTGTGTATCAAGGATTATGTGGTTTTGCTCCCATAAACAATAAAGTATAACACCATTCTCAGAAAAATTATATATATAATAAATACCTTATTGGCCGAATTCTCATATTTCCTCCAAAGACTACTTAGAACAGGCTCATCACCATCTTCCCTGAAAAAGTGTAACTCATGCAAATAGTGAGGTCCAGTTCTAGAAGCTCAAAATAAGCAGCAGCGATAAAAACTAGTAGTACCTAAAACAATAAGAAGTAATGACACGGTAATAACAATTAGGTTACTTTCTATTTCCTCTAATGATGAATAATTTTTGTTCAATGTTAATGGTGAATAAATAATTATCAAAGATGAAAATAAGTACAGCATAAAGAGAAATGTAGGGATACAACATGAAAAGTTAATGGTTCGCTAAAGTCAAAAGATAATATTTCACCACAACGAAGTGTTGCCAAAAGGCTCCTTCTCCAAAGGAGTCCACCTCACAAATGCCAGAATGTCAAACGAACCAAGAATATGCTATAACCAAAATTCCTGAATTTGTTTAAAGTGAAGAAGCCTCCTACAAGGTCACTTGCAAGATAAAGTTGTTGGAATTTGCACGAAAGAAAAAAAATGGGAGAGATAAGGGTTTACAGACTCCTCTCCCCTATTTATAACACAAATAAAATGATAAATTATAATCATGTCCTCACTGCCCAAAACCCTAGGAAACTACATTCTTCAGGAAAGAATTTTCCTAGAAAATAAAGTAAACTAAATAAGCTCTAATAATACCATCGAACAACTACTGCAAGCGTTCATTGATACCTTGAAAATTCCAACAAGTGAGTGACCTTGGTGAGTGCAAGAAAATTCTCTGTTTTCTCTTTTATTCTGTTCCGATGCAACTCAAGCTGTTTATTCTTTCCATTCGTTATCTGAATGAAAAATCTAATTGCCACCTATTATTTTGTTTGGAAAGTAACTTAGTGAATATTGATGAGTTCTCATAGTAGCTAGGGTCTTTAGCTTCAAATGTTTCCAACTTATGCAGTTCAACATCTGTTTCATGACATGGTTACACTTTTCCCTTTTTTTTCTGAAAACTAACACAAACGACATTAGACTAAAAGAGAAATGTCACATGGGGTTCCCAAAGGAGAATACATCCCAAAAAAATTTATAAAAAAAATACATACATGAAAAAGAGAAAACACAAAAAACACAATTACACGAAAGCGAAGGACCTCAACGAGATTTTTTGAGAAACCCTATTTCCAGAAAATGACTCTATGATGTGAGTGGTGCTTCCAGCAGTATAAGACGAAGAAACAAAAAAAAATATGTAAAAATTCCTCAAAACCGAGAAGAACAGATGAAGTATGTTGGTTATTGGATAAAAAACCTAAACATCTTTTCCCCGTATCTTTCCAGGACATGATAGTTCAAATGTCAACTAGACCTCTCTTGGTACAGTAGAAGGTTCTGTGGAGGACCTTTTTGCTTCAGGTGTTTGGACCTCGTAGAAGGAATGCAATGATAGAACTGCAAATAGGGTACACTCCATTGAGGTAATTGAGAATGTAATTCATTATCTAGACTTTGGGATTAGTAAGATCAAGGTTAGGCAGGCCAAGGAAGAAGCAGGGTGAGCCCCCAGCTCCCAGTTGACAGGGGCCAGATCCCTCACTGATTCCATTCAGGATCAAAAAGACAAATATGATAGGGAAACCTGGAGAGGAATGATGGGAGTGGCTGACAGTATGATGGCTCATCAGAAAAAATTAATACTAAAAGGATTGTCAATTCCACCCAAAGCTCTAATGATTGTTATCTTCACCTTAGCAACTAGGAGTAGACGAAACCAAATTAAGTTTAGATTCAAAAGCTAAAAAGGATTCATATATAAAGTTAGCAGTCAAAACAGAAAGCCATTACAGAAGAGTTGCATCCCTGTTACAGCCAGCCTAATATGGGGCCACATTGTTAATAATGACACAAACATCTAAAGTTAAAATTATAAAAAATAATTAAACACATTTACTGCATACATAAAATTTCACTTTATTCCAGTTCTAAGTTATCTAATTTTCACCATGACAGCACAATTACCCCTATCTGCTTTAAGAAGGGAATTGTCAAAAGAACATACCCAAACAGAATCTTTGGAGAAGGAACAGAAAGTCTCTCATCTTCTTTCCATGAGGCAACATCTCCAGGCTGGCCACTAGCTGTCCTTCGAAGAAGGTCGGCAACACCTTTGACAATGTTCATGCTTTATATCCGAAATATATGCATCAAGATTTTACAAGCAGATGTTTGCAGGCTAAACCATCATTACGAGCTACCACTTGCACCAATTTCAGCACTTCACAATCACAAATGTTGCCCATCTTTATAATAGAACTGTTGGTACGTCCTGTGATGCAGGTAAAAATAAATATACTTGGAATTTTAAACAAGTAATAAAGCGAAGCTTGCCTCGAGCTAGTAAAGGTTGCTCCAAAAAATATCTCGAAAAAGATGAAAATAGGAATACGTTCCTTCAGGATACAAAAGGAACACAGGAATTCGAAAAATTCTGGCATTAAATAACTATATTCAAATATGAACTACCGCTAACACGAATTGACCCAAATGACATAAGTAACCAACTAATTTGTTTCATTCTCAATCCTTGAGAACCAAAAACCCAATTAGTCCACAATCTGTACTCATAGGAGAGTACGGCAGAAACTGTTACAAAGCACACCAAAAATGAAATCCGAAGAAAACGACTATGAAAATTAGGATTCTGTCAAGCAGGCGAACAAACTGAAGGCAGTTTGCAGATTGATTATTAAACGAAATATGCAAAACATAAAATTCCAGGTCTTACCTGATCAGGTGAAAGGAATGGTCAAAGGAAGCGATCTTCCAAAAAAATTAGGATATAGTGACAAGATCTGTTTCTGGCGATTCCGTCAAAAGACTTTCCATCACGCCAGCAACAATCAGGAGAAATCACCGACAGGAGGTACAGACGAAGAATTACTTGGGAGCTTTTAGAAAATCCACTGTTAGGAAATGCCGTGAGGTGTAGGGGTTGGGGTGGGTAGAAACTGAGGTTCCAACCGACCCGATTCGATTCAACTCAACCCGACCCGATTTTGACAAAGATTTGCTTTTCCCATATCACCCAGGAAAAGAATGAATTCCAGGGTGATCTATTTCCTCAAAGAATGTACTTTTTTGTGTTAGTCAACGCAACAAAAAGTGTAGTAGAAAATATTTTTCTGTGTTAGTGTGCTCACATAAAGTGCACAAAGAATTTATTAATAAAATGCTTTATACTAAGATTAATTATATTTTTCTAACTTAATAATAACAAAAATATTATATTAAAATTACCAAAATACACCTATAATCAAGTTTTACTTTTATAATATTTAAATTCACTATCACAACTTATTAATTAAATATGAAAACAACACAACACAAAAAACATAACACAAGTTTTCTCATTACAAGAAAATAACACTAAGTCTAATATAAGAAATGTTCACTTTTACAAGAAATGTTATCCGAATTACACTCTCCACTTAACTCATCACTTGAATCATCTTTTTTTGTCGAATATATCTTGGTAATCCTCCTTGCAAATTGTAAAATTATGCAAGACAAAACAAGCAATCATAATTTTTACCTTAACATCGAAAGCAAAAGGAGGGGCATATTTTAATATTTAAAAGTGGGCTTTTAAAGCCCCATGAGTACACTCAATAGTTGTCCTTAACGACAAGTGCCTTCAGTTTAACAACTCTCTTGAACTTATGGCAGGATTATCTCCATATTATTGCAAATGGTAACGAATATATCCGATACAAAGCCCAACTATGGGGAACAGACTCTACCCACTTTCTCAGGGTAGCTCAAAAAATACCTTTTGGGCGAAAGATAGACTTGTCTCGTGCTGGATGTTGGGTTCACTCCCATCCTTTGTAAGTAGTATGCCTATAGGCATTACTCAGAAGTGGTAATAAGAGGGTAATAAGGAATCACTGAAAGATAATATGTTGGGACCACCATATCCTTTCTTCTTCATCTGAATAACCAATACTGACAACAGTTAGCAACTGAGAAGTTCTTCTTCAATAATTATGTCTCAAACAAAGAGACACAATAGCAGTAGCAGAAATGGGCCTGGGACCAAATAACACATACCAAATAATGAAAGTCTTTAAAAAGGACACAAAAAATAATTAGTAAAGAGTCTATCAGAAAGTTGTGTACCAAATAATATGTTAACCAAGTAATAAGTTATCAATTATTCAAGATAAAAATCTAGTTGGAGCCAAGGGACCGATTCAAATTGAGGCAAGTGACCGAGTCAAGCAGAGTCATATATCAAACCAATCTAGTCAATTCGAAGGAGAAATCGGTATAGAACTCAGAACCCGAACCCGTACAACTGAGGCAATAAGCAAGTGGGTTGAGTCACGTTGATCTATCGAGTTGACCCGAGCTAACTCGATATCGCTGGATCGAGTCTCAATAGATTAAATACAAATTGAACTTTTTCCTCCTCCTCGTCGAAAGTTGTAATGGACTCGGTGATGAAGACAAGTCTGTGGAAACAGAGATAACCAACCAGTCTTCATCTAGTAGCCAATGTGAGTTCCTTGCCTTGAGAAGTCATCATCTTTAGCGCTATTTTTAGATGCCAGTCAATTATTTCCCAAGATAAAAAAAAAATCATGGTTATTTCAGAAAGTTTTTGATGGAGGAAATAATCCAAGGAATTGAAGATTTCTCGGCAAATAAATCAGATCGTGATTGATGGTAGATTAATCAAGCATGCCAACCGAAGGAAACTTGGAAACAACTCACCAAAACAGTAGCAAATTAGTTTCCAAAAAAATAGTAGCTCCTAGGATGGCAATCGGACAACAAGAGATCTCAAATTAAGTGGCAAATTAGTTTTCGAAAAAGGGTAGCAACTATCTGGCAGAGAATCATTCCAAAATAAGAACCAACACCTGAATGTAATGTTGGTGAAGAGACGATCAGATACCAAGAATATTTAGAGGAAATTAGGCAATAGAAATATTCAGATATGAGGAGTTTCAAAGAAACCTGTGGCTCGAGATTCTCTCCGTGAACAATCAGTAACTTCCTAGAAAGCAAAGAGCTAACAGCTAAAATAAGTTGGATCAAAGGAGACGAGCCAACGAAGGAATTTTCAAAATTTGTTGTTAACTAGCAGAGAGGCAATGACAACAAGATGACTCGGTGGAGTCTGGTGTCGTTGTTCCCGACAACAACTATTGACCAAGTCAACTCATTTTATGGTAGAGGAAGCTCCTTTGCAATAGTACTCATTTATTGGAACTCAATTACTGGATGCACAACATGAAGCCTTCTCAATGTGAAACCTCTGCATTTCTTCGATTAGTTGTGGGGCTCCAACCAGACTTTAGTTGTTCAAAGATTCAAGGCCGTTGGTTTTAACAAAATCCAGGCCTTTCCTAGACCTGAAATTCACCATGATAAGAGAACTTCCCAACTAGGTCGACTTAACCCGTTTTGATACACAAAAAAAATATTGCATCTT
This sequence comes from Aristolochia californica, assembly GCF_029961685.1. Taxonomy (NCBI): domain Eukaryota; kingdom Viridiplantae; phylum Streptophyta; class Magnoliopsida; order Piperales; family Aristolochiaceae; genus Aristolochia; species Aristolochia californica. Next base: position 2,264,728 of record NW_027181837.1, read on the forward strand.
CTATTGAAAGGGTTAGATATTGTTTTCTTCCCTCAAGGATTTGAATATAGTCTATGCTTAACAATGAAGACCAGCCAGATGTGACTTTCCTGGTTCTTGTCTTCCTAGAAGAAGGAAACCTGACAAGACTTCACCTGCCCATATGCTTCACTCGGGATGATTCAACAAAACGACGAAATTGAGATGGAGATTTGCAATTTTTTTATGTTAAATGTTTCTAGCTTGTCCCACAGTGGTTTAACTGGTAAAGATGCAAAAAAGAGCCAATAGTCTCTAAGTTCAAAAGTAAAAAAGCAAAGGAGGTTGAAGGAATGATGACATGTCTACAACTAGACAAAACATTATAGAACAGAGGAACATATGTAGCAATATGAGCAAAAGAAAAGAAAAAATGTTCCTAGAATCCTAAAAACCATACTTGTGAGTCCTGAAACTCAATGCTTTGATACCATGTTGATTTTCAGGATTTCATGGATTAGCTCATGGAGAAAAGAAGAAATGACATATTGGGGAGAAAACAAGAGGAAGAAAAAGGTTATGCAAATGTATCCAAACCTTCCCCTAAAGCTCAATTTATAGATGAATAAATTATAATATTATAATTATACTCTTGAAACTTAAACTAATTATATCAATAACATCTTTATTAGATGATTCTTTATTTACCATCATGCTACTACTGTGTTGGCCATTCATGGTTTGTGGGCTTGAGTCCATCGACCACCTCTTTTGGTTGTGTGGGCTTGGGCCCATATTTCAATGGAAATAATCGAGGTGATCGTGGAAGAGGTGGTAGGAATGGGCAAGGCTCATCTTGATCTGAAAATCAAACTTGTTCTCATTGTGAAAAAATATGTCACATCATTGATACTTGTTGGAAAATCCTTGGGAAACTAGACTGAGGTACAACTAACCAAGTTTCTACCAATAATGGAGATAAGTTAGAGAATAAACTTGACACATCCAAAGGCCAAAAAATTATATCCGGAAAAGACTAAGATTTACTACAACGGATGAAGAATATAATAATATCTCCCTCGAACATGACCTCTTTCACTATTGTAGCTACAACTATCTTAGGTATGATCTCAGTTGCTTCACCCTCTCCATCTTGGATTATTATCGTTGGGGCCTCTAAGCACTTGATATGTAATGGTAATCTTCTGAGTTCTATCTCCCCTTGTATGCTGTAACCACATTACACTTATCAGATGTGATTTTTGTTCCTCAATTTCCTTTAAATTTTCTATTAATCAGCCAATTAAAAAAATATTTAACCGTTCCATTACTTTTTCTCCTACTTGTTGTGTCTTTCAGGATTTGTAGACGAAACAGGTGATTTGTGGAGGTCATGAACAAGGAGGTCTATATTGACTCAACCAATCAGTAGTCTCAGTTGCAACCAGTTCACAACACAATGCCCTTCAATGGCACAACAAACTAGGTCACCCACCTCTAGAGACCTTTAAACAAGTAATTCCCTCATTACAATCCATTTATCATTTGAACTATGAAAGTTGTCAACTGAGTTAACACCAACAGAGTACTTACCTCAAGGAGAAACTAAAGGTGTTGCTCCAATTTATTTAATCCATATGGATGTGTGGGGACTCTTGAACATATCTAAGGTTTCTCATTCAAAGAAGTATATTACATTTGTTGATAACTTCTCTCAGGTTACATGGTTATTTTTACTTAAAGATAGATCAAAAGTATTACTACTTTCAAATCCTTTTGTGCTATGATCTCTACTTAGTTTAATACCACCTTAAAGGTTATCCGTTCTAATATGCAAAAGAATATATGTTACAAGAATTCCAATTCTATTGCCAAAATAATGAAATCATACATCATACCTCATGCATCTACACACTACAACAAAATTGTGTGGTTGAGAGAAAAATAAACACCTTCTTGCGGTTGCTCCGGCCCTTCTTCAACATATGCATGTGCCCCACTTCTATTGGCCCCATGCTTTCCTTACAACATGCTTTCTCATCAATAGGTTGTCATCTTTCATTCTAAATGATCAATCACCCTTCTCCTGTCTCTTTCCTACTGAAGACATTTTTCCTTTCCCATGAAAGTATTTGGGTGTACTTAAATGTATTTTTTTGGGGTCCTTTCGTACTTAAAAAGGATGTGAGTGTTATAATCCTTCACTCAAGAGAATGTTCATATCTAGAGATGTGTCATTATTTTAAGAGCAACCTTTTTATTCGTCCAGTAGTGCCCTACCCGGTTTCTCTCTTACACATGAGTTTCCTAAGGCTGTTATGCCCATTAAAGACTTTGCAACTCATGGTCAGGATAACTTATCTTTTTAGCTCCGCGAAGCATTGGTTGACACCTCACCTATAGAGTCTTAAACTACTTCAGAAGTTACTTCTTCTTATTCCCCTCATTTTTTCTCTTCCCTTTGATACTCGACCACTTGCCCTTCTGAAGGTTCTGAAGTCTTGTACAAGACAGTCTATATCTCACCCTATCTCCAAATTTTTTATCTACTCATCAATTATCTCCATCTTGTCATCACTTCCTTGCGTCCATATCATCTACCTATATTCCTCAGTCTTATCAAGAGGCAATTCAACATCTAGGATGGAAAATGACGATGGATGAAGAAATGGCAACCCGATATGAAAATATGACTTGGACATTTGTTCCCCTCCTATTCAGGAAACAACCAGTGGGTTGTAAATGGGTCTTCATTGTTAAGCATTACCCTAATGGCTCTGTGGCCGCCTTCAAGCTCACCTCATAGCTAAAGGCTACTCTCAGTGTTATGGTGTCGACTATGAAGAAACCTTCTCCCCCATCACCAAACTCAACTCAGTATGCTTATTATTATTGTTGGAAGATGGGTTCCAGCCCACATGACCAAGGAAGACCCACATATCTAAGAGTGTTAGAAGATGGACCCAAGCCCATAAGAAGTATAACCCACTATGATTACCACGAGCTAGCATCCTTATCACATAAGTTGGAAGATTAAGAAGGACTCACAAAGATAACCACAAGCTGGATAGAAGATCAAGAATGACTCACAAAGATAACCACAAGCTGGATAGAAGATCAAGAATGACTCACAAAGATAACCACAAGCTAGTTGGAAGATCAAGAAGGACTCACAAAGGCATCTTTATCCGATGGTCACGTCCTAGAAGTGTTCTAGTTTAAGTTATGTTTGTCTTTTATCTATATTGAGTTATTTAATTATGCTAGGACTTATCTTTAAGTGTTAGAGTTTGAGTATAGTTGGGACAAAGGTAGTTTTATTGTAATTGGACTATACTATCTTCCTTTATTATAAATAGAGGTTCACATACTCTGATTATAATCAGTCAATGTAGTATTTATCTTTTCCATAAATTCAACAAATATCTCTTACTACTAATTCTAGTTGGTCGGTGTTTCAGCTCGATGTGAAAAATACCTTTCTTAATGGATATATTAAGGAGGAGATTTATATGCAGTAACCACTTAGTTATGTCGTTGAGGGCAAGTTGGTTTGCCGTTTATAGAAATCCCTATATGGGTTAAATTAGTCTCCGCAAGCTTGGTTTGACAGGTTCAGTCAAGCCATGCTTTTATTCGGATCGACCAGGTGATTTGTGGATCATATAGTGTTTGTCAAGCATATTAAGAAGGGTGTGGTGCTACTTATTGTGTATGTACATGGCATTATTCTGACAGGAAGAGATATTATGAGCATAAATCAAATTAAACATAAGATATGCAATGAATTCAAGACAAATGACTTGGGACTCCTCAAGTACTTCCAAGGTATTGAAGTTCTTTAATCCAGGCATGAAATTATCCTATCACAAAGACAGTATGTTCTTGACTTGCTGAAAGACACAAGAATGATGGGATGTCGCCCTGCTGACACTCCAATGGATACGAATGTAAAATTATGTGTAGGCTCTGGTGAAGATGTTGATGTGGGCAAATACCAAAGGCTAGTAAAAAAGTTAATGTATCTTACAGTGACTCGACCAAATATCTCATTTGCAGTTAGTGTTGTCAGCCAATACATGCACAAACCTCAAGTCTCTCACTAGCAACCCCTAGCAAGAATCCTCAGGTACTCGAAGAAAGCCCCAGGACAAGGGCTTTTATATAAGTATCACGGTCAACATTGAAAGTTTTTCTGATACAAATTGGGTTGGATCTCTGGATGACAGAAAATCCACCTCAGGGTATTGTATGCTAGTTGGAAGCAACCTTGTGACATGGAAAAGTAAAAAACAATGTGTGGCAAGATAGAATATCGAGCTATGACACATGTGGTAAGCGAACTTCTATGGATCAAATTCCTCCTAGAAGAAATGGGATCTAACAAAAATGGTCTGATGGAACTCCACTAAGATAATCAAGTTGCAATTCACATTGCTTCCAACCCAATCTTTCAAGAAAAAATTAAGCATATCGAAGTTGATTCACTTTGCCAAAGAGAAGCTGCAAGTAGGTATTATAAGTCTCTCAAACATGTCTCATCTCACAACTAACTTGCAGATGTACTTACAAAATTAGTTAGTTCGAAAGTTCTCTCCACTATGAGCACCAAGTGTCTTCTCACCACCAAGTTGAAGGGGAGTGTTAGAAGGCACCTATGAAGGGTGACACAAAGGGTAAAAACAAAGAGAACTCCTCCCCACATCTAGAGGTGGCAAATGGGATAAATAAAGTGATCTTCAAAAGGATGGCATAAGGGGGTAATTATGTAAGACGATGTATGTTCACTTCCATCATTTCTATTATAAAGCTTGTAACCCTAAGGGCATTATAGTCATTATAAACCTCCTCTCACAACTATAAATAAGAGCCTCAAACCTCTCCTCTTCTCATAATTTGTCCCAGAGGTAACAGTAAACCCTAAAACGCCCCCTCCCCGCCAAAAAAATTAAAAATTAAATAATAAAATAAAGGGAAGAGGAGAAAACCACATTTCGGGATGAAAATGCATTTCGATAAGAACAGATAATTAAAAAAAATTAAAGTAAATAAAATAAAATATTTAATTAAATAAATCTTAAGCAAAAAAAATTAAAAGAAATAAAATTTTAAAAAATTATATAGCCGTTAAATAAATAATACAATACATTTACTCACAAGTATAAGATATATTATACAATGGCATTTACTAAGAATTTTTCAAATGAATTTATAGTGTAATTCAGTTGAATAGGTTACTCAAATTAAACAAAAATATATGATGTCCAAGCCGGAAAACATTGTGCCTCCACAAAAACCAAACTGAAATCTAACTGACATAGGCCCTAGAATCCACACCGAAATTAGAAATAAAAAAAAAATTAATAAAATTAAAATTTCATCAACTTAATTTAATATTCGCTTGTAGCCAATTAAAACCTAAAAAATAGGAAAATAAGTTGCAGAGTGAAGGTAATTTGCAGAAGCCGCTCTCTGGGTCATGCACAGCGGGTCCCTCCTCCCTCTCCTCTCCTACGGAACTCAGGAGGGATCTCCATCTGCATGGCCTAACCCTCCAGGACTGAATTTTTTCAGGAGTTTTAACACCTCAAATGTCCAGAAAAGTCTCAAAATCCCAAGAAATCACTGTTGTTCAGATCCCTAAGGATGATTCCTACATCGAGCCGGATCCTCCCAACCCGGAGATGGTCGCGTACGAGCTCCAGCGATCCCGGCGACAAAAGATCATCTTGGCTGTTTCCTCCGTCGTTCTTTTCGCTACGATGGTTCTCATCGGCTTTTCCGGCGTTTTAGGCAACGATCGGTCTACCGACTACTCTGCCGGCCATGAAGATGCTATCCTCGACTCCCATATCAATGCCTTCTGTCAGCTCACTGATTTTGAGGATGTGTGCGTGGCTAGCATCAAGAGGTACGCCGTGGGACAATCTGAATCCGAAATGACGCCCAAAACGTTCACGCTTTACTCCCTCCGGGCAGCCATTAATGATGTGGGTATAGCGTACAATTACTCGCAGGAGCTCGTCAATGGCGGCGGGCTGGATGGGACCCTGAGGCGGGCCTTCGTGGACTGTGAGGAGCATCTGTTATCTGCCCTCCAGGACTTGCAACTATCTTACGAAGACACCGACTCCATGACGATGGACGGCTCACCGTACCAGCTGTTGGAAATTCTCACGGCCTTGAGCGCCTCGACGGCGTACGAGCAGACGTGCGCCGACGGATTAGCCAGCCAAGTGGGGGAAGAGGTGAAATCGATGACGGACATTTTGACCAACGCCACGAAGCAGACAAGGAATAATCTGGCAATTGCAGCCGGGACTCCGGGGACAGCGTACGCGACGCAAGTTGGCACTCCTCCGCCGGCCAGGCTGCCGACGCCTTCTCAGCTCCCAGAGGTGCCAAGGCCTGGGGGACGGAGATGGCTGTTGGACGAAGAGGAGGAGGAGGATCAGATTTGGTTTCCGGCAAAGGGTAAGCCGGACGTGGTGGTGGCACAGGATGGAACGGGGAATTTTAAGACGATCACGGAGGCTCTGGATTCGGTACCAAAGGTCAGGGATGATAGGTTTGAGATTTACGTGAAGCGGGGAATCTACGAGGAGGTCATAACGGTGACTGACGAAATGAAGTATGTGACCATGTATGGTGACGGAACAAAGCTGACGATTGTCGCCGGCAACAAGAGCGCCAGTGAGGGGCTCTCCACCCATGCCACAGCGACTGCCAGTACGTCTCCGCTCCTCTTCTCCCATTAACAATTTCACCATGACATGATCTTGAGTCGTATAATGCACCTGAATGTGGCAAAACAAAAAATAGTTTCACAAACCTCCGTTGCTCCACCACTTAGATTGCTAGTTTTCTTGCTCAATACTGATGGTTGCGTTTGGTTGATCAGTCGTTTTAGGGAAGGCATTCATGGCCAGGAACATGAGTTTCGAGAACACGGCAGGGCCAACAAAAGGTCCGGCAGTGGCTCTTCGGGTTGAATCTGATCTATCCGTCTTCTACAACTGCCGAATCGACGGCTACCACAGTACCCTCATGACCTACACCCACCGCCAGTTCTATCGAAACTGTGTAATCTCCGGCGTTGACGACATAATCCACGGCGACGCCGTCGCCATCTTCCAAAGTTGCCAGATCCTTGTAAAAGAATCTCCACGAGCTCGGGAAAACATACTGGTCCTCCAGAGTCGACTCGACCGGCACGAGATCACCGGCACCGTCATACAAAACTGCACAATCACGACGACCCCCGGGAATACCAAGGCGAACGTGATTCCTACCTACCTGGGTCGGCCGGTGAAGGAACGGTCAAGGATAGTAGTCATGCAATCCTTCCTGGACGACCTCATCGAGCGAGAAGGTTGGGCCCTGCCCCTCCTCGACAACAAGACGATTGTGCAGTCCAGCTTCCTGGCGGAATTTGGGAACTACGGGCCTAGTGCAGACGTGACGGGAAGAGTGAAATGGCCGGCATTTCATGTGTTGAAGGAGGCAGAGGTGGCCGAGTTTACTGTGAAGGAGTTCATCCAGGGCAGCTGGTGGTTGAACATGACGGGAACTCCATTTTATGCTGGTATTCTTGAAGGGTAATAGCTTTGTAATTTTTGAAGACCGAATTTTATTACTAATAAAATATGTTTCGTTTTTGTCCCATATTAGGTCTATAATTCATCTGGGGCACTAACACTGGAATCTGTTTTCCAGCCACTTGAACTCGTTTACACTAATACCCAAACATGAGTTGAAGTTGAATCAATTTATTTAAGTTCAATTCAATTCTTCACTTCAATACAAGTTCATTGTGAACTAAGTAATATTAGACTTAAAATATTTAATTAATCAATATTTTTTTTTAACAATTTATTATTTTAATTATTAGGTAATAAAAAATCTACTGATAAATTTGATTTTTACACTCTAAAATAATTTTTTTGAATAATTTTCTCAATTAATACTTATTTTAAATCATAATAAAATGTGTTAAATAAGTAAGAGTAAGATTTTTTAATTAATTAGAATACTTATTTTATTTTTTATTATTTTAAATATAAGGTAACAAAATGTGCACCGATAAATAAAAATTTTAAAATCTAAAATATTTTTTTCTTCAAATAATAAATGTTGTTAAATAAGTAAGAGTATGATTTTTTAATTAATTAATATATTTTTTGAATAATTGATTATTTTAAATATTAGGTAATAAAAAGTGTATCGATAAATTTGATTTTTAAACTAAAATAAAATTTTCAAAAAGTTTTAGTTAATTAAGATTTTAAATCAATAATAAAAGGTGTTAAATTGGTTAAAGTAAGATTTTTTAATAATTTATTATTTTAAAAATAAGGTAATAAAAAGTGTACCAATAAATTTTATTTTTAAACTATAAATTTTTTTTTTTTGAATAATGTTTTCAATAGATAAATATTTTAAATCGATAATAAAAGGTTTTAAATAGGTAAGAGTAAAATGATTTTAATTAATTAGTATACTTATTCTATTTTTTATTAATTTAAATATAAAGTAATAAAAAGTGTACCCTTAAATTTTATTTTTAAACTCTAATTTAAATTTTTTTTATATTTTAAATTATTAAATAATTTAAATCGTTAATAAATTGTATTAAAAAGGTAAGACTAATATTTTTATATTAATTAACATTTTTAATAATTTATTATTTTAAATGTAAGATAATATAAAGTGTACCATTCCAGTTCCGCCGCCGATTCCCGTGGAGAGCTCCGAACAATCTCGTTCTTCGTCGTTTGGAGGGATTTTCGGCGGTGGTAACAAGCAAGAAACATCGAGCAACAGTGGAGGTCATTCAGAAGTGTTAGAAAGCTTTGATTCGCCAAGTACGCCAATCCCCTCTTTCGATTACAAGTGAAGAAGAATCACTATGGCTGTGCATAAGCAGAAGAGAAATGCATCTCCTCAAAAAGCTTTCATCAGGTAGCAAACTCAGCATTGCTTACGAGGGACTAATCTTCGTAAAAGATTTAATAGTTCTGTCTTTTCTCTCTCTCTAGGTTTTCGACCTTTTTGTCTGTAACCATTTATTTGCTATAAAATAAGGAAATCCTGACGGTGTACAAAGCACAAACACATGGAGCGAAGAGGCAACTTCATTCGATTTTGAAGCTTGTGTGAATTGAAAAACAATGGTTACATTTTACAAACACGTGACCAAAAATTTTGATTTCTTCATGGAAGTGACCCTATAAATCCACCTCTCTGCAACTGGCATTTACAATTGCTCTAATTATCAATCACCTTTCATGGGTTTCCATTTACAATTGCTAAGCAAATCTAGGGCTTGCATTAGTGCAACAAAATGGATCATGTGCATATTCACCGAGGTAACCCGACGCCCTACTGACAATTAGAAGACCAGAAACTGCATTATTACTTTCTTGATACAAAATGCATGTTTTTGATTAATTTTATGCCAAAAGAATTTTGATGGAACTACCATGACTGCATTCACTGTGGCAGGTACCTCCCAATCAGTACTGTGCCGGAGATTTCAGCAACTTCTTCAAAGACTCTACGATGCTTTGAAATGAGGGGCGCTGCTTGGGGTCACTGCAATGGAAAATATATTAAGATGAGTAAATCCATGATTTCAGTACCTATAAATACTATGTTTGAAGCAAAATAAAATATTATACTTTTGTGGGCATGGTTAGAATAGAAATTTGACTGGGATTTGAAGCAATTAATCACAAACCGTGCTTCTCCATGATATTTGCCAAGAAGTAGATCAATTTTTCAGTATAAGCAAGAAGTTATTTGGGGTTCATTGTGTACTAGCAAATGGAACAGTTTAGAGGATGTGCACTATTTGCGACGTTCTTCTTTCAGTGAGTAAATCATAGAACCAGAGCATGCTTTACACTATATCCTAGGAACAGTGGAATTGCTCCATTAAACTTATTCTCAGTGTTTTGCAGCTTTATTAGTAAGGGAAGACAGCCATAGCAGTACAAAGTATCTCAAGAAACTCTTACTCGGCCCAACAGGACTCCATGAGGGCTACCAGCGTGGGGCTAGTATTTGGAGGTATTGTAAGCCTTCTGTTCTGGAAGGCGACGGCTCCAACCACCTGAAATTTGTTCAGCTGGCAGCCTGAGCAGATTTCCTTCCTTGAAGTTGGAAGAGTAAATAACAAAATAAAGTAACAGCGAGTGCAACAGAGAATTCAAGATAATATGTGCACCGCCGTCAAGTTCCAATAATGCTACCTGTGCCGGGCCAAGACCAGACCAAGGTTGCTGCATGGTGATAAGCTCCCATAAGATGACCCCGAAGCTATAAACATCAGATTTTTCATTTGAAGGCTCCCCTCGAAGGAACTCTGGAGCCATCCATTCAGGCTGCAAAATGAAAGGAAGGTGCAGTGCCATCAATTTAAGTTAGATGACCATCCAGTTAGAGCTTTAGTAGTTAAACAGACATTGATCCTTACAGTGGAAGATCTGAAGCACAAAGCTTCAGACTCAGAAGGCTACACTAGCGATGAGGTTGAAACCAGTTCCTAACAACACTAAGTTACAGAACAAGAAAATGACTGCTCACCGTTCCAGCAACTGATTTTGATGATATAAAGGTATTTGCCTTGAATCTGGACAACCCAAAATCACATACCTATACAGATGAGAGCTAGGTGAGCCAATGCAAAGAATAGAGCAGGAAATTTGATAAAAAAATCATTATATATACCTTTATGGACCAGTTCTTGTCTACAAGCAAATTGGGAGATTTAAGATCCCAATGAAGGATTGGAGGGCAAAGGCAATGTAGGTAATTGATCCCCTTTGCCTGAATTCCGTAGAAAATAAAATCTGTTCAAGACAATGGTAATTGTTCACACCAATAGGAATGCATCACAGTAAGTGTCATACAAACCACATCAAGTGCCATTCGAAGCCGCCTTCTTTTATCCAAAAGTTCACCTGCAGCTGCTTTATTTATAAGACGATAAAGGCTTCCTCTGTTGTACAAAGATCCAAGCAGTATCTATTTCAGTAAAGGTCAAGAAGTCATGATACTAACAGATTTAAGTCCAACCATATTCACCTAGGTAGATATTCTGTTACAATTGATAGGTGGGGACGTTTGGTCACAGCCCCCATAAAGAGAACAACATTTGGATGGCGCACTCGTTTCATTATTGCAACCTATAAACATATTAAGGGCAGAAGTGAGATGAAGGAACCAGAGACCAGTAAGTCACCTTAGCAGAAAAGTTGAGGATAAAAACTGGAAGCTGGTCCATGGACCAACTAAGAATATTGAATAAATGTAAATTAGGAGAATGACCAGAGTTTTAGCAGCCACCGGAGTGCTTTAACTCCGATTCAGTCATTTCTTAAATATGTCATAGACTCTAAATCAGTATACCTCTCTCACAGAAACTCGGAACATAAATACCTCTCTAAGAAATTCCTTCAGCTGATTTTCGTGAAAATCCTGATCTGCCAATACCTTAACAGCAACATCCTGCATCCACATGATACAAATCAAAATTAAGACAATTCACTGCCCAACAGGATCAATGAAAAACAGGGCAAGGAGCATGCATAAAATCACAGAAAAAACCCACATAATCAATTTATTAATACTCACCGATCCATGCCATTCAGCACGGTGCACTGTGCCAAAAGAACCTGCTTAAAACATATCATCCATAGTTATAGAAAGTGTGAAGATTCTCAAGAACGCTATAATCTCTCAGAAATCTACAATTGATTTGAATCAAACACATACCGGCACCAATTCTCTCTTTTAATTGCAATTCATCCCATGAGATCTCCAGCCAATCCATAGCAAGAGAAGGTTCAAGATTTACATAACTTGGTATTGTTGCATTGCAAAAGTTTTCTCTGCTATTAACAGTGTTCTCAGCATCCTTTGAATTCACTTGACTTGGATCAGGTAAGTCTGCTTTAAGTTGGTTTATTCCAGCATCCTTAAGTGAGTGTTCAGCCGTGAGAGCCTCTTCTTCATGAAAGTCTGAATTTACATTTGTAGACTCCACAACAACATCCAGATTTTTTAACTTGCTGCTAAGATCCGGTAGAAACTTTCTTTTCTGGAAACGGCCATCGGTGTTATCTTCTTGCTCAATTGGCCTCAGCATTAATTGTGTTTTGCTATGAACTTTATCCACTGGGAAGTACGGTTTGACCACTTTCCCATAACATCTATCAAGTCTACCTTTGGAGTTGTTACATGCTAGGCACAGATTATCTACATTAACAGTCCCTGGGGATGGACTGTCCTTTCTTTTATCCTGTACCATGAAAGCTGAACATAGTGAAGAATTTGATTCAGTATACAACTGGCATTGTTATAAATAAGAACAAATACAGATAACTGTACTTTATAAACAACATCTTAAGCTACAATGCCTTATAAAAAATAATTACTGCATTGAACTCAACTGGGCAGAGCCTACTCTTTTTTGACAGTGATGATAAGAAGAAAAGTTCTGCTCACAATGCAGATAAGAATAAGATCTACTGCTGCTTGGTAGATTTTCTATACACTCACCACCAAGCAGGTAGTTGCTTTCATCTGCTGGTAAAACCCGCCCTAAAGGAAAGCAAAAAGAATTTTATAGTGGTTTCTAAGTAAGTCATTTAGATACTATTGTTGATGCTCCTGATATGTGAGAAAGCCTGAGTGAAAACTCTGAATCGGCTGTGCTTTTGGAAACTAAACATTTTATCAGCATATCAAGATGGCATATGCAAGTGCTTTCACAAGCATTACATGGTAACCCAGTCCTTCAACCAAATCCAACCTGATGCAATAAAACAAGTTCAATGAACAACTCAAGTATGAAAAGCACCATACCTGTGTTTTGAGGATTTTGAAGAGTAGCATGAAGATCTGATGCTAGATTCTGATACAACGAAGCATTATCAATGTAAGATTCTTTACAAGCTCTTTGATGTGAAAACTGGAAAGGTGAAGGCATCGATGAAGGTTGAATCCCGTTGATTGAAGAATCTGGATCATGGACTTTTCCAGGTTCCCCAACTAAATCAATCACATATTCTCTGTTGAAAGAAAGGGAAAATTGAAGTGTGAAATGCTTGAGTGTCCTAATGTAGCTGAGCATTGTTAAAACACGTTTAACATGGCATTAACATATTTTAGCAAGCCTAAGAATACAAAGGTTTAAAACTACTCAAGATGTTCTAGGATAAAATAGCAATTAGAAGATAAAAAGTGCCATTACGGCACAAAGTTTCTCATACTCCCAGCTGCTACTAAGATTTCATTGAGGGAGAAAATTAAAAGTAATTGGAATAAAGATAAATGAAGAGGGAGACACAAAGTTCCATGTTTTCATCAACCCACGAAGGAGCTATTATCTGCTGCTCTCGTGAAGCTGCAGCTCCACACTCCAGCTTCTCCTATGGTTTTTCCAAGACCATGAATGTATGTCTACAATGTCCAAAAATCCTTCTAATAGGAAAATAAAACCTCCCGATACCTATACTACACCAATGTCATCAGGATCCATTGGTTTAGTGTAATGAACCTAACTTCTACACCACTAATACCTAGTTACTTTGCACTTGGATGACTCAAAGCTCTTGTAAATCTAAAAGGACATGGTGCTAAAATAACAACAAACACTACACATCTTATGATCTCTCGCCACTAGTATGATATAAAAATGAAATACTAGGAATCTATACAAAAAGGTGAAAGTGTGAGGGTAAAAAGGCACATATTGGAACCACTGCAAGATATTTTAGTATAGACAAAATTTCAATATAATAATAGAAGTTAATGTCTCACATTGTCGCACATTAGTTAAACCATTAAAAAAATAACAAAGAAAGTACATAAAATGGACTCACCTCAATACCTGCCTATCATCTCCAATTTTGACAAGACAACAGGATGAGTACTCTGACGAACAGTACTTGCAACTTTGAGCAATTCTACAGGGCAAACCAATGGAGTCAGCCAGCTTCTGTGCAAAAGAAAGAGCATAACCGAGAGTTAGAACCCTGCAAACTACATCCAAAATTTGAAAATATTTTTCCATATATTTTTTCCTCATGCTGGTTGAAAAGAATGAGGTATATAGTCCTAACAATTATAAGTGTTTTTCTTGCTGAAAGATCCTTTCCTATGGCAAACCCACAAAGTAATACATTCATGAAATTCCAAAACTTTCAATGAGGACTTCTAGATGATCAAAACATGTGTGTAGTAACAGCTTCTAAATTTAATTTTGAAAACCAAAGTAATTAGACTTCAGTAACAAGAAAGAATAAAAGATACCATGAAAGGATAAGTAAAAAAGAGAAGGGTTGTTGGGATTTTTGCACATCTTGGTTTTGCCTGATGACTCCACTTATAGTGAAGGAATCAGCAGGGTGGTTGATGCTTCAAGAAATGCACGCCCAAGAGATAGTCAACTGCCTGAAGAGGTCCACAATCTAGTAATAAAGCAGCTTGAAAGGGGAGTTTTCTTTCTCAAAAATACAACAACTGACAACATCTGACTCTCCTCTGACCAGTAGGGGCTAAAAAAAATCATCTACAAGGATCTGAAGCCACAGAGAAGGGCTTCCGACACCTCCATGTTGTTAAAGTTAGGCCAGTTGCTGCCAAAATAACTAGCCAGAGTTAGGAACCTTCTTCCTAACTAAGGGGGGGTTAGTCAACATTTATAATTACTTCAACTTCAACGTCAACTTCAAATTCAAATTCAAATGAATGATCTAATTCAACTTCAACTTCAAGTTGGGTGTTAATGTGGATGAGTTCAAGTGCACTGGAAAACAGTTTCCAGTGTTAGTGCCCCAAAATGAGAAATATAACCAAAACAAGAGAATGAGTAACTTGTAATAATATACTTAAATAGAACATGTATACCTAAACACCAAATTAACCAAAACAAACATGATTACTACACTAAAACTCTACCTTTGTACATTATTTATATTTCTCATGCATTTTGTAGTTGACTAACTCATTTTCTCAATGTATTTTTTTGCCTATTCAAATGTTCAATTCTGCCCGATGTTGAAGCCATGAAATTTTGTCATTTCATGAATCATTATAATGATCATGAAAATCGAAGCTCTGGTAATTCCAAATTTTATTTTTTCCTTACATGGTATATTGATCCGTACAACTTGAGGGTCACCTTGCCTGCTGTCATCAAGCCCAAGATGAAAAATTAATTTAAAAGAGCACAGCCGAGTCGGTGGAGTGCCAGAGCCTTTCGTCCCAAGAGAAGAAACCAGCTGAAACTAAAGACAATGGCAACGACGATCAAGACGAAGCAGGCACCAATAGCGGCAAAAGAGATGTGCTCCGCAAAACCAGGAAAATAGGGTGAGGGCCTTAAATGGGGAAATCAAGGGAAATCGACGCCGAAATGGGGAAATTTGAAGGAAATCGAAGGAAATCGGGAGGATTTTTAGGGGAAAAGAGAGTACCAACAGGGAGAAGGGAGAGGGAGGCCTAGAGGGAGAGCGAGTGCCAGAGAGAGGGGGAGGCCGAGAGAAGGAGAGCAACGAGAGGGAGAAAAGAGAGGGAGGTCGAGAGGGAGAAGGGAGTGCGAAGACGAAGAAGGGAGAAGAAAGTGTGAAGACGAAGAAGCCAAGAAGGGAGAAGGGAGAAGGGAGAAGAGAGTGTTAAGCACCTAGCCAATACTACCCAAAAGACCGGCCTGTTAGGAGCGGAAGGCATAAGTACTTAACCCCAGGACCATAACATCACATCCCCCCTGGAGAATGGGCTTGTCCCCAAGCCCATCCGTTGCGAGCTGACGGGTGATAGCCGCCCATACGACCCAGGGCCCGGCCCGGCCCGGCCCGGCCCCGACGGCTTAACACATAGCGACGAGGTTTTTGCCTGCGTCTGGGATTCACGATCTCCCACACCATTTGCCGGGATTCGAACTCGCAACGTAAGGACCGGGTCTGATACCAAATGTTAAGCACCTAGCCAATACTACCCAAAAGACCGGCCTGTTAGGAGCAGAAGGCATAGGTACTTAACCCCAGGACCATAACAAAGAGTGCGAAGACGAGAGGCAGAAGAGAGCGGGAGAAGGAAAAAAAATTCGAGAGGAAGAGACGCGTCCCAACGGCTTCAAGTCGATGTCTCCCAAAAATGGGCGGATTCCTGATTCCACAGTTTAAGTCTGGGGCGACTTCATCCCAATTACCTACATCATTCATATGAAGTTGGCGCTGGTGCACTACTAACGGCTTCTAATATTAGGATATTTTCAACCTCAAACCGATGAGGGATTATTCTCCTACATACAATAACTCTCACTTTTGGACAATTAGCCTAAGACATAAAGTACATTGGTGAACTTTATAGCACCAACATCTCCCTCATGCCTAAGCCTAAACTGACAATTTAGCTCAAGATATGGAGAAAATACACATACAAGCTACAGAGAACAAATACAGACATAAAAACATAAATACAGATCCACATAAAAACAGGATTGTGGTGGCTTTGATACCATCTTCAAGTTGGGTCGGTTCCTACCAAAATGACTGGCTGAAGTCAAGTTTTTTTTTCCCAACTCATAAGCACACTATCTTGTCAATCCAACCGCAATGTGGATTGTTTTCTGTCACATAACAACTTCCACTCTCAAACAGCTTGCCTAAGATGTGGAATTATTTTCTCTCACATAACAATTCGCAATCTCAAACAACTAACTTAAGATGAGGAACACGTGTTCTACGATAAATTTTTATGGTCAATGCATAGCACTATAGAGACCTCAAAAACAAACTCATGTTGCAGAACTCAGCTATTACCCTACCGAAAGTAGAGGCAGATTGACTGTCAAAAATATGTTAAGAGCAGAAGCAGATTGACTGTCAAAAATATTTTATGAGCAGAAGCAGATTCACTGTCGAGAATATTTTATGGAAAATTTTCAGCCTAATGCATCTGCCAACAAGTGAAACCAGACAAGGAACCACTAAAAGGCACATTCTGGGTTTGACATTAGGCTTTTGTAGGGTAGACTGAGTATGGCTATGATACATAACTGAGTCTTTCAGGCCTCATCTTCACGGATGCAAAGTCATTTTACCTCCAACACATACTGCCACCCCAGCTCATGTGTTTTACCCAGTAAAGCGCTTTTTCTGCCAACAAGGTACTTTCCAACTAGGAGACATGCTCTGTTGACATAGATCAGGTCCACACTCGACCCAAACTTGTTCAGGGAACTATCACAGAAAACACTACACAGACAACAGAAAAGAAAGTTCTGTTTGCATTTCATAACTCCAAGACCCTCTCTTTCCTCTTTTCACGAAAGACTAAGAAATCAAAATTTATTTATTCCAAATTAAGTTCCAGGATCTTCTATAAATGTTTAAAGGTGGGAAGAGCCCTCTTCTTTCTTCCCAAACATCAGATATGACTGGTTGAGACTATGGCACAACTTATTCTGGCTCCTCCAGCCCATGTTCTTCAGCAGGAATAAAGAATGTCCAACTTAAAGCCCAATTGCTCATTTGCCAGGCTGATAACCGTTTCATCTTTCATCCGTTATTAATAGTAAAAAAAACAACGTACTGAAAGATTAAGGATTCAAAACCATGATCAGGTCATGATGCTTAATAAAATATGGAAGTTTGATTCCCACAAGGAGGAAGAACAAAGAATTGAAAACTTCTAACCACCTATAGAACCTCAGAAATGGAGACACTAAACATAAGCTAGACTCTGCATTTTCAAAACCCTCATCATCATTTGTTTTTGTTTTTTTTTTTTTTGTCATTAGCACAATTTAAAATAAAGACAAAAATATTCTGGACAGAAAAAAAAAATGAAGTTGAGGCTTTTCACTAAGGTAGACTTTCTCCAATCTATTCCATTTTAATATACTTCAGTTATCATTACATTATATTTCTCAATTAAAATGCAACAGGAAACCACAGCCATCCAGTAGTTATACAGAATATTTCTATCCAAAAGAACTTTCATCAACACGTAATTAGAAAAACAGATATTCCGTCAACCAAGAATTCTCACAAGACATAAGGGATAATAGGACCTAAAGCATAAACTCGGAAGTCCAGGAGTCTATGAAAAAATGCATAGTAGATGCATCTCAGATAGGCTGATAGACAAGAGATTAGAGCAGTTCTATTGTCTCTGTTCCACAAAGTAGGACAGATTGTTGCGGCCATACAGTTAGACTGAGACGCGAGAAGATGACATCTAAAGACCTCCAGGGGACATTGATTCAAGTATCATCAATAACCTCAACAGAGGCGAACAGAGAAGAGGAACTGTGCTACTTAAACAAAAAACTGGAAAAGAATAATATGTTATTTTACACCTAAAACATAAGAGAGCACTCAAATATGCAGCGCAAATAAAAGGCAGTAGAGAAATCCACATTGCTCCTTTCAGAAAAAATAAATATTTAAAAAAAACAAATGCATCATACAAATCATCACCTTGAAAAGTATGGCACGGTGCCTACATAGCCCCACGGACAAGCAGCCAATTGGGTGAACTATGGATTTTTTACTTTCTCTCCATCTTTTGCTGCACAGTGTCCAATGAAAATAGATATCTCCATCTTCCGTTGCAGTTTGCCCGCTTCAAATCCAAGCCAATATAACATATTACTTTCAGTAAAGCTAATAGGACATGGCTCGAAGTAATTTCCAGAAGAAACCATGGTTGAACTCATACCCCATAAAGATAGAGACAAGTTTGGCAAGTTTTCCAGCTAACTCTAAGTTGTGTCCAGAAGCAAAATAAAGCTCCAATGCAACATCTTCCAGCTGTTTAAGGCGTATGTCTTTGCTCTTATCAACAAGAATCACCTCCATTGATGAATCGACTGGATCAACAGCTTTAAGTGCTGCAAGAGACGGTAATCTGCTTCCTTCTTCCAATTCATTGCACATTAGCCATATGTGAGGATTCATTCCCAATATGTTATAGAAACCATCTGATATCTTATCAGTATATGATAAGCCACCGGTAACCTGAAAAGGTATAAGTGAGCAAGAAAAAAAAAGAAAAAGAAAAATCAGTTAAAAAAGCTGAAATGAGCTTGCAGTAAACAGAGGATCCAACAACCCAAACAATAAAAACAAACTAATGGCAAATCCAGAAACTTAAGAAACAAAAACTATCTGATGATTCTAAGCACAGCCGTCACTTAAGAAATTTGGAATTCAAAATGTCGAATACGTGGTGAAACGAACAGGAGTCGTACCCACAGACGGTATGAAACAGCGTCCGTCACAGAGTCGGTATCAGTGGAAGCTTCAGAAACATTTGAACCTCTATCCTTCAAAAACGGGATCTCGTCGGTTAGATAGGCCTGAGATGCCAACCGAACAGTAAGAGCGAGCTGCAGATAATAACTTTCTTGTATCTTTTGGACCCAATTCCCTCCGCGACTTTCAGTTCCAACACCTCTTTCCACGTTCTGCACTCTGCTCAGCATCTCTGTATCCTTGGTATCACTTGAAACACTACCATCAACCGTGGAAAACAAGCTTCCAGCGAAACTGGTTCCACCTGCAGAAGCATGCCTGCAGATAAGTCTATCGCTACCTTCAATCATACCTGTCCCAAGCTCTGAATAACCATCGCGAATTCGAAGATACTGCAACGTATTCTGCTTCTCATTCAACATTCCATTGCCGAAAGCTGCAAACATTTCCCGGATATGCAAATGATCATCCGAGAGAACTTCGGACTTTTGGTTCACACAAGTGTCTCCAGTTGAAGCCTCCAAAATGACCGGAAGACACTGCCGATCATTTTCAGCATTAAATTTCGATCTAACTACCTTATTCCCGTGATCCTGGACCTGTTTTGGTGAAGTAGAAAGACGGGTATCGGGCGATTCTGTTAGAGAGATGTAGTTGCGCCGACTTTGAGGCATTTTCACGAGCCTCACGAGATTGAGTTTCCAAACCACCGAAACCTCTCCTCATCGTTCAAGCGCCTACCCTTTCCGCAGACCAAATTGATAATAATAAAAAACAAAAAGGTAAGTGCGGAGTAGCTTTGACAAGTACTACATCACAGGAAGAACGAGAAGAGATTACCCGAATCGTTCAGCCGACATTCAAAAATAATTTTTTGCTTTTTCGGCGAACGATTGAAAAATAAGATCGAGCTACGAATCACGATCAAGGCCGAAGTAGCTGACGTCATCAGGAGCTCCATTCAATAGGAAGAGATTTCATTTCATTCAACGAAGCACTCAAGTCGTCGAACAGAAAAAAATGCATTCCCGCGGTCCTCTGCGGTTCCATGCAAAATTACAAAACCTTATTGCGGTTCCGACAAATCATCTCTGAACGAAGTAGCGACCGTTTGGCAGCAGAAGTCCCTCTCCCCCTCTCCCTCTCTCCCTCTCTCGTCGAGGCTCGGTAACTTTTTTAAAGCTTCGAAGTGGACAAGGAAAGCGAAAGGAAAATTGAAAATTACGCGCGAGACTTTATCATGAGCGGAGGGGCGTGAAATGCGCACCCGTATGAGGTTGCGACCACGCAAGCACTAAAGCCGAGGAATGGAAGGGTGCGTGTTACGCATCGCGCGCAGATTAGAGAGGCGCGCGTCGAAGTAAACAGAGATACGGATTGGCTTGGCCTGCTACCCGCCTCAATTGGCAGGTTGGATTTTAGTGCCCTTCCGCTCTTGTCGCATGTCGGGCATCCACAAGTCATCCCAATAACGGATTTTGGCCCTACTCAAAAAGACTTTAAGTCCTTACCATGAGAAGCGTCTGCATATTAGTTTTGAACTGAATTCTATTCTTAAATCTTCTAACATATAATTCTTAATATCGGCTCTTATGTAAGTCATTTTTTTAATTAAATGTCGATCGAATAAATATTTTATTTTTATTAAAATATTTATTTTAAATTTTTACTCAATAAATTTGGACGGGCGCACTCCTCCCATGCATGGAAAGGTCGGGGTTCTCTTCTTCTACTTGAAATGTCTTTTACAGGATGAAAATAAGATCACCTATTTAAAGCATACCAAGTAAGTGACCCAAAGTTCCTCCACAAAATCAAATATTTATGCTAATCAGAATTTCTAATGAGTCGAACTAGCTTTTTTTGCCTATTTACAAAAAACTAACTTAACAATCATAGATCATTATAAAGTGATTGATCAATTAATCATGCGTAACAATTTATATTTTTGAAATAAATGACTTATAGATTAAGAGTTAAAACTCAATTAATAAGAACCTTACGCACCTATTGTTTTAAGTTTCAAGTCAAAGGCTTCTGAGAATGGTCAGATGAATGATGTTTCTAAGTGTCGATGTTAAACAAAAATTAATGGAACTGTTAAATAACCTTGTGTCATTGCCATAACTTTGGTTGACAAATATTTTAGGATGTTTTATATACTTTTTATGAAGTCAAAGACCAAGAATAAATCGATCAGATTAAAATTTTAAGCGCTTCTAAACTCGATGATTATAATTAGGTCGATGATTCTAGTTTTTTTATTAATTTTAAATATAATTAAAAAAATTCCATATTCTTACGTGAGTTTTAAAGAAAACCCGACGTTTTATTTTCTTAAAGACATCTTGAAAATTTTGCTATTTGATCGTATGAAACCGCTTATAAAGACACAAAACTATTTTTTTTCTTTGTTATCAATAAAAAAACTTAAAACTAAGATGTAAAAATTAATTTCAATTAAGATATAAACCATGATTTATCTGGTTTAAGAAAAAGCTTCTCATGCGCTTCTCACCCAAATGATGATATGCCACTATCTCTTCCCAACCCCAATGATAACCCGTGCCTCATTTTATCTTCTTCAAGGGATAAGCGTGAAGTGAGTTTGAGATATCTCAGAGAAAGTGCAGAAACTACCATTAATTGGTCGATCGAGCTCTCCTAATTTAGCAAGCCGAAGGCATCTTGTGGACTAAAAACCAAAAGTGCCTGCCAGAAAAGCTGAGGAGGGTTGGTATTTACAGAAAGAATCAGCTTTCAACGGTTCCCGATTCCCGAAGAGGCAGGTCGGCCATGGCGCACTTTCTTCTTCAGGAGGCCAATGGGGATCGATTTTAAAGCAATCAATATAGAAAAGGCTTCAGCGAATCAAGAAATGAGAGAGAACTGATTGGCTCGATGAAAACGGAGTTTGAGGAATGACTACCGTGTCGGTGCTGTCTCCGCCATATATATATATTTTTTGGGAAAGCGTCGCCGCCGAGCTTTGTCCGTCGCCTCACGCCTGCCGATTGGGCGAGACAGCGGCTCTCTAATGAGAATTCTCTACAGAACCTCCAAATTGTTCATCTTCTACGTCATCAGATTTACTGGTTCGCTTTGTTTCCTCTTCAAGTAGACGATAAAGATTTCTGGTAAATTCTGTAAATTCATAACATAACTCACAAAAGATAAAAAGATTTTGGGAGTCTCTAGCTGATATTTTTAGATCTACAAGAATCCTCAAGGAAGCAAATATGATTTTCCCTCTTATCTTCAATCCAATCCCTAGGTTAAAACTAGAGAAATTGGATAGAGTATGTGACTCCTTAATCTATTTTCTAATCATGGCCATTACTTGACAATTCAATATTATGTTAATCCATTTTAGCTTCTTTTGTTTGTCTTCTATTTTGGGTAGGACTATCTTTGTCTTGATTGATCATATTAAGTTAAATAATGCTTTTTGTGGGCAATTAAAGAGTTTGCATGGGGTAAGTTAAATCGATAATCCACATTTTACTCATTGGCCAAAAGTAGGGATAAGGTCATGAACTTCTCATCCTATGGGGGCGGAGTTCCACTAAATGGGAAAGAGATGAGTTGGTAAAAATGGTTAGGATTCTACTCTCATCTTTGTGTTTTCATGGGGATAAGTTTATCGGTTAGGTTTGGAAAGCTACGTCAGGGTTTCAAAGACTCGTCTCAAACCTAACCATTGGGCATCTTCATTAGCAAGTCACACCCAGATACAACAATATCATCATTATACACAATTAAGATAACAATACATGTGGTTTTCCTTAATATAAATATAGACTACCTAGAGGTTGCTCGATGTACATTTCTTCTTTTAGCTCCTCATATAAGAATGCAATTTTTACATCAAGTTGTAAGAGGAGCCACCCTCGATTCATTGCCATAGAAATTAAAATATATATTGAAGTAAGGTGAGCAACAGGTAAGAAGGTTTTAAAAAAATCAAGTCTAAATGTTTGTGTATAGCCCTTGGCTACTATCTTGCCTTATACCGCTCTATAATACTATTAACATTTTATTTAATGGTATAGACCCAATGACACCCTACAACTACTACCCTTGATGGCAAGCCACAGGCAAAACCATAGCCCCCTTAACTGAATGGGGTACAAAAGATATAGACACGGACATAGTGAAGGATTTGTAGGACGGATGTAAAGAGTCAAGGCAAACAAATTTAGATATGGGATGAGAGGTACAAACTTAGTTACTGTTTTTTGAAGACTAATAGCGTGATGTAACCCGCACATAGTTAAATCTAGATGCGAAGAGGAAGAAGACAGGTCCTGAGTGATGAGTTCATTTATTGGAAGATCATCAGGTAGCACTGGCATAGACAGTAGATGATGAGACATCTGAAATGGAGGGGTGATTCCTATAGGAGGTGCCTCTATAATAGCAATAGGAACTGGGTGATTAATAGAAAAATCAAAGAAGGAAAATAACTTAAAAGAAGAAGAAAAATAAGGTGTATTTTCAAAGAAGATAACATCAAAGGATACTTTTTTTTTTTTGATTGGATTGTAACATTTTTATCTTTTTTTATGATGAGAGTAACAAAGAAAAACACACTTCACAACTCGAGGAGATAATTTGTCCACAGAAGGACGAAACATGTACATCCAAAAATACGAGGCACAATATTAAATAATTACTTCATAGAGGGACTTGTCCTTATAACAAAAAAGAGGACGATTAATCAAGTAACAAGCTACTAAAACTGCATCTCCCCAAAAATATTTGGGAACGTTCAAATGAAATAATAAAGTAATGGGTTACCTCTAGGAGATGCTTGTTTTTACACTTAGCTACCCCATTCGGTTGGGATGAGTACACACATGAGGTCTGATGAGTAATTCCACAAGATGCACCAAAGTTACTAAATTTATGATTTAGAAAATCAAGCCAATTACCAGTATGCAAAGTATTGACATGTGCATCAAACTGATTTTTATTTAATTGAAGAAGTTCACTAATGCATCAAAGACCTTAGATTTTTCATATAAAAGATACAATTATGTGACTCGACTAAAGTCATCAATAAAGGACACAAAGTACTTAAAACCAAAAGAACTATGGACTCTATAATGATTCCATACATCTGAATGAAACAACTCAAAAATACAAGAACTATGAATAGTACTAACTGGGAAACTAGTTATATGATGTTTTCCCAATTGACATGACTCACACTCAAATGAAACATTAGGTGGCAAGGATAATTAAGATTGACATAGTTTCACCGGTGATAGATACCCCCAATCTTAAGTGCAAGTCATGAAGAGGTGAAAAGTGTTTACTTTTTGTAGAACCTCTCTCACCTCAGTGAAATAATCTGTAACTATCCGATCACCTCTCTACAAATTAATGTACTGAACATATAACTCATAAATACGTGCCAAATTACTCTTCTCTGATAAAAGAGAGGCTAAAGTATTCTATATCTCTTTTGTTGTCTCACAACTTACGATTTGGTCATTAAATCTGGATTCCATATTGTTCAATAACCAAGTCATAACTTGGTTGTCTTCGGAGCTCTCAACAAGTTTGAAAACAAAAGAAAACATGGAAGTTATATCTCGAATGTTAGTTTTTTCATTGATGGCATCATATCTAAAGAAAGCTTTAGTTTGTTTCTTCATTTTGGCACCATTCCATGTTTCATTGAAAATGATTGGACTCAAAATGTTTTTACTTCTTAGCCAGGAACATGATTTGACTCACGATTGACCTAGATATAGAACTTCTTCAGGAAAAAACAGAAAACATCGAACCAGATGAACTGACCTGTGCAAGAACTATGCAATTCGAATTGAACAGAACCATCTCGAGTCAGAAAGGATTAGAGTCTAGAGATGCTAATGGAAATTACTTTTTATTAGGACAAAGTATAAAATACAAATAAAAAAGTTAAAATCAGAAAATCAGATTCACTAGGTCATTTTATGGAGACAGAAGGTGCAAATGCAAGCACAAATTTTTTTTCTTCAAAGTAATTCCAAAAGAATAGTTATATGAAAACAAAAAGCTGAAAAGTGAAAGCAGCCCGGCAGTTTCGGATGGACCATAAGTCCAGGTTAAGATTGTGTTCAAGAGATTGTACAAAAGATGCAGATCACTAGTAAAATCTCAAATAGTAACAGGTTTGCAATTTCCTGTTCAGTTTGGTACAAGTAATTCTTCTCTCTATCATTTTCCCTGTCCTATTTAGAGATCGTTACAATCAATACACACTAGATGTGAGCAAACTGCAAGTGGTCTGCATGTCTGTAGTGGAATATAGATGAATATATAACAGATGTCTTGCTATAGCCTGTAGCAGTGGAAGACTCTTTTATCTTCACTGTACTGCAGAGAAATGCAGCTGAGCTAGAAGACAATCAAAATCCTCTACAAATTTGCCTCTTGCAGAGGCATAAAAGCGCATATCATCAATCAGATTACTGCTACACGCAGTGTGATCAGCCAAACACATTGGTAAAGGATTGGAAGCATGGCACCAAGATGGCAGCAGTTGAATGAATCTGATTCACGATGGATACAAACTTGAAGACCGAAGGAAAAACTGGAGAAAAGCAAGACACGCTCCGCTAAGTGGATGCAGAGAAATTTCTATTCCAAAGCAAGTTGTTTATAGCGGTTGAGGTCACTGAGATAGTTGGAGCGAGAGTAGTCTTCCAAATCAAAAGTGTCAAGTAGAAGTGCCTTTACTGCAACAGGTTTTGCTTCTCTTCCTGGCAACTCTACCAAACCATCCTCACCCTTCAGCAGTCTTACAACCTGCATACCCAGCCATTTAGATGGAGAAAGAGAGAGAGAGAGAGAGAGAGAGAGAGAGAGTGCAGGAGAGAGTTTTAGAGAGAAAGAGACTTGCCTGATTCATGTGGGGTCTCATATTTGCCGCATGGCGAATACACGTTGAAGCAGTTGTCATCAGGCGCTTCATCTGGATAGGGTCATATGTGTCCTGTAGAATTGGATCCACTAATGCTTTGTCATTCTTGGTCTCTAGCAATGGTTTTGCCTAGTCAAGAGGTGAAATATCACCAAAACAAAATACAGAGTTAGTCATCAATCATGAATCAACTGAAAAATATAAACAAGAGAAGAATACACTACACAAAAATTAATTCATAAAGTAAACTCCAATTTACGTGTATGTTACACCATATGGCATACACCATATGGCCTATCTAGTATTGAACTCTGTTCCAGGAAAAGCACTAGCAAGTATGACAGAGGAGGTCCGAGATGATATGATTAGCTGGCATACACGTATGGGTTAGTTTGGTCTTGAAGTCAAGGTTTCAGGTTAATAAGCTAAGTGAGCTCTACTGAAACTTCAGCAGCATGAGAGTCAAATCATCTTGGCCTGGTCCAGTTTTAACCTTAATTTAATACTTGATTGAAGCTTAGTGTTTTTGTTTGATAACTTCTATTACTGAATATATATTATTTGTTTGCTGAACTGCTGAACTGGTAGAACTCTCCTCTGTTTAGCCAAAAAATGCTTTAACAAGAGGCAACTGCTCTAGAAAATTGGTACCCATCATCCTTTTCTGCTCCTTCATAAAAATATGAAAAAGAAAATATCTTAATTTGGCAAATCACCACCACAATCATCATACTTAAAAAGTGATTTATTAATTTCATTTTTTCTTTCACTTTCTTGGAAAACATACCCACATGACTAGGCTTTGCCGACAAGAGTCAACTGCTCGACGCCCTGTGATAAGCTCCAGAAGCAACACTCCATATGCAAAGACATCAGTTTTTTCGTCAACAATACCATGCATAAAGTATTCCGGGGCCAAATATCTGAAACAAAAGGGGACAAATCCATTAACTTTTGCTAAAAAGTTTTTTGTGAACAGTCTAATGCAGAACCTCAGGTGCATTTCATATGGATGCAATCCTGAAACAACCACGTTGATCATATTGAAAGTTTCTGTAGATGCTGTTGAAGAAGCTTTTCAAACATAATAGAATCAATGATAACTTGCAGTTCCTAAAAGCAGCTGTATGCATGAAAATAACAACGTACATGGCACGATGATTTGGTTGTACACAACATTCTTCTAACTTACCCAAATGTGCCTTCAATGGGGAAAACTATGTGGTGTGTCCAGTGCTGCGGAAGCCACTTTGCCAATCCGAAATCAGATATCTGCACAGAAAAATGGTAAGTCCCATTTCAAAAGAAAAATTAAAAGGACATGACACTTTCCCGATCCAAATCAGTTTACTAAATTGAACCTAGGACAGATTTCCTCAGTTCAGGCAAGTACATCAATGAACTGACCAATGCAGATGTTAGGCAATGTCTGATTTGCTCATTAAGCCAGACAAATATCAAATCGTAGTTTCTTAAACACTGGTGAGTCAGCCTATGCAGATGAATCATGTGCAAAGAATCTCTCCATCCCATTGGAGGATAATAGCAAGTTTTCAATATCTCTAGGGTCATACTGGTTTCCATGAAATTGTGACAAATACCAGAATGCAGACACACTAGTTCTAAGAATATATGCAAACATCCTATAGGCAAGATAATGTAGACAGTGAGCCACCTGAGGTTCATAATCTTGAGTGAGCAAAATGTTGGATGCCTTGATGTCTCTATGAATGATTCGTCTGTGGCACCCCTGGTGAAGATACGACAAGCCTTCAGCCACTCCTAGAGCGACCTTTAACCGGATCCCCCATTGAAGACTCTCCTTAGAACCTGAAAAACTGAAAGTCTTCTCAGCAATAAACTCAACCCATTCACAACCAGTAGCTTACAGGGGGGGAATGGAGAAAAAGGGGACATACCATGGAGCAAGGAAGCCAGGCTTCCATGTGGAGAGAACTGTAGGACGAGGTGGAGGCCCCTGTCCACTCCAAATCCAAGCAACCGCGCAGCATTTGGATGATTGATATGAGCAATAATCCCAAGCTCAGACAGAAAATCTCCCACTCTTTCCTCCTCGCTCTCTTTCTTAATCAATCGCTTCACTGCAACAACTTCACCATCTGGCAGGCACCCTTTGTATACCTCCGCATGCCCACCCTTCCCGATCAATTTCTCTGCAGCAGTATTTGAATTATTCCTAAATCAGTATTAGTTACTAATTGTTGTTTACAGGCGGACTTGAAGTGGGTCCCTCCGTATACGAATCCCGTTGACTGAAAATGATTGACGGCGACAGGAACTCGAGCGGGAGCAAGAAACCCGTCGATCGCGGCGAAGAAGCCGCCGTCTTTGACCGTAGTCCAAAAAGTTTGACAGAGGAACGACATTGGGGCCCACTTGGCAGCGCAAACAAAAGCACAAGGGCGGCAAAGATTGTCATGCGCCGTCGCCGCGAATGGCGGGTAAGGGCACGCCTGTTGAACAAAGATTCTCGTTACGTTCCCACACGCCAGATATTATTCCCTCCTGTGGGCACGTTTTCACGCGTGTCGGCTTCAGGTCGGATTACCGAGGCACGATCCACGATGAAGAAGGGAGTGGATTCAGTATAAACGGCTAAGATCATTTGGTTCGACGAGATTGGGCCGACTCGAGGATTCGCATTTCAGAATCTTAACTTCAAGGGTATTATTGTAAATACATGAATTAAGGGGCGGAGGAGAACGGACTACAGAGAGGTCTCACCTGGGCTGAAGTTACCGGTGGCAGCAGCGAGCTCCTCGTAATCGAAGCACCTCCATGGAGGTTTCCGAATCTCCGACAGGTCGACGCCTTCGATACTGTTTTCGACCCAACGAAGCTGAGCTAATTTCCTGTTTAAATTCCTTTTCGAAATCTCCGAGCCCATCAGTGGCGGGAAGGTTGAAAGCCGTTTCATGGATTTCTTCTTCAGGACGCTTATGAGACTCTTCCACTGTAGTCCGTGAGATCCTCGAATGAAGGATTCGCTTCTGATGGCTTTCTCCGTACAGGAACTGTTTGAACTGCTACTGTTGTCAGAATCGGCGCCAGAGACCGGCACGTCGAACACGCTTCGAGGGGAGTGATCTTCCATGGTGGAACTTGAATCAGATTTCTCTGCATCCCTTTGAACTTCAGATTTTTCTGAACCCCTTTGAGAGTCTATTTTTGGGTGTTCATCATGAGCTCCTGATTCCGGGCAAACGTGATGTGGTTCAACACTCAAAAACAACGAATAAACTAATTAACAGAGTAGAATTTCTCGATTGCTCCCACTATCCAGACGCTTACCTCGCTCAAAAGTCATTGTAATTTTGCTCGGAGAACCTCTGATACTTCGCCTCTTTGGAAAGAAACCAAAATTTTGATTTTTGCCTACCTGGGTCGTCACAAATATGTTGTCAATGATCAAAACAACATAAAAAGAGGAAATTCTAGGACAACATGAACCCAGCCTAGAATTATCCGTTTTTAACATGAAGAGGAAATCTCACTCGTTGAAAGCTGGCTTATCCGTTTATTGTAGACTAAACGGATTTTAACTCAAGATCACAAAATCACTCCGTTTTTACTACTGGGGTTGGCTGGATACCTTCAACGAGATATGAGTTAAACTCGATCTCAAAAACCTCCTTTCGATCGACTCCAGACACGGAAAGAAACCCGGAATGCAGAATTTTCAGCAAGACAAAATGAGTTTTACCTTCTTCTCGTATTCCCAACTTATTTGGGTGTTCGGCAGATTAACGGATCTCAATCCGTCCTCTCTTCCCCTGTTTTACATAGCAAAAAAAAAATGTAAAAGGCTTCCAAATTTTTTTATAAAAATAACCCGAGGAAGACGAACGAAAGGAAGAAAAAACAGAGAAGAGGATTACAGTTGCAGAGGCAGAGGCTTACTTGAAGGCTGAACGAATACCCGACAAGGCATTTCTTCCATGGCAGGTAACGGGTATTCTCAATATCTCGTCGAGGGAAGACGCGAATGTAAGTGTATTTATAACAACAATGGGAGGATAGGGCTAGCTTTCCATTTGTATTTTTATTAATTCTTACCTTCAATCTTATTACTAATTTAACCTAAAAATTATGAGTTTGGGAGTTTGTTCATGGGTTTGTGCTTTCAATTTGCTACTACTTTGCCCACATTTGTGAACACTTATTTTTCATCTAATTTTTTACCGACTTAGTCGTGTCACCTTCGAAATCTATCGAATAAGTTTAGGGTTTTAGTCGAAGGGACGGTAATTGGTGTGGAATCATCCGTTTTCTCTTAGTCATTCTTTCTTGAATCAACCTTAAGTTCTATGTTCGAGTACTCAGAGTGACTCGACCTGACCTAAATTTTTAACGACTGAGTTAATTTCCAAATATCTTAATTTTTTTAATTTTATTACCAAGATTTTTTCTATTTTTTATTTTTTAATTTCTAAAAGCATAAAATTTTATTTTTTGGAAACAATAAATAAAATTTTATTTATAATTCTCTATTTTATATTTTAAATTATTAAATAGAAAAATTAATTATTTGGGGTAACTAGAAATTTAGAATGTTTTCATTCCTCATATACTAATTTATTTTCTATTTACAGTTACAAATATCTTGACAATCAAAATGTGTTAGGATTCCTTTTGAAATTGTCTTTTTTTTTAATCTTTAATCCATTTACCAAAGTTTTTATTCAAGCTGTAAACTTAAAGCTAGTCAGATAATCTCCAATGATGTGCATAACCGATCGAGGAGCAATTTTACCTAATTATCTATTCTACCAGTCTACTCGTCTGCTTATAAAAAAGAGTTATAAAAATTAAATTTTTTATTAATATAAAATAAATATAGGTAAAAAATTCTCATCTTATTGTCAATATAAAAATAAGGGTATTTTCTATTTTTTAAAATTATTTTTAAAGCACCCATTAGCGAGTATCGCTAATCGACATTATGCCTATTAAACCTACATTAAACCCAAATAAGAAGGGTTTAAGGTGAAAATTATATTAAACCAAAAAAAAAAACAGGGTTTTGGTTAGTTATGAGTGGAGCAGGGGAAGTGGGTGAACTAAACCCGTTATTTGTAGTTAGAGAGTTAGAAGTTAAAAGGCTCGACCAACCCTTTGGACTGCGAGAGATGTGGACGCGAGCTTTACTTTGGAATTTCGATTACGTACTCCCTCGGTCCACCAATTCCACGTCAGCAGTCAAGATCCGACGTGACTCCCTCTTTGACCTTTAATCTGAAGCAAGCTCATGATCATGGAGTAGCAAGCAAGGGCAACCGAGAGATTAACACATGGAGATGTCGCCCAGAAGAAAAACAGAGATTCAGTAAGCTCATGATCATGGAGTAGCAGCAAGGGCAGCCGAGAGATTAACACATGGAGATGTCGCCCAGAAGAAAACCAGAGATTCAGTACGCCATCTGCAAGAACTACTTCTCCGGTAAGATTTCGACCAAATTCGATCCTTTAATCCCATCTATCCCGGCCGAATTACCGAGCCGAAGGGAAGAACAGATGAAAGGGAGTCTCACGAGCGTCTGACTTGAGGTGAAACTCTGAATAGTTTGTCGCTGTTGAAAGGGAAAGGGAGCAAATGGTTGATGGTTGATCTGATTAGGTGAGCGGAGAGACTTTTTGAACAGAAAAGATGTGGCCCACGTAGGCTAGGGCTGGATTTGGTACTCCTAACTCATCTCTGGGGAAAGATAACGGGAATTAGGGTTGTTGGCAAGAAACGACATTTGGTCAATTTATGCCACGGGTCCGCCAAACAAAAGGGTAGGGGCCTAGCCAATACTCCCCAAAAAAGCCAACCTGATAAGTGTAGAAAGGTACCGCTTACACCCACCGTTCTCATTCCCCGTCGTTGCACTCCAGGATTCGAACGCAGAACGTGGTGAAAGGTACGAAAACTATGTCAAACGCCTAGCCAATACTCCAACTGACCTATCAAAATCTTCACACATTTCATTTGTATTATTTTATTTGTAATTATCGTTTTAATCTAATGTTTGTTCTTATAAAAAAGGAGGAGCATATTGGAGTGAGATATCAGGATCTCTCTAAGTGCCCTAATTTTGATGATAACAAACCTTGAAGATTAATCATAGCATACAAGTGTAATTTTATTAAAAAAAAAAGAAGGGCAGTTTATAATTTGAGTAAAAATTTCAACTACAAACATAAGAGTCAACTACTTCGATAGGAAAATGAAATTTGTAGGTCTCCAAGTAATTTAAGTGACACGCCATTGTGTTTAGTAGCGGATACACGATTTATTGAATATTTTTGAATTTTTTGGACCTAGGTTTGTGAATTTTTAAAGCTCCCAAGCCTTCTCACATCAAATTTCATTTTTATAATAATTTTAAAATCATATCTATAATAGAAATTACAATTCGAATACTTGATCAATCACAAAAACAAGTTTTAAAAGTTATTGTTGTAGATGTCATTTGACTTTAATTTACTGAATTCAACTCCAAGGTGCAAACACTTTAGTGTTGGATGTACAATCTCAAGTAGGGTTTTGAATTACTATAAAAATATCAGTGTATTCTTGATTGCTCGTGTTGATTGCTTTGATTTGAGATGAAATTTAAATTTACCTGTTAAAAATTTGGTAAACCTATTCACCCCCTCCCGAAACTTTCGGTTTATCCTTGTAGGATCTATATTGCACCCTTGTATCGAGTTACATTTTACAACCTCTTTACAAATATATATAAATAGTAAGTATTAAATACTATAGATTACTATTAAACAATTATAAATAAAAATGTCAAGAAATTTAAATTAAATTAATCTTCTCACACTAAACTAATGTTATTTTTTATAGTAAATATTAAAGGATTGATTACTAACATTAACATAATTTTAAATTAATCATTTTTTTATAAATAAATCATTTAAAATAAATATTATGCTTAAGTTACTTACTAGAATTAGCATCTATATTAAGTATTTAATGATATGGATTATTAATAAATATTTGATTAATTTTTATAATTTCTTTTGAATTTTAAAATTTTTGTGCCCCTTATAATCCCTAACCTTTGGTAGGCCAATATAGATGTCAAATGCTTAGCCAATTGATATCAGAGTGGGAACCCACATCGTGAGTTCGAATCCCGGTGTAAGCAAACTTAGCGGAGGGGGTAACCTAGAGGCTGGATTAAAATTACTGGTAGGGTCACAAAAAAGTAGGTCGGGCTAGTGTGGGTCATCGCTATATAGCAGAGTTCCTGAATACTCTCGAAAAAGGCAACCTATTAGGGAGTGTAAAGCCAAATACCTAACCCAACAAGGGTGGACAGAACTACCTAACTCTAACACCCACCGTTCCTGTTCCCTACCATTTTTGCCGGGATTCAAACATGTCTGTTAGGTGCGAAAAACACAACACTTAACCCATATCACAAACTCTAACAATAGAATCCAATACGTCTCCCCACATATCCCATATGAATCAGTTATTTGGATAGCCGATACATATCGGTTTTCCGACACGCCCACCTGTTAACGAATACGTGCTTGATTGGAGGCTTGAACATTGAAGGGTAAGACCGAAAGGGGGAGAAGACCCAGGTATCTTCCGTCTTCACGTCTCTTAGCAGTAAGCCTTCCTAATACCTAGGACTCGAGGGGAAGGAGATCAAATGGTAGAGTTGGGAGGAGGAGGATTAGTAGCTAGAATGCAAAAGAGCTGGAAGGAGATGGCTCCCGACACCCTGATCCAAGGTGCCATCCTCTTGCTAACACTCGCCATGTTTTACTTCCTCCAGACGGTCCCCCAGAAGGCCATGGCCGTTTTCCGCCGGCGAAACCGCTCCTCCATACAAGCCAAGCGCCATTTCGTCGCGGGCGCCCAGCAGCTGGCCCGTGCACGCGCTGCCCGGGATCGCCACTCCATAGCCTCGTTTGCAAAAGCCGCCTCCCTCGAGGCCGACAAGGCCCTCGCCCTCGATCCCAGAGATGCCGCTGCTCACATCCTCAAGGCACTCTCCCTAGATCTTCAGAATCATAAAACTGCAGCTCTTCGCTCCCTCGATGCTGCGCTTTCAACTCCGGCCGTCAAATCCCTCTCCAGTCGAGAACGGGGGGATGCACTCTTCAAGCGAGCCCAGATACAGATCGACATCAACCGGCGGCGGAGACTGGATTCTGCTGTGACTGACCTCGTTGAGGCGGTCAAGCTCAGTCCGGAGAACGCCAAGGCGTTCTGCTTGCTGGGCAATTGTTATGAGCTGAAGGAGATGAGAGGGGAGGCAAAAAATGCATACGAGGCAGCAGTTAGAATTGATGCCTCTTCAGACGAGGCAACAGAGGCGTTAAAACGGCTAAGTTGAATTTTAAGAGTTTTTGGTTAAAGAATTTGTTCCTGATTTGCACTGGTGGAGCTCCATATAATCTGGAACTAGTGAGTTTTTCTTCGCGTCTTTCCATAAGATTTCACGATACTTGGCGGAATGCACTCTTCTGTATCTATATATATACTTTAATGTGATCGAAACTGATTCTTTTACAGTTCTCTACTCTAGACGTAGTGGTAAAGTTTGATTTTTAACTTAATTACTTTTTTGTTTCATTCTGGTAATAGGATCATGATCTCTTGTGGAGGTTTAGAGAGAGATAAACTAGAAAAACTTCGAAATTGAACAGGTCCAGTTTTTGTTTTTGGGTGGCTATTTACAATGTTCTGCTCTACCCAGCATCCAAATCGTTCATTAATTTGGTGTATTCCCACATCTCCCTATTAACTGATGTTCTTTGAAGAATTAATCTTTTTCGTGACAAAGGATTGTTGACAGTTGTCTTGGTCGCTTTCTTTCCATTTGGAACTGATTTAGCTATTACTTTCCACAGCCAATCTAGATTACTCAGAACACCCAAGTCAAGAGAAAGTCGCTTTGTCTGAATGTTTTGTAGTGTGAGGTAACAACCCCAAATTTCTCTGGAAAATAACTTGCACTTTAGTCCTGCGTCTAACAGAAAAAGTAGCATTAGTATGAGGAAATAATCACCTACCAATCACCACACTTCCTCCTTTCAGATAATTTTAAAAATTTGTTTCCAAGCCATCCTTGGTTCACATTTTTTTTTTGTTTTTTGTTTTTTTTTTGTTTTTATGAAATGTGATTTTATTAAGAGAGCAAAAAAAGAGGAGCTAACTCCT
This sequence comes from Aristolochia californica, assembly GCF_029961685.1. Lineage (NCBI taxonomy): Eukaryota > Viridiplantae > Streptophyta > Magnoliopsida > Piperales > Aristolochiaceae > Aristolochia > Aristolochia californica. Next base: position 2,300,069 of record NW_027181837.1, read on the forward strand.
AACAACACGAGAATGCAAGGAGGCTCCTTGCTTGGCTAAAGCATCAACTACAAAATTTGTTGATCTCAGAATGAGAGACCAAAAACAACAAAAAAGATTGACAATATCCAAAATTTCAAAAAAGGCATCCCAATGGCGCCACGGAGGTGAAGAGGCATTCTCGCACCAGCCGATCACCACCATAGAGTCTCCCTCGATTAGGATTGGCCCGGAGCAATGATCACGAAAAACACAAAGTCCATTAAGAAGACTTTGAAGCTCGGTTGTCATGGAGTTCGCAATACCGAGAGGGCCGGAGAAGGAGATGATCTGGCTCCCAAGAGAATCACGAATCATGTCACCGAAACCCACTAAGCCAGGGTTATGAAGAGAAAATCCGTTAAAATTCAACTTAAGGACACCAACAGGTGGCGGGGTCCACTCACAGATGATAGGGGACTTCGAAGAAGTGTGGAGCTGGGCAAGGCACTTCCAATTATTTTTGATGGATGATCCCGAGTCTTTTGTCTACCTACTTAGTGTTGGTTGGTAAATGTTTTCTTTGATTTAAAAGTATTTCTATTCAATTTGGAATTTAGTTCTGCATGCTACATTTTTTGTGTCCTCAAATCTGTTTTACAAATTGATGAAGTGATCCAAAGAAAAAGTAAATGTCTCAAAAGATTTATGCCAATGAGGAGCATCTGATTTTTAAGCTAATAGATGGATTCAGTATTATATGAGTAATACAGGATTATATCATCCAGGAGTATGAAAACCTCAGAATGCTGGTTTAAATTTTGGATGGCAATATTGTTCTTTTTTATTATTCACTGTCCGTGTGTTGACCGTTTGGCTAAATAGTCATGACATTTTTAATAAAAGGTCTTGAGTTCAATATCACAAGAAACCCAGTGGCAGTGGGCCCTTTCATTGTTTGTTCACCGTATAAGATATCTTCTTGTTTTTGGAATTTTTTGTACAAAGCCTTTACATGAATAGCGCCCAAAGACACAATGAAATGGTTTTGTTTAGTCTTGGGGAGCTTTCAATGGCTTTGCTTTACCAAAACAAGTACAAGGGTATTTTGGTCATTTGCCTCATCTTTATTTATATGTATTGATGGAATCTTGTTTTGTATGTCCAACTATGTCTATGGACCAAGTTTCATGTAAAGAGGACACGTAGAATAGAAAATATAGAGAGATTAAGGTTTACACTTAAGTACCCCTCTTATTAATAGAGGTTGGGGATGTGCAGGTCCCCCAACGTAGTTCAGTTTCACTTTCTCTTTATCCAACCCTCTTTCTTCTTAACTTTTTCATAGTATCAGAGTAGTAGGTTGCATCTGGGAAGACTTTTTGTCAACTTTTTCATCCTTTTGAAGCAGATATCTACATAAAGGAAGGATCTTTATCCAATTTTTTGGCTACGGGTTAGTAAAAATCCAATTTTTTGGCCTTTTCTCCAGTTTCAGTCCAATGGTAATAACATCTTGAGTGAGGAACTGGTCCAATCTACTACGAGGATTGAAGCGACTGGTGCATTTGGATGGGTGGAAATTCACCCATATATGTGCTGCCCGATCTCGAGAGAAGATAAACTTCTTGTTTAGCGGGAATAAAAGATGAAGTTGGTTCTAGTTCTACTGTTCTAAGAACAGATTATAATGTTCTAAACTGCCCAAAAGAGGTATTTTATGTTGATCTAGAGATGTTCACCAATTTCCAGACCTGTCGGTGCTGACATCATTTTTGGCATATGCTGATGTCAGCCCTAGTGCTGCTCTCAGTGCACTGTATCATCTGGAATTTGATCCATGTGTTGGATTTTTGGATCTCTTGACTTGTGCACATCATCTATCTGCCCTAACCGTAATTTTATGTGGTGGGGCCCACTTAAGCTGATTGATTTGGAACTTTTTGGAAGTTTTATTTGATTTTTTTGGTATTCTTATATATCTGATATGCCTGATTCTGGTAAAGTTTATTATCATCTCTGAAAAGTTGAATGGTGATAATTACCTTACTTGGTCCAGATCTGTTATAATGTACTTAAAGAGCAGAAAACACTGAAATTTATTAGGGATGACCCTCTGTCCCTCAAGATGATGATTACAGACAGTCAAGTGATGACTTGGATTGTCAACAGTATGGAATCTACTATTAGGTGCCAAGTTATGAATTTTGAAGCTGCCAGAGCCCTATGGCTGTCTTTTGAAGCTCTTTATGGACAAGAGAGCAATCTTTCCAGGGTTTATGAACTATATACAAATCTCTTTGGCTTGAAAGGGGTAATAGAACTGTGATAGAATATTATAGTTCTTTTCGGAGTATTTGGCAGAAGATCAATGTCTTTCATCCATTTACTACGGATGAACAGAAATTTTGAAAATAGCAGAGTCAACTCCTTGTGGCTAAATTTCTAGATGGTTTGGGTGCTGAATTTGACAATTTAAAGGCACAAATTCTAGCCTCTGATGAAGTACTTATCCTCTCTACTACCTTTAATAGGGTACTTACTGGAAAATATACCAAAGTGGGTGAAGCTACTGCCCTTAATATATAATCTACAACATTTGATTCCACTGAGACGTCCAAAGGATGCATAGGAACTGGCAGAAGCGGAGGTAGAGATAACTCAGGCAGAGGATGAGGCCAAGGAAAGGGTAAACTTGAGCGCAAGTGCGTTCACTGTGGACGCACAAATCATTACTTGGATAGATGTTGAATAAATTTTGGGAAGCTTGCGTCGGCAAACACTATTACACACGAGAGTACAACCCCAAGGTTTGAAACTACAACATCAGTCCCTCTAGGTGCTCCAGATGAATTACAAAAATTAATCCAACAATAACAACAAATCTCACAACAGTGGTAATAGATCTCACAATGTATGGCACAACTATCTATTCCTTTTATATCCTTGGCACATACGACTTCTCCCACAGGTATGTTTGCATTCTTAGTATCTCATTTCCCATCTTGGGTCCTTGATTCCGGTGCCACAAAACACATGTCAGATATGTCCTCACTATTTTCAAACTTATAAAGAGTTTGGTCTCTTTAAGCATGTTACCCTTGCTGATGGGTTAGTTTCACCAGTATAGGCAATGAGAAATGTTACTCCTGCTCCTTTTCTTTCCCCTCAATCTACACTGTTAGTTCCAAAATTTCCTTTAAATTTGTTGTCCATCAGTCAGGTGGCTAAGCCCATGAATTGCTCTCTAAACTTTTGTCCTAGTCATTGTGTCTTTCAGAATCTTGTGACGAGGAAGATGATTGGTTCCACTCGTGAGAGAGGGGCACTGTAGAATCTGGACAACCACAACCCAGATAGTACTTTGCATGCACTATGCACAGTTGATTCACCTTTTTAGTGACATCTCAGACTCAATCATCTATCTCCTGTAAAATTGATTCAAGTAGCTCCAAACTTTCCTTCTAGTATTACTTTTCAGTGCGAGTAATGTCAATTGGACAAGCATCACCAAAGCTCTTTTCTTGTTTCATCTCATAAGACAAGTAAACTATTTGAGCTTGTCCACTCAGATGTCTTGGGTCTTTGTCTGTGACTAGTCAGTTTAGTCATAGGTATTTTATTTCGTTTATTGATGATTTTAGCATATGTACTTGGATTTATTTCATGCGAGAAAAATCTGAAGCCTTGGATGTATTTCAACTATTTTATAATGAAATAAATAATCAGTTTGCAACCTCCTATTTGTATCTTGCGTACAAACAATGGTTTTGAATTTATGAATCATAAATTTGACTATTTTTGTCAATCACAAGGACTTATTCATCAGACTTCTTGTATGTTCAATCCACATCAAAATGGAGTTTCTGAATGCAATAATCGTCACTTACTTGAGGTAGCTCGCACTATGTTAATTCATATGAATGTACCTAAGCCATACTAGGGTGATGCAGTTCTTACTACATCTTTTTTGATAAAGAGAATGCTGTCTTCTGCTCTTGATGGCAAGATTCCTATTCAGATTGTTTTACCCACTGCACCTCTTTTTCTTTTATCACCTGGTGTGTTTGGGTGTGTATGTTTTGCACGTATCTTTGATCCCTCCAAGGATAAATTGTCTCATTGTTCTGTTAAATGTATATTTCTGGGATATTCTCGGACACAAAAAGGATACAAATGTTACTGTCCGTCTATGAGGAAAACATTTGTATCTGCAGATATTACTTTCTTCGAGGATGTTTCATTTTTTGAATCTTCCAGGTTTGAGTCAGTTCCTCCTGTACCTAGTCCTGTTATTCTTATTCCAATCGATAAATTTGTTCCGACTTCACATGATGATCCTACTAAGAAACTACTGCAAGTATATCAACGCTGACAACAACCATCTCATCCTGCTCTAGACCGCCCACTCCCACCAAATCATGATTCTTCGTCTTCTCTTGATCCTGAGGTAAGTGATCTTCACCTTCCTATCGCTCTTCTGAAAGGTGTTCGCAAAGGTACTCGCCACTCTCTATTCACTTAGTCTCTTTTGATTCCTTGTCTGATTATTATCGTAAGTTTGTTTTATCCATCTCCACTTGCACTATTCCCTCTTCAGTGCAAAAGTGGAATATAGAGTAATGGCCCATAACGTCAGTGAACTAATGTGGGTAAAATCTGTTATCCAGGAATTAAGCTTCTATCAAAAGGATCCTAAGACTAGGTATTGTGATAACGAGGCAACAATCTTCATTGCAAACTATCCGGTCTTTCATAAAAGGATGAAGCATATAGAGGTAGATTGTCATTTTATCTGGGATGTGGTAATGAGGAAAGAGGTAAACACTCCATCTGTTCGGTTTGGTGATCAACTCAATGATATCTTAACTAAAGCATTGGGAAAGCATGGATTGTTGAACTTTTGTGGCAAGCTGGGACTATTTGATATATACTCTCCATCTTGAGGGGGAGTGTTGAAAAACAAGTACAAAGGTATTTTGGTCATTTTACCTTATCTTTATTTATGTCTTGATGTAATCTTGTTTTGTATGTTCAACTACATCTATGAACCAAGTTTCATGTAAAGAGGATACATAGAATTGGAGATATAGAGAGATTAGGGTTTACACTTTAAGTAAGGGCATTTTTGTAATTGTACCCTACTTTTATTATAAATAGAGGTTGGGTGACATGCAGGCCCCTCGATGCAGATCAGTTTCATTTTCTCTCATTCTCTCTTCTTAACTTTTTCAGTCTTTGTGATTGCTTAGTCAATTGATTATCTGCTTCCACTAGGCTGCAGATTTCAGCAACAACCTTGTGGATGAGGGGGTGGGTTTGGGGTTCCTTGAAATAAAATTTGCTAATCTTTTACCTCTTGGTTATTCCCTTTTACCTGTGTGCCATTGCATGAGTCTTAAGGTATCTCCTTAGCTCTCTTAGCATTCCACATGCATGTAGTTCTTCTATTATTCAACCAATCTTATTGCCATTTCCAGAAAGCCAAATTCCTTTTGGATTTCAAATATCGTTCTTTCTAATTTTTTTTGAAATACAAAGAGTAGTTTCTTTTCTGTCTTTGAGGATTTTAAAATTCATGCACACATATTTTGAAAATTGTTATCAGAAAGATGCTGCATTAGACAAGTAAGAAACCTGTAGATGTTTTTTAACTTTTTTAAAACCAATATCTCATAATATGTTTCTTAGATTTTGAGCTTCATGAAGATTTTTGAGTTTTTTTTGTGTTATATACCTTTTCCTCTTTTCCTTTTTCCTGATTGTGATTAGCTTGATCCCTATTCTCGCTGTTTAAAAAACAATGTCACTTTTTTTCTCTTTTTTCTTTGGTTGGGGAATATGCTATTTTCAAAACAGTCTTTCAAAAAATGTGAGACATTTTGACACACACACACACACAGAATGATATTCTCATCCTTGTAGCTGTAGAGAGTGGATCAGGCTTGTTTCCAGGCCAATGCACAAAAAATATATCCAGACATGATGTAACTGTATTCCACACCATCCGTGTTTTACTCTCTTTTGTATTTCCAAAACACCTATGCTAGTTTTTATGACAATGGCGAGACCGGAGCAAAATGGAAAACAAGAATATAGGAGAGAAGACTGTCATCTTGCATGATGTTATCTTTATATTATGCTGACTAATGTAAAATAGTTGGAAGACCTTCTAATTTTTGAATGACTACACTCTTCCCCATGCATAGTTTTTTTGTTCAATTGCTACAATGGGTTTGGTCTTTAAGTTCAAGCTTCACGAGGGTCTAGAGTCCAGATTGTAGTGGTCAACCTCCAAAAAATTATTCTGACCCCCCTTAAATGTCAAAATCACAATAATTTCCTAAAAAATCATATATTTCTGTTATTGCCCTGAATTTAAAAAAACTATTGCAGTACCCTTGGCTTGATTAATGTGAACAGAACTATTTTTTTTAGAAAGGGTGTTTTTTGTTAAGTCCGAAGGCAAAAAGAAGAAAATATCAATGAGGGGGACTCCCAACAATGAGGGTTTGGAGGGTCACCCCTTCTTTAGTTAGAGAATCAGCTAAACCATTAGCCAAAAACAAACCAAATCCTTAACATTTCCAATGACTCAAAGGAAGATCCTCTTTTCCTAAACACCAGCCAATGACAATTCTGGAATCACCTTCAACATGGATGCTACCATGAAAACTTTTGTGGAAAATCTTCAAGCCATGTCTTAAAGCCTGGATTTCAGCAGTTGTAGAGTCTGAAAGCCAAAGGGGTGCAGTACAGGATGCTAACTTTTCACCTCTTGAATTCCTAAAGATTCCCCCCAAATCTAGAAGAGCCTGGTTACCAATAGAAAAACTGTCGAAATCCAATTTTATAATCCCATCTTCAGGCAGCTTCCAATCTGTGGTAGGGGAATGCTTAGGCATTGAAAGAGAAGCAACTATAGGAGAGCACCCTTCATATCTTCCAAAGCCTCAAGAGCACTCGCACTCAACCAAGCATTCACATGCTTCAAAATTCTGGTAGAAACAGAATCCCAAGAGGAAGAATGTTGATTGAAACAGCTTTGTTTTCTCTCCAGCCAAATTCCCCAAGGAATGCACATTATGCAAGCTTTGCACATGATCTTACCCAACATAGGAAGAGATACTCCAAGACAAGAAACAAGGTCCAGCAATGCATGAGCAGGTGGTTAATTGATTCATCCATCTGACAACAAAAAAGACAAGAAATGCTTCGAATGTTTGAACCACTCCTAATCAGATTGTACCTGGTAAAAATTCTACCATGAAGATCACTCCAGATGAAAAACTTTAACATATGCAAACCAGAAGGCTTCCATGCAACTGATGCAACATGGAAGGAGTCATCAACGATTGTGAGCCTCTCATAGTAAGAAGCTACAGAGAACTGCCCATCAGATGAGGGCCGCCAGATCAACATATCAGGTTACAAACTTCAATTGCCTCTTCATCATTCAGCGCCTGTTTGAAATGTATACTCCAATCTACTATCTGGATGCTCCCATTTTCTAAAATCTCTGGGCGAGAAGCATTCTGATTTCTGTCAAGGCTGAAAAGACTAGGAAATCGATAACCAAAACTTAATTCTCTCCTAGGGGTGGGTGCAGGTCGGGTTGGGTTCAGTATATTGAAATCCAAATCCCGACCCTGAAATCCGAATCCAAAAACAAATCGAAACCTCAAACCTGACTTAACCCAATCCCCATCCCAACAACCTTGTCCCTGCCCTGTCCACGTAAACCTGACTTAAACCCGACCCTGTCCCCTCCCCGTTCCTGCTCTGTTCCTACCCCATTTCTTATCCCCTCCGTGGACCAGGTCTGACTCGAAACCCGATGGGTTTTTTAAAAATAAGGTCCGGCATGAATTAATATAAATCAGATGTGAGTTGACTCATCAAATCGACTTGGCTCTTCTGTTCTAGCTAAATCACATCCTTCTTGCCCCCATTCCGGTTCCCGAACGGGCAAGTCCTGAGTTGATTTGACTCAGATTTTCATGTATCCAAGTTCGGTCCCGAGTCCGAGTATAGGAGTCTCTGGGTCGGATCTACCCAGACCCGAGAACCGAAACAATGGGTCCACAATCAACAAATCGGATCTTTAGGGTCGGCGGCTTGGCGCCTCTTGGTCCCTACGATTTGGCCTTGTTCTGAAAGACAAAATTACTCTTGGAAACTGGAAGGTGCCGCTGTTTTGTTGCAGAGATTTTCACTAAAACTTCAGCTGCTGATCGTCGCCGGCGGGTTTCGTTCCAGTTGTTACTTCAGTTCTTTCAGCGCTATTGCGTGCGCAGCCGTTTTGACTTCTTTCTCATCGGTCTATTTCCATCGTCATACTAGTTGCTAATAGTTGCGAGTAAGTTTATTGATCTCTTGTGCACTCTTCCGAGTGCTAAGCGAGTTATTCTTTGATAGAATGTTTTTCTCTTTCGTTCTCGTGAGTTGCCTCCCCTTTTTGCCTCTGTCTCGTAAGAGTACTTGACTGCTGGAGACAGGGAAGCGTCCTTCAAAGTGCCAAGACGGAAGTGAACTGAATCGTTGTTGGCTCCATTTAAGCAGCCAAATTTTCGTCTTGGCGATTGGTGGAGACCTGTCATTATTGTCAATTCTCTCCTTCTCAGAGATGACAAAAACTCTAGGGAGTGGTTATGCTCGCTAGATGTATGATGATATTCTTGGTTAGGGAAATGGTCTCTTGCAGTTTGAGAAGTATAAAGTCACCCTGAGTGAAATCTAGTTGAGTTTGGGAGTCTTCTGAGGACGTAAAGCATTGTATTATCAACTTCAGCCTAAAGATTGCATTAGTAAATTCAATTCATGAAGAGCATGGGAGAGTGGGCTTGTATCAGCTAAATCGACACACGAAGTTCTAGTTTTTTTCTCATTCCCCCCTTCTTGAGGTTACTGTTTTCCTTAGTGAAAATTTGGTGGCCAAGAAGTGGAAGTATATTGTTTCTTTCATGAGTTAGAGTAGTTAAATGTAACCAAAACAAGAAGAATGAATGCAATCTGTTTTGATTTAATTTGACAGCATGGCACCTGCTCAAGCATTTGTTGATATAGAGGCAGAAATTCCTGAAATTTCCCTGAAATCCATCAGCCAGAGGGAAATTGAGGATATTTTTGAAGTCAATGACGAGGAAAACTTTAGATGCACAGACAATTGTGAGGATAGCACTTTTGACATGGAAACTTTATTTGGTCAAGATCAAGTAGAAGAAACGGACAAGTTGGACGTTGACATTGCATATTGTACAGATACCACTGGTATGATTGTGCAGGAGGAAGATCCGGATGCCACTGAATATTCAAGTTCGTTTGGTGGCACCATATCTGGATCACAAGAGGGTTTGAAGTTTAATTCTAGTGATGTTGAAGTGGAGTCTCAATATCATGTTGAAAATGAGGCTTCTGCCATTTTTTATGGATTCAGCAGATTGTTTCCGCTATGGTATGTCTACCTCTCAAAATTCTATTTACAGTTGATGTTTTTGTTGTGCTTATTTATAGCTCAGATCATGTATGGTCTTATCTTGATTGCTGAGACTAACAATTGATGTTTTCGTTGTTTTTATTTATAGCTCAGATCATGTATATCCTGATCTTGATTGCTGAAACTAAGTCGCAGTATAGTTATTTGTAGGATTGGCTACACTAATGTGAGGGAGTATTTAAGCAAACTATAGGGCAAATAACTCTAAGAGGGGTCACTGATGATTGTAAGCATGTTTGAACCCACTCTCATGTAAAGGCTTCCAGCTTATGGGCTTTGGATCTCCAATAGGAGGCTGTATTTTATCAATGGCCTGGCAGATGAAGATTGCTTCCTTGTGTTTGAGGCGAAATCTTGTTCAATGATTCAATTCCTTATGAATTTTTTTTACAGAAAGTCATTTGAAAAATAAAATCACAAAGTCACCAGTTTGATTGAGTGATTGTAAATACATCACTTACTTTTATAAGGAAAGGCTTTTATTACAAACTCTAAACCTACTCCTTTGAAATGAACTGAAGATGCTTATAATTCTTCTCTTCAGGTTACTGGTTTTGGAGTGCAAGAGCTTTGATGAACTTTAGGTCTTGGTTGTAGAGCAGCAGTACACCAATAATCCTTCTCTCTGTGCTTCCTAATTTCGTTTTTTTGAAACATTTCTGATCCCCCTTTCTGGTTTTTTCTTCCCCTTCTTCTAGATTTTTTCCATACTCGTTATGATGAAAGGACATGGATGTTAGTTACAAGACTTACAAACTCCCAAGGGTCAGGAAAGGTTTCTTGTTTTTTGGTTATCTCCTAGGTTGTGTTAGGTCAAGTTGGGTTGGGTCGGGTTGGCTTGTGCCAAACCTGGTTTCGTTCAAGTTGGTTTGATCGAGTCAAGTTGGAGTCAAGCTTCTTGATTTGACTGCCCAATGACGGGCTTTCTGTTGGATTCTTTCATTGTTGGATTTTCAGAGCTCCAGTGGACATTTTGGACTAACTTTCCCTTTTGTATAAATGACCAAAAGGCCCATAGACATCAGAATTACAAAAAAAGCCACATTATGCCCACTTTGACTCATATACAATAATTCTAGGCTGAAGATACTTTGTATGATTGTATGGTAAATTTACCAAAATAACCTGAGTCACTCTGCAAATGCTTTTTTGCGGGAGCTGAAGAATGGCTTTTATGTTTTTTGCTATGGGAGTCACGCTTGAATCAGGGTCAGATAGATTTGTGTTGATGCCCCCCCCCCCCCCCCCCCCACCCCCCATGATGCTGATTTTTATTAAGACAAAATCTCAAAAGAGCAAATTACAATGGAGGGAAGCCTTCTCAAACAATGAGAGATTATTGGGAAGTTCCGAATTTTGCCAATTTATCAGCCAAAGAGTTGAGGCCCCTTTTGGAGGCATTGGTTTGTTTTCAACCAGATTTCTGATATTCTTCCTCTATTTAATTGTACTTTGGCGCATGTGCCTCGTTCTGAAAAATCTCTAGCTGATTCCCTTGCTAAGAGAGGCCCTACCCTCCAATCCCTTGTTGTAAAGGGAGGGCCCCCTCTAGTTAGGTTGGTATTTCTTCCCTTGGAATAAAATTTTGCCTTTATATAAAAGAAAAGTCGGTATCACAAGATCCTGTTTATCAGTTGGAGATTCTCACTCCGGGGGCTCTCCTCCCCTCTTCTTTTGAATCTCTTTCTAGATAAATGAAATCACCATTTTCAAAAAAAAGATTTTGCTGTCTGATGCTTGAGAAGATAAATGAGATAGTACTAGTGGTATCTTGAATGGTCATATGTTCAAGTAATTCTTATTCATGCAACTTCTGGATGAGTTAGTACAATGTTTATGTTCATCTCACTTACTTAAGATTCAACAAAGTATGAAACTGCTTCTGGAAAAAAAAGCTTGATGAATTAATGTTTCTCTTTTTGTTTCTTCCCTCTCTTAAGAACAAGTTTCCAGCCCATTTAACTGGGAAGTGAAAAGCATGCCTCAAAAACTTTGAAATTGACCTTAGAGTATGGACAGAAGAACAATGAAGATTCTGTAACTTAGGGGAGTATGTATCCCAATGATTATATACTAACATGACACAAGCTTTGATGTTTGAAAGGGCTTGAGAAAGTCACTAATAAAAAAAAATTCCCACAAAAATTCTCTGTGGGAATTTTTTTTTAAATTTCCTGATAAAATTGACTGATTTTCAGCTAAATAATTTTTTTTTAAATAGTGTTGAGTTATATTAAAAGGCTCAAAAGAGTAAGGTTACAAGGAGGGTGAACCATCCCAAACAATGAGAGGTTACTGGGATGTTCCAAATTTAGCTAACCTATCAGCCAAAGCCAAGGAGTTGGCTGATCTAGGAATGTGATTCCATGTATAAGTAATTGAGGTTACAATATCTGCAATAGAGGAAATAATTGGCCAATGCCACCAGGGGGGGAGCTGGAGTACCAACTAATGACAACTTTTAGAATCCCCCTCAATCAGCGTCTTCCCATGAAGACGGTCCTTGAAAATCTAAAAAAGTCGAGTTGTGTCTGAAGAATCAGCTAAATAAATTTGAATGCGTTGTTTCATTCATATCTCATCTAAGCTGCTAAATCCTATTATGTGCCCTACTTATTATTACTCCAGTACATCATCATTGTTTTAGTCCATCATAAAAATTGGAACTTATGAATTGGTTTATTGGAACTTTGAGTTTCGGTGCTTACACTTTTTAATTGTTATGCCTGTTATGCTGCAGGAAAAGAAGGTTGACTGTCCATTGGAGACGTTATATTCGTCCTTTGATGTGGCGATGCAAATGGATAGAGCTAAAAGTTAAGGAACTTCAGTTGCAGGCATCAAAATATGATCAAGAACTTCTAGCCTATGCTAATGAAAAGCAAGCAAGGATGGGCGAAGTTGCCATACAGAGTTCGGTTGCTAGGTCAATGCCTCTGTTTGGACAAAGTCACAGGCAAAAAGCCATGAAGAGGAGAAAAAGGACAAGAATGGAAGAAACAGTTGATATACCATCATATTTGCAACGCCACAATCTTTTTGCGTATTATGGTACTCTTGGTTGCTTTATAAATATTGTCACCTTAGTCAAAGTATAACTTTTTAACTGAGTGATGATGTTTTGCAGAAAATAAGAAACATGAAGCTGATGGTGGTGCTATTGATGATGATCGTAGTAATCAAGGTATGCTCTTCTGTTCTGTCCCTTCAAAAAAAAATTGTTGGGCCGGTTGAAATTAACTAGCCTGATATGTGGAACCTGTACAACCATTGTTATAAAACCCTAACCAGCAGTTGGACTGTTTCAGATGTCATTACTTAAAAATTCCAGTTGAACCTAGTTCAATTGGCCGCTCCGCTCCAGGTTTGATAACACTGCAAACAAGTATATGTGAAGTTGGGACTATTCCTTAACAGTCTAGATTGGAGATTTTTTTAATATTATTATACATACAAAGGTTCAGTAGTTGGGTACTAGAGAAATGAAAATGGTGTAATCGATGTTGTCCATGCCCTTATTTGCTAAAAAACCTGGGCTTGAGAGCAGTTTTCGAGCTCCAGCTTGAATTATTTTTGTGTCTGAGATAGAGAAAGTTGGACGATAAGAGAACGGTAGCTCAGGCATAGAAACCCATGAAACAAGACAAACAAATTTAGTTGGGGCTCAAGCTGAGTTTCCCTCATAGATGTGCATGCATGTATAGGCTCATAATCAGCTACAGATTGGTGGTTCCCACATGGCTGTGGACACCCCTTATAAGCAAAACCCTAGCAAATCTTACAATAATTCCAAAAATGCCTCTGTGCCATCTGCTTTTGCTGCTAGTGCTTAATTTCAATTTAAAACTTCAAAAATTATCAATTTACACGTTTTAATCCTGTTTAATGAAATGTCATACCTAATAATTACATTGAAAATGTGACTATTATCTTTTTGTCCAGATGCATAAACTATTATACAGGAGATTGCCACATTTAGTTTATGTTATAATGGCCCCCTTTCTAACCCAAAAAGATGATAATAAAGAAGAATGAGAAATTTTGGATAATCTAGGGCAGGTGGCTTACATCAGTGGTCATTATATTCTATTTTTCTATCAAACAAGCTGGCAAGCATCGTCATACATTAGAAAGTAAAAATGAAATATGACATTTTCCAGTTGATAGCAAAAAGTCAAAATATTTAAAGCAACACTATAGGTGGCAGTTTGAGAGAAGAAGGAAAGAAAACAGTTGCTTCTGATTATGTGCTTTTGTAATGACATTTTCTCTAAATTCTTTGGTCCTCTCACATGTTGTTTAGCTCTATTCAAATTCAGCAAGTTTGTGGTCTTCATTTCGTATGATGGGCAACACAGAATTAGTTAATAGGATGCCTGAAGAGTGGGTCTCGGTTTTATCTAAATTTACGTAAAAAAGGGTATTTTTAATCATTTATATGATCCTCTGATTCACTGGAGGCACTCCATTTGCATATGCAAACTCTGTTTTTTTTTTTTTTTTTTGAAAGGTATTACATATGCAAACAGTTTCAAATTATGCTGAACTACGTCATTCTGATGCTTCTTTGGTTTCTTATTATTTTATTTGTTTCTATTGTTTTGATTAGTGACTCCTGCAAACATGCCCAATAATTATGCTGATGATTTGAAGTTTATCCCTGAATCGTTCCAACATAAGTCAGGAGATGGTAATTCCTCTTTGGAGCAGTTTCTTTGGAACATTGAACTCCTGCAATCTCGGGTTGCAAAGTTGAAAACTCAACTTGATAAGGTGGTCTCTAAAAATGTTGGACAATCTTCTTCAATGGAGAATTTGAGTAACTGCTTGCCTAATGACTTCCCAAGTGCCTCTACACTGAGCCCTACCATCTCTCCTGCCAATGGGGGCCAGATGCCTGTTGGAGCATTATATATGTCACCTAGCCACCATATATCTGAATATGAAATTGGAGATTTGGTTATGACGGGAAGTGCAGTTTCAAGTTTTGGAGATGCCACTCCTCTTCCAGATGTCATTGAAAGCACAGTGGGGCTATTATCTGCTGCTGATAGGTCCCTTGATTTGCCTCTATCTGGAGAGTCTCCTGAATACGTAAGCTTTTTTATTTTCTGGATAATGTACCTATCTTAGCAAGAAAATATTAATACTATAAAACCTTCAAAATGGGAAGGAAAAGAGTCTGTTAATGATTTCTAAAAGAGGGCATATGTCTGGGAAGTTTCCAGAGGACTTTGATGATGGTTAATCAGGGTAGACCATTAACATAGAGGCTGATGCAGGGGTAGATTTGTAATTCAAGTGATAGGAGGGGATATTTCACTTTTTTTCTCTTTTTAAATCTGTTTAGAATAATCTCATATGGATCAAATATTATAAAAATCTAATGCTTCTTAGATAGGAAAAGGTCTCCTACGGCTAGACATTTTTGGGTGGACCTGGACCCGGACCCAACTTTAACATGGTATCAGAGTAGGTATCTTTACATGGGTCTCCACTCCAAAACATTCCATATGTAGGAGACACAAAGATGACCCACTAATGAGGTTGTATGTTACGAATGTTTTCAGATGAATCAAATATTAGAAAGCTTCAGTGCATATTAGTTGGGAAGAGACATCCTAATTTGGCTAATTATTTAGGAAATAATTTTTTTTGTGTAACATTATTTAATATTTGAGGTAGCCTATATTTCTTCGGGAAACTTGTAGTTGTACCCCTCTTTTGGGAACACTGCACTAATACCCCTTTTAGGATTCCTAGAATTGTAATCCCTCATGTGGAAATGGAGCATTACTTTATATGTTGAAATGATAAATTGTAGTCTTGGAAACTAATTGAGTATGAAAAGCAAAATCTCCTGTGCTCTTGCGACTCACTGCTGCGAGGATCTTTCATTTCCTCTTACTGTAATTGAGACATTATGACCTCCTAAGACTTTGACTTGATGTGTATGCATGATTCTCTTGAAGGTACAACTATGTAATGTAAATAACATAGATACAACCTTCCACATGTTCCTGTGACAGATTTGGAAATATTGTTAGCTCTAGCAACTGTATGCTGACTTTTGCTTCTTCTGGTGACGTCAATTTTTTTTACTGTCCTATAATTCTTACCAGCCTACATATTCTCCATGTCTTGGGCAATGCGGATAGCCGGGGGCGGGGTTGTCTGAGATAAATTAATATTGGTCTATCAGTGTGTGTCAAATTTATATATAGACAGATCCATGCATAAGGATTCCACGATGCCCCACTGATTAACTAGTTCCCATCTGTTCTCGCACTTGGTGAAGGTTAAGTATTTCTTGCCAGGGCAGTGGGGATGTTTCTGGTCACAGATCTTTCATAAAACTGTGTCAGACTTATAAGTTTTGGAGGCTTCTTTTGTTGGCTTATTGAACAGGACAAAGCTGTCTGATCTCCAGGTTAGCTTGTCATGTTCTCATCTTCAAAGTTGAACATAATATTCTGAAGGTGGTGTTTACACCAAAGAGGGTTTCATGCATGAGATAACAATGCGTAGTTTGCTATTGAAATGGAAAATTATTTTGTGACTTTGATATTTGAAGCTTACGTGCTTTATATTTTGTGGAGACATTCGACTTACTTCAGCTGTTGACTGCAGTTTGCTGATGACATTCTGATACATAAACACGCAGTGGAGGAAGAATTGCACGATTTTGAGACGGTTGCACTGTCTGGAGGAAGATTGCAAGAACCTTTTAAAGGTCACGATAATGAGAAAGTTGGTATGAATGTTTCAACTCCAGAAACAGACCCAATGCCACCACTTACTTCTGCTGAAGAACCTGAAGAAGGTTCAGCTCTAAAAGATGGAACAGATAAATCAATTTCAAGGACTTGGCTGGCACATGGGGTGTCTGCTCCCAAGAGTAAGAGAAAGAGGATGGCACTCAAAACGGGTTCAGGCCGCTGGAATCATGGGAAAGTTTACAAACGGAGGAGGTCTAAGTGAACTCAAAGGTTTTAGTGTGCTTCTAAACCTGTTCAGAGATTGGTCTCCTGAATGAGATTCATTCTTAAAAAATCTCACATTGACTCCCATTCAGGGTACAATATCTGCTGGATAAGTTTCAGAGGCAGGGTGAGACTCTTGGAAGCTAGATCTTTTATTTTCACAAAGCTACTTTCTTTTTCCCATAAAGCAAGAAATTTTTTGTTCTCCACTCAAACTTTTTTTCTTAGGCAATTACTGGCATAATTGTATTGTTGAAAAACAATTACATTGGCATTTTAATCATTTTATTTTATCTTTACATATATGTTTTGATGTAACCTACTTCTGTATATCCAATTATGTCTACAGTCTAAGTTACATGTAAAGAGGACACAGAGAATGGGACATACGAGATTACAGTTTCGCTTAAGTAAGGGCATATTTATAATTGTACTCGAGTATCGTTATAAATAGAGGTTGGGGGAAATTTCCAAAAAATTTCATGTAGTTTCCTAGTAAAGCACAAATAGGATTTTATCTTAAGGTTTATAGGAAATGTGTATCGTAGGAAAGGTATTTCTAACTTTTCTTTGGAAATAAATTTCGAACCAAGAGTACTAACAGGGCTTTAGAGAAGAAAAAAAAAAAAATGATTTTCTCTTATGGGGATGCCTATGAAAAATGTGGGAAAAAATAGAAGAGAAATATACTTTCTTGGAAAATATAAAAAAGAAAATTAATAATGTTTTAAAATTTTTCTCAAATTTCTATTTCTTTTTTTCCACCCAAATTCTATCATTTAGTGAAAGAAATTTAGTAATTTTCTCAATGATTCTCCACTAACTAACAATAGAAAATAATTTTCTCTCCGTTCTTCTTTTATTCTTTTATGTGGGTTCAAACACGTAACCCCATATAAAATAAAAAAAATAAGAATTTGATTGTTATTATTTTCAAAAATAGTTATTAAAAGGTAATTTTAAATATTATCTTATTTTTACTAATTATTTTTTAATAATAATAATCAAAAAATTTCCAGGGGACAGACCATTAATAAGGACATCCCTAACTTGGAACATGGGCACATGTAACAAGAAAAGCCCCTCCTTAAGCCTACCATGTGATGTGCCTCTTTATTTTAATAATGGTTGAAGCTGCATTGATTTAAAATATTGCATCGAGGGCAATTACGTAATTATTTTATAAAAAATCCTCTCAATTAAAAAAAGAAATTCTCTACAAAATAATTGATATTTTTTCTGATCTTTTTCTCTTTACACTACTCGCCGTTTCATGAGTAAAATTCACGACCGTTTTCCTCCCATAGTGTTTTTACGATTCAAGACCTGCTGAAACCTCTTATTACTATAATGCCACACTCTCCTCAGCGGCCATCTCCTTCTCCTCTTCCCCTCGATCCCGCTGCTCACGCGGACATCACGCGACGATGACGTACGGATTCCAGGCGGCTTGTAGCTGCGGATCAATGGCCAATTTATACCGGTGAAAAATGGGTGGCGTTTGATCTCCGCTGCACCCCTGGCGCAGCCTAGTCTCCTTCGAGGATCCTTCACCAGCAGCCGTTCAATTAAATCCTTGGCCTCCGTCATCCCTTCTTCTTTGGCGGCGGAGGCGTCGGCATCCGGGAACCGCAGCCCCTTTGTGTGGATATTGCACAGAGTGGCCTCCTTGCTCGCTCCCCTGAATGGCGAACGCCCGTATAGCATCTCGTACAAGAAGACCCCGAAGGCCCACCAATCCACGCCACTGCCATGGCCTTTGCCGTTCACCACCTCCGGCGCCAGGTACTCGTGGGTCCCGACGCACGACGTCGAGTATGCCTGCGTCGGCTCTACCACAATCTCACTCTCTACCTCCGTTGTCCGTCGGCGGCGCCTACCGAAGCAGTCGCATTGAAAATTTCCATCGTCAGGCGTTACCACATCAAGAGACTCGACCGTAGGGACAACGTCCGCCTGGAAGCACAAATCGAAGTCCGACAGCATGATGTGCCCATCCGCGCGGACTAAAATGTTCTCGGGCTTAAGGTCCCTGTACACGATCCCTTTACAGTGCAAGTACTCCAGCGCCAGCAAGACCTCCGCCGCGTAGAACCGCGCCGTGGCTAGTGTGAAACGGTTTCCCGGCCGCGCGCGCATCAGGGAGTGGAGGTCCCCCCGCGCGCAGTAGTCTATCAGCAGACAAGAATAATGCGACACCTCGAGCTGCGCATACAGGGTTGGCAGAAAAGGGTGATCCAAAAGGGAAAGCACGCTGGCCTCCGTCCTCGCCTGCGCCAGTTTCTTACTCGACAGCGCGTCGCGGTCGACCACCTTGAGGGCGAAGTCGGCGTCCTCGAAGTCCTTGAGTTGACAGTGAAAGACCCGCCCCAAGTTGCCGCTGCCGAGGCGACGCAAGAGCTTCAAGTGATGAAGCTGGAGAACCCCATGGGAGGAGATATTGATGGCGGCAACAATGGCCAACCAACGGGGGTCGGACTCACTGTGCCGACGACGCTGCCCTTCCGACAACACGCGGATCGGGTCAGCAACGCTGAGACTGCTACGCGCGCTGGAGGAAGCGAATGTCCGGTCGGTCGACGCATTCGACGTGTAACTGGTGAAACTCAAATCCAAATCGGAATCGGAGGGGAAGTAAGAGTCCCGCTCTTCTCGCTCCATCGAACTCTGCGTCCTGTACAGAGGTCTCCTCAACTTCGCCGATACGTAGTAGTCTGGAGCCAATTGGGTTTCTTCCTCCATGGTTTGTCGATGCAACATGAACAACCTTCCCCCCTTCCAATATATACAGTAGAGAGAGGAGAGAAAGATTGGAAGGAGTTGACTCCCCTCATTTTTGCGCACTTAAAAAAATAGAAAAGGATGATGGAGGAAGGGAGACGGGAACATGCTGACATGGTTCTTGGAACTCCGAAGCCGCGTTCTACTGTATCGGAAGCTGTGAGAAGAGTAAAAGCCGACGCACCGAACGGCTTCATCGTTGATGGGTCGGTCGTTTTTCTCAGTTAAAAAATCGTTTTAAGAAAAAATTATCTTTAATCTCTCCTTCTTCCTCCCGTCACCGAGTCAATGGCTCGCCTTTGGATCCAATGCCATTAATCTAAAATTGTTGAATTCAACTATTGCTGTATCTAATAAAAGCACCCGTTTATTTGATTTTCTGCAAGTATTCTTTGGTGCGAAACTGAGATAAAAAGCACCCATTGTTAACACGGCTGAGATAACCGCCGTTGGTGGTGATTGAACAGCTGAGATAACCGTTCTTTAGATGGTTGATATAGTCGTTAATTATGATCGAACAACTTAGATAACCGTTTGATGGGACAATTGAAAACCATTTCACACCAAATAATTTTTCGTATTGAATTATGTATCTGATATAATTCATCCACGGTCTCATTTCTGCATAAGATAGTAACAGGAGCAGAATGGTTTTCTCCCTCCTGCTGCCATCTTTAATAAACAGATGCATTGCATTTGATCAAAATCGGCTCATTTGGACAGAGCAAGGAGGAGTTTTTGTAAGCATCCAACCTTTCTTGATGCTCTCTATTGAAGTCTCATCACGTTCTCACATGCCCAGAAAACCAGTAACAAGAACCATTTTATTTGTATACCAACCTCAGCCTCTAATCATGAGCTTCCAATCATAACTCCACATAACTAATTTTTCTGGAAGGAGGGACAAGGGGGGTGCACCCATCCGCTGCCCTTTGCCCCACCACCCAGACAAGCTCCATTGATGAACTTGAGCTGTGATTGGTAGGAGATGATGCCTCAACGTGTCAGAGTTGGAGAGTGTTGGTTAAAAAACAAACCTGATTCCTACACCCGACAACAGTTTGATCTAGATCCAAAGCAGCAATGGTGTTCGTCACTTGTGATTTCAATATGTCGTTGCTGCAAGCAAGCAATAGAAAAATTATTAGAAAAATGAAGGAAGAGACATATCTCATCTTCTGAGCTGGATTAGCTTACGAGCATTGAAGGAGAAACGGTGGCTACTAAGATTCTTCCAACTAGGAACTGCTCAATCATTCATCATGTGTTAACTACAAATTGGTCTTTTTTTTTTTTTTTTTTTTGTTGAAAAAGAACTACAAATTGCTCTTAACCTGCATCAGAATCATCACATGGAAAGTGTCAATGTTGATGGTTGACATTAAAATTTCCCTAAAACACCAAACAGTTTATAAGACAGCTTTCATTTAAGAGTAATATGTCCTTCATCAGTCTCAAAATTGTGACTCACATAACATACATTCAAGTGAGATCATACATCCAGATTTTGACACTTGAACTCACTGCATTTCCAATTGTGCCTCGTATCACACAGCTCCATTGATACAATATGTAATAATCAAAGATATCTGTACTGTATGTCAACTCCTTGTTAAAAAGACTCGTGACAACAATTAGACAAGCTCATAGCGGCATCCTCAACTTCGATTGGTTGAGAGGGTTCAGAAAGAATCTGCATTTCTTCCACCTGTTTGACATATCCAGTCCCTGATGAGTTCACAACAGCATCCCCAACTGGGAACCATTCAGAAGTTCCAACAGGCACCTGCCATACTACTTCTTTGAAATATCCAATCTCTGAGGAGCTAGCGTTGGCATCCCTGACCGATGCTAGTGCAGATGGTCCAGCAGGCTCCTGCAGTACTACTTGTTCATCATATCCAATGTCTGGTGAGTTCTCACCAGCATCCACAACTGAGCTTGATTTGGATAATCGAGCTGAAACATGAATTGAGTCTTGTTTGACACATTCAAATCCTGAGGACTCGTGATAATTGGCAGAAAACTTATTTTCGCATCCTTCCTCTTGCTTTGCATGTTCTAACTCCATCGGTTCACTCTGTGGCTTTTGGCAGTTTCTCTCCTCAACTTTAATGGGGTGTGAATGAATTTTCATGCCTACACCACTCTCAGGCGCAACCATGCTTGAACTGGAGATTATCAAACCAGTACCAGCATCATCAGAAACAGTATTTTCTCCTGGGACCAATGTTATATCTTTACAAATGTTTTGATTGTTAGGAGCTTCAACTTTTCCATCTTCAGAAACATCGCTTGCTGTTATGTCTAAAATTTTCTTATCCGTACCATGGGCATCAGATGCGTTTTCCATATTTGGGATTGCACCATTTTGGTTGGAATCAAATCCCTCATGTGACACAAGGAACTCCTTATTCTTTGACTTGCTTTGTCCATCTCGAGAATCTTGTATGTTAGTGCTTCCTTGAACATTTCGTTTGTCCTCTGAGCTTCCAATTTGTCCTTCTTGAGAAGTCACTATAGCCTTCAAAACTTCCAAATATTTCTCTGGCCCTGCCAATGAATCTTCTCCATTTGCATTTTCATGCTGGCTTTGGTTGGTTTTCGAGCGATCACCTTTAATCCGATGGAACCTCCTTTTAGACCATTTCTTTTTGAAACCAGCTCTCTTAGGCTTTAGGGGTTTTGCTGCTTCACTTCGTGTTTCTAATTCCCTTGCCTTCTTTTTGCATGGAAGCACGGTATAGGCATAGCCACCTTCCTGTTTGCCTCCAGATTTACCTATCAAAAGGAATAGTAAAGCACTGAGAATAGATGGTTCATGCGTAAGCACCTTAAAGCGTTCATATGATTCAAAATGCAGGCTGCCCTGGAATATTAAAAATGAGAGAAAAGGACCACATAAAACATTAGAATATTGTACATAGGACACTGAACACCATTTTCACCTGCCTGTGTACTACTTAATGCCTCTTTCTGTTCCCCAGTTCTGAGACAAGAAAAGAAAGTATAACTTACACACCTGTACTTGACTGAATTGCCAAAAGGGCAGTTCGAGCAGCCTTTATTTCTGCTTCTTTTTTCGTTCTAGCAGCAGCTCCAATATATTGAATCCCACCAATCTCGACAGTACAGGAGAAGGGCAACTTGCCTGTCGTGACTTGCTTGACTGTTGTATAAGCAGGAATTGCATAGTTCATTTTCTGTGCATACTCCTGGAGCAAATTTTTACACAAACCTGTTTCATGCTGAAGACAATAGTATTAGATGTAAGAAAAACAACCCACTCAAAGTAAGGGTCCTAATGATTCAAATAACTAAAACCCATAAAACACGAAATTGAAGTATAGAAATGAGAAACAGGTGCAGAAATAATTCCAGGCAGATAAACAGCAGCCTGGATCACAATATTTTGTCATAACTGATATCAGAAAATGGGCCATGGATCAGTAACCTCCAGCTATTAAATTTCATGCTTCATTGCAGTTTGACAGTCACAATCAGGTGGTAGAAACAGAAGTAATGAGTAAGACTCCTCCATGGATGCTGACCAGAAACTTTTAAGATCAGCAGTGCACAGAGTAACATTATTGCAATATTTTTCTGTCCTTTTTTTAGTGCTGTGTCACTGAAAGGTAGTACTGTCGTTGATGTAGGTTAGTCTTTTACTGAGAAGGGTGATGTACTTAATGCAATGGGGAATATTTTGCCCTATTTTAGTCTTTCCTCACTCCAGAAGCCCACCCACTTGATTTGCTTGTCCCTAAGAGGGAGGAAGATTTTTATTTTGATTCATATATGACTTTTAATTTAGCGTTGGTTGTCATGTTCATGAGGTTGAATGTAACCTTTTGTTTAGTCTTTTTCTCACTCCAGAAGCCCACCCACTTTAAATTTGTGGAAGAAAAAGAAGAATTTGAACTTTTCTTTTAGTTTAGTTTTGAACTTAATGATATTATATTAATTAATATCATTGTCTTCAAGATTATGGTTTTGCACGTGGTAATTCCACCTATGTCGGAGCATGAATTCCACCTCTATACACCTGATGTTCTAAAAGATGATCTCGTGCTAATGTTTGCCTTCTTTCTGGCAAATGTGGGATTGACTAAAAAAGGGTTTTGGAACGATGTCACCCATGAGTCTCCATATTTTATTGTTGTATTTTGGCCGATCTCAATATGCGTGCAAAATGCATCTCATGATCCATGGTAGTGCGTTGTATGATATCTTTCTCTATCTGCTATGGAAACAACTTTTTTGTCTTTTTCTTCCTATGTCTGAGACCTATAGCATATATCAATTTTATAACCAATCTCCTAAACTTAGTAAGATCATTCAATGCCAAGTAATTTAAATCTTTCACTTTACACTCCATTCTAGTCTCTTCTTATGCAACATACCCAGAACTTTGTTCCATATAAAACTCCACATTGAGACCTCCATAAAGAAATAATTTTTGACATCATGTTGAATATGGGTCCTTCATAGACAGCCACTGAGATGATAATTCTTTTTCAATAAAAAGCAATGATTTTCTTTGAGATAGTGAAACAGAAGATTTTGACCTTGAGAAGTGATTTGCCTTGGAAAAGACAGTGCCTTGGAAAAGACAGTGCCTTGGAGAAGTTGTGATTTGCCTTGTCATCATATTCCAAGATCAGCTAACTCTTCAGCCGATAGATTAGCTAAATTTGGGACCACCCTACAATCTCTCACTGTTTGGGACGGTCCCCCTAATATGTAATTTAGCTCTGTTGTAGCTTTCTCTATTAATAAAATCAGCACTATTTCAAAAAAAGATAGTGCCTGACTTGCCCATGGAAATCGGTGATTTGGCCAGAAAAATCACTGATTTTCACAAAAAAATCATTGATTTTCATAAAGAATCACTGATTTGGCTAGAAAAAGCAATGATTCAGTGGGTGACTCCAGTGCTTGTGGTCGACTCAGCCTGATTTGAGCGACTCCATAGAAATCCATGTTTTGGCCAGAAAATCACTGATTTTTAAATGAAGCACTTTAATTAATTAAAATCATAGAGTTCTTTCAATTGATAAGCTTTTTATTCCTATACTATATATGAATATTCAGGTACATGTAGTAGGAGACAAATGTTCCTACTTTAAATTATCCATTTCTTTAACTATTTACCCGACCATTTACCCATTTACCCAGGGGTAAAGGGGTAGATAACAGCACAGATCAAAGGTAAACAGAACGGGTAACGGTAAACCCTTTACCTGTTCTGTCCATTACCTGTTGTCATCCCTACTCTCTAGTCCCGGTCAACAAGGTTGGAGGAGCTACATTGTCGAGCACAGCACCTTCGGTAATTGAATCCACCTATCCTTGCAATAGTTTTTTTTCTGGTTACTTGTACTTGGTAATTCATCTAGTGGAATTTGTAATGGAACTAAGGAAGAAAGGACCCAATCGGAGAAACACTATTTTTTTTTTTTTTTAAATAGTTGAAGAAACACTATTTATGAATTGGAAATACAACATACACTCAAAGAATGTGACATCAGCAAAAACATAAACTTTCAAAGAGATTGCATCATAGCAATTAGACACAATAGCCTTTCCGATACAATCATATCCCAAGAATATACACTTTTTTCCCCGAGTGAAGTGAAATTTTATTATTCCCAAGAATATACACTTGATAGACCATAGGGTCAATTTATGCAAGGTAGTGTCAACAACACCCAAAGACTTGATGAGGAAGTTAAAACAATACATCTTGAGTGGAACTTGACCACTCAAAATAGTAGAGGGCATACAATCAATTAAGAACCTAGCAGTTAAAACTACATCCCCCAAAAACCCTGTAGAATATGCATCTAAAAAGAAAAGGTTGAGTAATGGCATTTTTACCTTTCAGCAACCCATTTTGTTGAAGGTGGAAGCACACGAAGTTAGATGTATAAATGTCACAAGATGAGCAAAAATGGAAAAGAACTATTTATATACTCAAAGCCATTATCAACATATAAAATAAGAATACTAACACGAAACTGATTCTTTATTTCATTGAAGAAATTAAAATATACATCAAATACCTCAGGTTTGTCTGTCATGAGGTAGACCCTAGTTAAATGATTGTGATCATCAACACAGGACTCAAAGTGCTTAAAAACCAAAAGCATAAGGGACACAACTAAGATCCCATACATCTGAAGAAACAAAATTAATAGGTTTTGTACTTCTTTTGACTCGAAGTTGGAATTGTAGTTTTGTGATGTTTTCCAAACAGACAGGCTTCACAATCAAAGGACAAAGATGAACTAAAGGAAAGTATTATTGCAGTTTTGCTAAGGACAAATGGCAGAGATGAAGATGCCATTGGGATGAAGACACTGAAGCTTTCATGCAGTAGTTTTCTTGTCAACATCTTCATCCCAGTAATATAATTCATCTTGATAGCCCTACCAATCATCGTCCTCATCTTGAGATCTTGAAACGATGATACAAAGGAAAGAAATGACAAAACAATCGATTTGTCTAATATTTGGTAGATAGATAATGGACTAACTAAAGTTTTGAAAAATATATAATATAGATGATAAAGACAAGGAGGAAGTAACCCGAACTACCTCCTCAGCACAAATGCATGAGGAACCATCAGCAAGTATAGCATGAGCAAGAGAAGATGGACTAAAAAGGGAGAGCTAAGATGAGGTACCTATCATGTAAGCTGAAGCCCCAGAATCAATGAGGAAGTTACTTGCAGGAAGAACATGAAGTGCAGGCATACATGTGTGAGCCAAGGTGGCAAATGCTGAAGTAAGACAGACCAGTCTATCCAATTGGTTTTGTGGAAGGAGTAGTAGTTAGTCCCAATCGCTGCATAAGTCTCATCAGCTCTTATTTAATATTCATAGTTGGTTTACTCTAGGCATTACACTGGACCACCAATGGTGCAACACAACATACAAATAACCTAGGGAACAAAAATTGAGCTTCAACCCATGCACACATTCTGCTCTGATACCATTGTTAGGATGAACACAACTCCATCCTAAAATGACTAGCTATTTAGAAGACCATTAACCTTTCTTATCACTTCTCGATATGTAATTTTTCCCACTTAACAACTAATAAACTAAGTGAGAGAGGACCAAACTTAGCTATTATAGCTATAAATATTAAAGACAAAATTACCCTTGGGGTTACAATCGAAGACTCCCCCCTCAAGCTAGAGCGCATATATTAAATGGCACCAATCTACTAAAAAAAGATGAAATTTTTTGTTTCCCTAGGGCTTTGGTATAGATATCTCCAAGCTTATCAATGGAAAAAAAATGGAACTATACTTTTACAACTCATCACTGTCTCAAATGAAAGATTGGATTATTGGTAGTGAAGATGGTTGTTTGGGTAGCACACCACATCAGCATCAGATACTTTGCTTCAAAACCAAATCCTACCATGATAGATTTAACCCATGTCAACTCACAGGCAGTTGGGAGATTGGTGCTGATAAGATTCTGCATCATGTGATTGCTTGGCTTTGCACTCTAGGTGTCGTTGAGGACATTTAAGGGAGGTATCAATTTGGGAAGTTAGTGGCTGATGCTTCTGGGAGTAAACATCCATTGGTTGCTGAATGGAAACCGCAATTTTTATGGCACCTCTTTTGGCCAACCCTAGTCCCTCCAGATGTTGAGGAGTTTTTAGAAATTCCAACAAGGAGGTGTTAGCTTCCTTTGCTGGCCCGCTTGGTATGTCTGAGTCAACATTTGTTGAGATTCAAGCTTTGCATCAGGGTATAAGGATACCTTGTGACCATTTTCACGGAGGCTACCTGTTTAAGGCGATTCTAGCAGCGTCATCAGTTGGTATTCGATCAGAAAGGATCTTTGGCGCCATTGGTCTAGTTTCTACGAAATTCAAGACTTGTCTTTTGATGTAGCCCATTTCAGGTCTCATGTTCCTCGCTTTGCTACTAGGTTGGCTGACTCATTTGCTAAAGAGGGGGTTTCCCTTGCTTGATTGTTTGTTATCTTCGGACTTTATTAATGAATCAATTCACTAGGCAGTGTGTGTCATTGCCTTGCATGCAATTTCAACTATGACTCTTGCATCAAACGTTGTTTAATACTTTTCCAAGTAACCAAACTTCCTCCAACGAAGGTGCAATAGCTAGAAGTAGAACTTATATTTAGTTTGGAGCTTGCATAGTCTGCATAAAAAAACTGTGCATTTTTAGTACAGCCCTTTTCCATGAGTTCTCTTCAAATATTTCAGAATTTTGAAAACAGCCTCTAATTATATTGTTGACAAACCAGTACAAGGCCATTTTGGTCATTTCACCTTATCCTCATATTCATAGTATTATGTAATCTTGTTCTCTATGTTGAATTATGTCTATAGTCCAAATTCCTGTACATAGGACGTATAGAATGAGAGATATAAGGAAATTAGGGTTTCACTTAAGTGAGGGGCAATTTTGTAATTCAGAAAGGCCAACTTAATTAAATAGGTTGGGAGTCATGCACGATCCCCAATGCAGCTCATTCTTGAGCCTTTCTCTCTCTCTTCATCTCTCTCTACTCTTACTTTTACATATATTCTCCAAGAAGTCTCTACATATTTGACTCACACTAGATTGAAACCCAATTTAAAATTGGATCGAGCGGGATGCGACGTCGTTGGGAGGAACGCTCCCCCCCAACCCCCACGACACATCTTCCCCAAGTATCGTTGCCTGGGAAGTTTCTGAACCTCCACTACCACCGACGAGAACCACGACGACGACGACGATGACGAAGCTCCCCAAATCCTCCAGCATTGTTGGGGAGCCCACCACTGAGAAGTCGAATGACAACCTCCTAGACCTTGATGTTGGAATATGTTGGTGATCTGTGTTATGACCTGGTCTTCCGCACCTTAAACGGTTAACCTTTTCGGGTCGCATTGGCTAGCTGTCTTACATGGTATCAGAGCAGGTTTCGCCCGTCCCGCCTTCGAATCCCCGCGCGTTCGCATGTTTGGCACGGGGATTTTGCATTTGCATTTGTATTTGGAATTTATCCTGGGTTTAACCCAGGGGTTTGGTTTGCGTGGGAGTGTTGGAATATGTTGGTGATCTGTGTTATGACCTGGTCTTCCACACCTAAAACGGTTAACCTTTTTAGGTCGCATTGGCTAGCTGTCTTACACTTGACCAAGCTACGCCGAAGGAAGATGGGCAATGGTGTACAGTAAAGGGGAGAAATTTAGAGAAGAAAGTAAACGGAAAGAAGGGGATGCTTCGTGGATTTGTGGAAACTCGGAAATCTCGATGGAGCTGAAGCTAGGGAGATTCAACAAGGTGATTCTCTTAACCATCAGAATGGAAGAAGGCGGTCTTTCATTTTGATCCCGCTGGCCGCAATCTCCGATTTCGAGCATTGTTTCGTAGATGAGGAATCGGCGAGGGCTCCCCGACTCGGGGAGATCAGAGTAGGAGAAATCTCTTTCTCTGTCTCAGTGTTCCGAAAGAGGGGGATTTGAGAGCTCAAAACCGTCCAGAGAAAGAGGACGCTTATCATGGCTCGAATCTACCTCCTAGAGATGTTCGGAATGTTGTCCTTTTGAAACTTCACGATGGTGGCCAAGTCCGACGTTTGGAATAACGAATCTCTCGCTTCTTGGATCTGCGATAAGGTACAACTTGATTACCTACCCAAATCTTCCTAGTTGGGCCCTCAGAAGTGGTTAATTTCTCTCAACTCGAGGGAAGATGAGGAGACTGCCCTGGAAGCCAAGATATGGGAGCACGAAACGGAGGTGGAAGTGTCAGAATGGGAGGTGACCGCTTTGAGTCATCCCCTCAACCAATGGATTTCCATCAAAGACCTTCCGATTGAGCTTTGGTCGGAGGAGGTTCTGCGCTGAGTCTTCCGTACATTCAGGAACGTAATACATTGGGCAGAAGACACGACGGAGAGATGAAAGCTCGACATTGCCATGGCTTTCGTTGCCCCAACCTTGCGATGGTCCGAGACTCTCTTCGTGGAACTGATTTTTGGCGGGCATTTTGTTTGGATTGAGGTCTCTTTCAGAGACATTGGGATTCTGCGATCGCTGGACTCAAAGGGGACGACCCTTTTCGGAGTCGGCCTCACCTCCCAACCGGGTCAACTCTGGGTTCAACCCTTCATGCTCAGGTGAGTCAACATCTTTACTGAGTTACGGTTCTAACTCATTTCCAAATTTAAATTCTCGGGGAAGCATTTCGAGACCTGTATTGTCAGATGACAGTCAGGCTTTCGAAGCCTCTATGGAGCCTTCAAATTCAAACCCAAATCGTGTATCCCATAAAGAAGTAGCTCCTTACCAGGCTCAATGTCCAAAGCTGGACAGATTCTCAAAGACATTATGGAGTGTCCAAATTCAAAGCATGTGTCCCAAAAAGGAATAGCTGGCTCCTTACTAGACTCAACGTCCAAAGCTGGACCCGTTTTCGAAGCCTTTATGGAACTTTCAAATTCAAATTCAAAGCGTGCATCCCGCTCCTCAAGGTCCAATCCAACCCATGCACCCCGAGACCTCGAGATATGTTAATCCCGGGAAACCCCCCGATCAAAGCCCTTCTATTAATTTTGGTAATGACTCTCGGTCTCGGCCTGACATCATTACCGGGACTCATCTCATTGGCGAGTGTGCAGAGGAAGTAAAACAAAACTCTGCCAACGGAGGTTTCTTTCCCAGCGTTGTTTCTTTCAGGGAATGGAATCCCCATGTGTATGCAAATGATTTTGGTACCTCCAGCTTCCCTCCTACCCCTGTTGAGCAAATCTCTCCTCGTTTGAGATCAGGAATGTCGTCAACATCCCCTTGCCCCTTCACCCACCCATGGATCCTGAAAATCCTGATCCTGAACCACATTTAAACCCAAATTCTCCCCCTGTCATCGCTACTTATCAAAGAAGAAGACGGCAACAGGATATTGCTATCACTCGGGAAAATTCAAGTTCGGCAAATCTCCAAATTCCTGAGAGATCTGATAATACTCAGCCCTCCCCTCTCTCACCTGATAGACCTGATCGTCTAGTGGAGGAACTCCAAGTTGAGCGTCATAGATATGACGACGAGACATGGCAGCAAATGATGAATCAGGCACGTCTTATGGGAGGGGTATATAGAGGTCAGCTGCCTAGG
Source organism: Aristolochia californica (assembly GCF_029961685.1). NCBI lineage: Eukaryota > Viridiplantae > Streptophyta > Magnoliopsida > Piperales > Aristolochiaceae > Aristolochia > Aristolochia californica. Next base: position 2,330,438 of record NW_027181837.1, read on the forward strand.
GACAGAACTACGTTGGGAGTCCAGAAGCATGGTAACAAATGATTGTCTTATCCTGGAACGTTAGAGGAATCGGTGCCGTCCGGAAGCGGGGAGTGATTTCGAGCTTTCTCTCTCAATTCAAACCCTCTATTGTTATCTTCCAAGAGACAAAATGTCAAGAGATGTCTGATGCCATTGTCAAGGAGCTCTGGTCGAACCCTTCAATGAAGTGGGTGGCTGTTAATGCTGCTGGCCACTCAGGTGGTATCCTAGTCGCTTGGGATTCGACTTATTTTGACTCTCTTCAGGTGTTTGAAGGTCGTTTCTCATTGGGAATCCAACTCGGGGATCTTTCCTCCGATAGAATATGGTGTGTGGGAGGGAGTTTATGGCTTGACTAGATATCGTGAGTGTGCCTTCTTATGGGAAGAGCTCAGTGAGCTTTATCAGTTTTGGAGACTCCCATGGCTTTTTGCGGGTGATTTCAATGTTATCTGATACTGCAATGAGAAGAAACCGCCAACCAACCGCATATCTGCCTCTATGCGCTCAGATTTCATTGGCGGATGTGGGCTGGATGAGATTTCTCTCTCTGGGAAAAATTATACATGGTCGAACAGCCAACAACAGCCAATTCTATCAAAATTAGATCGTTTTTTGGCATATCCAGACTGGTTGCAGCTCTTTGGGAATGTCTCTGGCCGTGTTTTAAACAAGGTGGGGTCAGATCATTGGCCTATCATGTTGACCACCTCTTTTGAGAAATGGCTGCAAAAAAAATTGATGCCCTTACTGATGGTCCAAGTCTGGGCAGACAGGAGTGGGCTTTCCCTCTGAAGCTCCGATTTTTAAAAGAACAAATCAAAGAATGGGCCACAAGCCATCGTTGCTCTCTAGTTGCCGAGAAGGTTTCTCTCCTTTCTCAAGTTGCGGACCTAGACCTAGCGGAAGAACAGAGGTATTTAACTCCAGCGGAGTTTTCTTCCCGAGTTTCTCTTAATTCTATCCTACATCAAGAGAAGATTCGTTGGAAGCAACGTGCCAAATTTAAATGGCTAAAGGAGGGAGATAAAAATACAAAAAATTTCCATGTCGTGGCATCTGCAAAGCGAAGGTCCAATCAAATTACCTCATTATGTACCAATAATGAGGTAACATCGTTTTGGACTTCGATTACTAATGTGTTGCTTAAGTTTTTTATAGACCTATATTCGGAGGAATACCCTAATAGGCTAAAGATTGAACACATCAATCTCTCTTGGCTCTCTCCAGCAGATGCCTCTTTTTTAGAGCTACCTTTTTCGGTCGGAGAAGTTGAACATGTTGTTTTAGGCATGGAAAGTGATAGGGCACCGGGCCCTGATGGCTTCAATGGAGATTTTTTAAAAAGACTTTGGCCTCAGCTCAAGGAGGATATCATAGCAATGATTCATGGCTTCTTCAGCAATGGTATCACCTCTTGCAGTATCGGCGCATCTTTTATTATTTTGGTTCCGAAAAAAGCTAGTGTTGAGAAGCCAGAGGATTTCCAACCTAACAGTCTCGTCACAAGTGCTTACAAGATTATAGCCAAAATTTTGGCTCATCGTTTAAAATTTCTGCTCCCAATAGTCATCCATAGAGAGCAAGGCACTTTCCTCTAAAGGAAGAGAGATTTTAGACTCCACTATGGCAGTTCATGAACTCATTGATCATTTTCGCCGTAACAAGAATCCAAGAATTGTCCTAAAGTTTGATCTCGAAAAGGCCTTCGACAGAGTGAATTGGATCCTTCTCGATGAGATAATGGAAAATTTGGGTTTTGGCAAAAGATGGAGATTCTGGATCAGAAGTTGTGTGGGCTCAGCCTCTTATTCTCTTCTCTTCAATGGCTCAGTTTGTGGATATTTCAAAGGGGCCAAAGGAATCAAATAGGGTGATCTGCTTTCCCCGCTTCTATTCAATATGGTTGGTGAATTCCTATCTGTTATGTTTTACTCGGCGGGCAATCTTGGGTGGCTCCCTCTTACTAGTACCCAACAGGCCTTTAATATTCCCATACTCTAGTATGCAGATGATACCATCATATTTGGAATCGGTAACACTGATGGTGCTGGAAAGATTAAAGCGGTTTTGGGTCTCTTCGAATTAGCCTCTGGTCAGAAAGTCATTGGGAAAATACCTCTCTCATGGGCTTCAATGTTAGCCTTGAGCTCCTTGCAGAGATGGCAAATATATTTGATTGCACAACAAGCTACCTACCAGCAACCTATCTTGGCCTGCCATTATTCAATGGTCGTATTTGCATAAGTCTTTGGAATCCAGTGGTTCAGAAAATGAATCCCGACTAGCAAAACCTAGAAGGGGCGTCTACTTAGTAAGGCTGGGAGGCTCATCCTCCTCAAGTCTTGCATTGCAAGCATTCCAAACTATGTTCTATCTTTTATGTCATGTCCTACATCCATGTGTAAGTCTATGGATAAGCTCAAACAAAGATTTCTATGGAGGGGATCGAGCGATGCCTTTAAATATCATCTGGTCAGATGGGATGATGTATGCTTGCCAAAAAATATAGGTGGACTAGGGATTCGGAAATCCAAGGATATGAACCAAGCACTGCTACTAAAATGGTTATGGAAGTTCAATACCCTTTCTTCAAATCTTTGGAAGGAAATGGTTCTTGCCAAGCTTGGTGGTGACACTCATTGGTGGATGTCAGGAGGTAATCAGAGAGGTTTATCCTCAATATGGAGAGCATTATACCTTCTACTTCCAAAATTTTCTTCCGCTAGTAGATTCTATGTTGGAAACGACAGATCCCTCAAGTTTTGGGAAGATTTGTGGATGGGGCAGGTGCCATTACAGATTGCCTTCAGCAGTCTATTTCTCCTCTCTACTCGTAGAGACATATCAGTAGTCGATGTTTTTGAGGGGGTGGTATGTGCCTACACCCTAGAAGGGGTCTTTCGGGCTTTGGATGCCAGTCGCTTGATGGACTCAGTTATCTCGGTTAAAATTCATCCTTCGGAGGCAAACAAGCTCATTTGGTGGCCAGATAAAAGTGGCACTTTCACTGTATCATCTGCATATGGTTTCATTAATGGTTGGAATCCGTCTCTGAGGGAGCATGAGATCTATTTCGTATGGTGTCTATGTGCTCCTTCAAAGATTCTTCATGTGGAGTGCCTGTCAAAGCAAGATTCTCTCGATAGACGTGCTTAGAAGAGAAGGTCACCCTCAATTGACCCCCTGTGCCCTCTTTGTAACACTAAAGCTTAAGCCACAAGCCACATTTTGCTTCAATGTATATTCCCTTGGAAGGTGTGGACTTCCATTCTTAGTATGTTGGGGTTACAATTCTGCATGGCAGCTGATTTGATCTCGTTCAGTAAGTCGCTCATTGGTACCCCTCTGCCTGACCTCAGAAAAGTGATGCTCTCTGCTTGTGCTAGTTTCATTCCGCGGAGGCTTTGGAATGAGCGCAATCGAAGACGATTTGATGCAAAAAGTGAACCTACGGATCGGCTCGCGGACCGAATGGTGGGTCATATCTACTTGACTTCTGACTAAGAAGTCTTTCTCCTCATTTGTGGGCACCCCTATCCATGAAAACTGAAGAAATTTGGTAATGATGCACTCTGGGACAAAGGTCCCGGTTTTGTAGGAATGGATTCCTCCTGAACCCAATTACCTTAAGTTAAACTTTGATGACTCTTCTCTTGGTAATCCTGGGATTTCTAGTTGCGGAGGGGTTATTTCGAATCATTCCAGTAATCAGTTTTTCTCATATGCTGGCCCTCTTGGCATATCCGACTCTACATCAGCAGAGCTTCATGGCCTCCTCTCTGGGCTCCGTGTCTTTAGAGACAAGTGCAGCGGTCCTCTTCATATCGAAGGAGACTCAAAGGTGGTCATTGGATGGTATGAATATGCATCCCCTCCCCCGTGGCGACATTGGGATATGTTTCGGGAGATATCAGAAATTACGTCAATTGTATCTTGTATTTGGTCTCACATTCCGAGATCCGCTAATTCGGCAGCAGATGTGTTTGCCAAGCAGGGAGCTACCCTACAATCATTGGTTGTAAGGGATATGCTCCCTCCTCTTTTGTAATTTCTCTTGTTTATATAAATACATTTTTATAAAAAAAAAACATATTTGACTCACAACTTTAGTATTCTTTTAAAACAATGAGAATTTCATTGAGAGAAAGGGTTACAAATTAAACAAACATAGCTGAAAAAGACAGCAACAGGATAACTAAAGGGCATAGAAACTACAAAACCATCAATATAGAATAACCCCACAATAAAACAAATCGATTCATTACACTTACTGCATATGCAATGTTTGGTCTCGTGATTGTGACATAAATTAGTTTTCCACCCACTCTCCTATATCTTGAGTTAGAATTTAGAACTAGGATTTAATCATCATGAAGACAAGTGTAAGTTTCCATAGAAGCATCAACAAGCTTGTAACATACTTTCTCTATGATAGAACCACTCTTGAATTACTGCTGACTACCTCGATTCACAGAAAGTATCCCAACATTCCCAAATCCTTAGTTTAAAGATGACTCTTCAGATGATTTTTCACTTCCTCTAATCCTTCACTATCACTTTCTGATACTCTATCATCAATGTGTACGATCGAAATAATCGCACAAGCAGTTAGACAAGAATAAAGACAAAGTGATTAGCTTAACAACACCATGCTATATTTCTTGAACCAAACCCTTGAACTCTGTTTGAGGCGATTCTTCAACCTACAAACTTTTCCAGCTTCCCCATAGCAATATACTATAGAGTTGCCCCTCACAGAAAAGTATTTTTTATATTTAGTAGGTACAATGGCCACCTTTTATTCATTGCAACAAATTTGAGAATTCTGATTGAACGTGATCTCACAACAGGGGAGAACATCTGAAAGTTATCCACTTCATACATTTGAGTGTACCTATTGGCTACGAATTCTGCTTTATACTTTCCTATAAAACCATTTGGATTTATTTACACCCATTGACATACCAACATAGCTACATCGTCAGGACAATCACCCAACTCCTAAGTCTGCCTGGACCTTACATATACACATCCTCTTCTATAGATTGTTTCACTTTGGATGCATCATGGCTTCCCATACTAACTTAAGAATGGAGAACAAGATAAGAAAGTAACAAAGATGATGGAGAGAGGATGTCAAATTAAACATATCAAGATAAAAGATGATGAGTACGCAACCTTACCCCTTTTAGAGTAATTGGCAGATCAATATCCCAAGGAGCAGTATCCTCAAGCGAAGAAGATGACGATGGAGGAGCAACTTCTGGTGGACTTGTCTTAATTTCCACAATATTTTCTACTTGATTGGACCTGAAAAGGCTACTCTATCGGATACCAAATGTTCATCTCAAGGGATGAAAAGAATGGAATACTTTCAAAAAATGTAATATTTGTTGAAATATACTTTTTCCTGGCCTTAGGGGTCAATACTTTCAAAAAATATAATATTTGTTGAAATATACTTTTTCCTGGCCTTAGGGTCATGCACTTAGACTCCTTTCGATGTCAAGAATAGCCAAAAAAAGACACATTTGAGTAACCTTTGGGACAACTTATCAGTTACTGATCCAAAAACATGAACCAAAACAAATACACCCAAATACACATGTGTAGTAAGTAAAACAAATCAACCCTTGGATGAAGAAGAATGGAAATTTGACCATCAAAAGTGAAGGAAAAAAGTTACTAGGATAGCAAACAGTTAACACGACATCCCCCTAGAAATGTCTAATGGCTAGTATTTGAAACATTGAAGTCCTAGCAATAAAAAGGTGTATATTTTTCCTATCATAGACCCCATTCTATTGGGGGTATATGCACATGATGTTTGATGAATCATCCCACATGAGAATAAAAAAGTAGAAAATATGCAGGCATTCACAATCATCGTTCGGACGCAAAGCATGTATGGAAACGCCAAACGGAGTTTTATTTGACCATAAAATGTCAAGAATACATAAAAAAAAAAACTTTTGATGTTTCCTTCATGAGGAAAACATAACTAACCCAACAAAAATCATCAATAAATAACACAAAGTACCCAAATAGACTCGGTACCCTACAAGGTCCCCAAACATCAGAGTGGACTAACTCAAATGGAGACAAACATCTTTTATTGACACTGATTAAAAACGACGAGCAAAGATGTTTGCCAAGTTGGCAAGCTTCACTAAAGAAAGGATAAACTTGAACTCAAAGAGGGAAATAAAACACAAAGTTTGCATTGGTATCATGAAGTACTAGTTTGCATTGTCTGTGATACTTCTCAGCAACATCTTCCAAATAGTATAGTGCATCAAGCTCACATACTCCATCAATCATCCTCCTCATCTTGAGGTCCTGGAAAAAAAAAAAACAATAGTAGGAAAGAAAGTTATAGATCAATTTAGTGTTTTGACGACTAAATGAAAGTAAACTAACTAAAAATTTGGGACATATAATACAAATGATAACAATAAGGAGGGAGTAGCAAGAACCACCCCGCTAACCCAAATGCGAGAAAAGGACCCTTCCGCGAAAACAACCGATATTGTTGACGAAGACTAAGTGAAAGAAGAAAAAAGAAATGAAGTACCCATCATGTGAATAGACGAATCGATTTGCTATTTATTGCTAGGTGTGGCAAGAAATGCAAGCATTCTTGATTGCATCAAAGTAGCACTTTTTTTTTTTAATATAGCGTATATTGATAAGAAAAAGAAGAAAACTACAAACCTAGCCTTGGGGGCATGTCTCTACAACAAAGTGTTGATCAAAGTAGCACTTGTAGTGGAGGAAAAAGCCGGTTGTTCACCACAGGATGAGGAAGACATCTGATCAAAATGTTGTACTAGTTTCACCATCGTTTCTCTCAATCCCGACATAACCACACTATCATAAGCACCAGAGCCGCTATTACTAGAACAGTGTAGCTGGTCCACACTGGTTTTCAAGCTTGTCACAACCCCTATCAGAATAGTGATTTGTTCTCCCACAATGATCACATTTCCTCTGACTACACCCATGGCCTCTTCCCCCACTGTCTTGACCTCTACCTCCACCAACTCTAGCTCACCATCCAGGTGCACCAAATCAATTTTGGTTAAGGTTGTATTAAGGGCTGATGCATTGACTTACTTGCTATTCGAACCCAGAGGAAACCTCATACTTGGCTCTCATGACCTAGCATATGCTTTAGTAAAAGATGCATTTGTCCTAGCCAGCATCTGAGCTTTGATAGACTAATATTTTGGGCCTAACCCATGCAAAAACCCGTGCACAATGATCTCTTCCTCTTGTCATAAGGTCTTTCCATCCATAGTAAATGGATGATATATGCTAATTTCTTGGAGCACTCCACTCATTTCACTGAAATACTCAGTGACACTCATTAAGTAGGGTAAATAGCTTTGCGTCAAGGCCTTCCACATCTCTCTAGCAATCTTACAAGAAAAAGATAAATGGTATATTAACTCAGTAAAAAAAAGTCTAAGCAAAATAACAAGAAGAAAAAATTTTGCCCTTTTATATTAATTCAAGTAAAATAGTACGAAAAGACTATTATGCCCTTCTCTCTCTAATACATGTATGCAACATAATTCTAAGTAAATAATCAGGAAACTAAATACATGACATCAAATATCTAAGCCACTTAGTACTTTGGTTGTGTAATTGCAGTCTATTTCTTTCACATATATGATTAAAATAACAATGTCAAAATTTCTCTTTGGCACAAATACTGAGTGGTCATAGGGACTTTTCAAGAACCCAAAACTCATGACAACTTCGTTCAACTTTTTTTTTTTTTGAATAAGGTGAATTTTATTCAAGCCAAAGCAAGAACAAAACAACAAACAGGCCTAGGCAAGGAGACCTCCCGAAACAATGAGAGATGAGCGAGAGACTCCTTGGCTTGATGAGCGAGAGACTCCTTTCAAGCCAAGGAGTCTCTCCAACTTTGTTGAACTTTTCAAACCAAGCCCTCCAGATTTGATAGAGATTTTAAATAGCTTTCTGCAGTTTATTTTGTCCTTCTCCCCTGGACCAACTTAGCCTAATGGTTGTTCCATATAACCTTATTTCATCAAGGTCACCATAGAGGAAAGAGTTTTTGAAATCTAATAGGAAAAGCAGAAGCCTTGGTTAACAGCAACTGAAAGTAAAATACAAATTGGATTCAACTAAGCAACTGGTGGATCTCCCAAAAAAAAAAAAAACACTTAAGCAACTGGTGAAATTTCTCAAGATAGTCCACCACATAAGTCTAGGTATGACCTTTTGCAACCAGGTGGACCTTGTATCTCCACTAATCCATCAAGGTTAGTCATCACTTAAATTAATGCCAAAAATATTTGCTTTATGTCGTTTTACTCTTGACTGCAATGAGGCCTTGACATTTAGAACTCACTATACAAAACCATCACAAAAACAAATGACATTATCAATGGAGATGGCAATGTGGAACCTGGACCAACTCAACCCGCTTGAAGTGGAGACAGGTTTCTCATTTTACCCTGTGCGGTGGGGATGGAGTTAGTCCTAAAAGTGGATCCAACCGTATATATACTCATTACAAACATACTTCTTACCTTAGGTTAATGACAATATAAAATGTAAGAGAATGTGTGGGGCTCAAAGGGGACTCAATGGTGTTCGTAGAGATGGGTTCGCAAAAACAGGCACACAAGGAGGATTTGTAGGGGGCAATCAAGTTTCCCCAAATCCAAACCCCACCTGACCCATTGACATCCCTAATCATTAGCAGATCAAAACAATGGAATAAAAAAATCTGAGCAACAAAGAGAAAAAACCAGTGTGATCTACTCAGCCATCAACCCATATATTAAAAAGAATACTTAACCCTTTACCAACTAAATTAAACAGAAGAGGTGATAAGGGACTTCCTTGTCTAACTCCCCTAGTGCTTTTAAAGTAACCTTTCACCGTTCCATTCAGAGGGAGTGTCAAGACATATTGAGAGCAGTAAAGTAGTTTTTTTCTTATGAAAATTAGAAAAATATTTCATTAAGAGAGATGCCCTAAGGAGAAGAAAGATACATCATGGGGTGAATTTACAATGAAAGAAAAAAAGAGGTAAAGAAGTACCAATACCAAGGTGCCATGCCCAGTGGCTCCTTCCTAACTAGAGAGCCAGCCAACTCATTTGCAATTCTAGATGTGTGGTAATGAAATTATTTTAAAATAGTCAGATTTCATTAAATAAAAAGTGAGGATTACAAAAGATTACAAAAGATTACAAAAAAGTAGCAAAAAAATTGAGATTTCAAGCTATTTAATTTTTTAAATAATCATATTTGGTGTCATAACTTATTGAATGGGTCATAAGAGACTCGCATGAGGGGCACTCTGGTAGGACCTTGTAACTTTCATAAAGTGAATGAATAACAGAAAGCATGGTCAACCAGTAGTGAGCTCACCTCTCTTTCTTTTGATGCAACTTACTATTGCTCTGACTTCTCTCTCTACTTTGCATTGTTCTACATTCAAAGCTTAACTCACACCAATTTTAATGAGGGAGATAAAATTTCAAAATAGTAGGTGAAAGTGAACGTACCACTGGATGAGAAATGTATTCAGACATGCTGCCTGATTTAAGGATCTCCATGAAAGCAATTTCAGCTGCTGACTGTTCTGCTGCTTTACGATTGAAAAACCCAGGTAAAGAATCAAATCTGACATTGTTTACAATCACTGTAGACCTGAAACTTGGTTCATGTGAAGGGCCTTCCTTAACAGTTTCATAAACAGGAGTTGGAATTCCAGCCTTCTGAGCATATTCCTGTAACCGGCTTTTGAACACATAGCAATTGGACACCCCTGAAAGCATAGAATGCATGAAAGTTCAAGAGAAATTTAAACCAGGGATACAAAACTAAAATGGTTATATAGTTTATTTATATGCTCGGGTATAAGAAGTCATATTGTTTATATGCATTGTTGGACTAATGAAACTGAATAAAAAAGGAACAGAAAGAAAAATTATAACTAGATTAACAATAACAAGTTTGAAAAGGGAGCCATTAGAGAACAATACGTTAAAGTTGTGTCCGGGTCCAACCCAAAATAACTAACCAAAGTTAAGTCTTTTTTCCAACTAATAACGTCAACATTTTCCTTTGCATTAATCTACATGGGATTGTTCCCACTAACTTCCCCCTCAAGTCCAGGCATGCATAAATAAACAACAGACTTGAGACGTCGACAATACAGACAAGATACAAACTAAACAGAACACGAACTAAGCCCAATTGAACAGATGCCTTTCTCCCACACCATCAATACGAGTTTAAAACTCACTTAAACCATCAGCCAATGCCAATGGCGCACAAAATACTAAAGAAAGAAAAGGTCTTAGAGGTCCACACAAAATAAAAAATTTGATTTTGCCACCATGTAGGCTTACCCATACCAATAAGAGGAAGAAAGAAAGTAGAAAAGGAAAAATCTCATTAAGGGCCAAATCTCATCTGATATATGTCAAAGCTGGATTCAGGTCTATCCCAAAATGACTAACCAAAGTTAAGATTTTTTTTCCTACTAATAACAATAGGATTCTCCCTATCATTATTCTATCTGAAATTATTCCAACTAACACGGTAAAATAGAAAAATTCAGAAGGAGACTACTATGATGTAGATTATCAGTTAATTCTGGGCTCCTTGATGAAACCCTGCTCTCAATAAAGCCCAAAAAGGTACAGACCTAGGTTCATATCATCTATACAGGCAACAATTTTGACTTCGAGCTGTTGCCATTAGCGAGTCAAATAAAAATTTGAACAATTACACATCAAGGAATCAAGACCCTCATCAAGCATGACATATATATATATATATATATATATAAAGTGCAAGAGCTGACGTCTATATTTTGTGACAAATAAGTCTTCTCCAAGTTCCCGTTTTACCACAGCCAAATCTCTTCCCAAATTATGAAGTGAATTTTAAAATTATTACAAGCTCTACGCAGATATTGTACAAATGCATGCATCTCATCAAACAGAACATAATTCAGACAATAAATCGAAAATTGACTGTATATATAGCTTGGTGAGACAAGCCATACAAGAAAACAAGTTCCTCAAAAGCATAGACACCGCAGTACAAGCAAACAGGTGGAAAATCAAAGACGTAGAGAATTAGTTTTCTAACATGGTCCGATGGCAAACCCCATGTCACGAACAAACCCAAATATCTAAGAGAACTCGACTAAAACATAACTTAGACAGCTCAATGATCGGACAAGCAGTATTCTTCCCTGGAACGCATGAAAGAAACGAACTTCTCGAAATTGCAAAAGGCAGACACATTAGTTATGCTCTCAGAAAGAAAGCCCAACACAAGTAAAACTAGAAAAATTATATTAAAAAAGGAACACAACCTGCAATGATATTAAACGAACCCAAGGTAGCAGTCGAGAATGGAGCGATGGTCAATAGAAGAGGGAAGAAAACTTAATGATTGGAAAAAACCAACAAATACCACAATCTCCACGCAGAGCCCAATAGAATAATAGAAAATGACTGCTTAGTATCGGTCGACAAATAAAATGATTCGTCGAAGTCACACGAACTAAGGCTATTTTCTCCCCAAACGAAACTAGCAGATAGGAAGAACTACAATAAAAAATAAACGGGAGCAATAGAAAAACGGATTCTAACCCGAAAAATGGTCTCTGGAAGACATTCTCCTGTATCAGGAAAGTTTGACACTATTCTCCGAATGTAATCGCGGAAGAAAATGGCCTCACCGGCTTTCAAGTAGGCCCTTTTCAGAGCGCCAAATTTTGTATCGGATTGAAGGCACTTTTGGGCTTCGACACAACTCAACTGGAAGAGAAGTGCAGAAGAAAACGCAGGAAGAACAAAAAGAGAATATAATAACAACAAGGGACAGACAAAAACTTCAAAAGGGCGACTCCATTGCGCAGAGTAAGGGACCCCAGTCAGCCACTTGCCCACGAGGCACAGGCAAGAGAATCAAAAATGGAATTTTATGGAATTGACTGGAAACGTGAAGCTCATAACAAGGTAAGAGGGGCAACGAGTCTGGTCCCGGTCGAATCCACTGTTCTTCAGCGAACCCAAACCCAAACCCAAACCCAAACCCTCTAGCCCAGGTAAATCTACTTAAGAACATGATATAGTATATATAAAAAGACAAATTAACATAAATATTTTATAAAATTTTATTGGTAGATCAATTGCCTAAATAATCTAAATTATGAAAAAAATGGTCCCTTCAAGTTTGGTCTCATTTAATTATATCTGACTCTTTTAGGTTCCAACTATTTTGAATAGTTAAACTCGATCCGACAAACCCAACGGGTCCAATTAGTTTCAAACCTGAACCTAACCCAATTATTATGTGACCTAATTATTATTCGGGTTAAATGTATAAAATTAACCCGAATAATAATTAATTCATTTTTGTCTAAGCCATTAAGTTATAACACTAGATGGAATATCCATGATTCATGTAGGATGGAAGAGAATGTCAACCACTTCCTTTTTTCATTAAAAAAAAAAACCGAAAAGTCTATTGAAGATGCATGTCATTGCCTTGGCGAGATTGAAAGGTGATGCGATTTTCTTAGGTTCCTACAACATAAACCAAGAGGAGGTGGTTAAATAAGTTTACGAACACAAAAATGATTTTTAGTTTCTAAATTTATTCATTGATGAGTTTTCAAACAAGAAAATCACACCCCAAGATTGAACAAACCATAATAAGACACACAAAGTAATGTAACAAACCCACTTCAAAGGTGACTTTACACCTTGGAGTCGAATCTACTATGTAAAAAGTTCAAAAGGGGATTATGACACCTCTCTTAGGTTGCACAAGCCTGAAGACTAAAGGTATACAACCTTCATAGCTACACACTACCACAAAAGCCCAAAACATAAAGGTCAACAATAGCTTTGGCTATAAGCCAATCGACAACAAAGGCATCTATAGGTTGAGTCTTAGGCAACATAAGCATAGCACCAACTAGGTACACAATCCAACTACATGCATAAAATGGCATAGAAATGACTGAGTTTAAAGGTTGAGGGTTTGCTTACCAAAAAAATCATCTGACATAAAACAACAATGCATGTTGGCTTTCACAATCAAAATCCACACAATGCCTCTTTATGAGCAAATTCAACTATGAATAACAAAATTTATTGTGCCCTAGTCCTACATGCTCTCCAATTGTAATAGCAAGTCATGGGAATGCAAATTGAAAGTGGTATTTGCAAACCCAAACAAAGATTTTTTTTTAAAACTCCTAATATAAACTACCCAGTAGATTGATAGATTTGAAATATGAGTTTGGTAATGATTTGTTGAACATTAATAGAAGATATGAAAATCAAATAGCTTAAGTTTTGTAAAAAATCATATAAGTACGATCAAAGGTTAATTAAAAATACAAGCTCTATAGTACTTAGCTCGGTCCATGAAACTCAGGCAAATAGAGGATTTAAAAATCACGACCCAATCAGCGTATAAGGCTATGAAAAACGATTTAATAAGCAAAGCATATCAACTCCAGCTCAAAGTTCAAGATAAACTAATCAAGAATTTTAAAATAAGGTTTGATATTGTTTAGTTCATGTAAGAAACAATTTATAGAAGAGATTTGAAAATAAGAACATTGATTGACCTGTTGAACCTTAATTATAATTCTAAATTTTAAAATAAAACTTAATTTCATCTGGGGGAAATCTATTTTTGCTGGCAAATTTTGCAACAACAAAAAAAACTACCCATGAACATTATTGGTGAAAGTTTGCATACAGAAAAGCTTTTTTAGCAGAGACAAACTTTGTGGTAATGTATCTTCCAACCAAAATACTGTAATAATAATTTTTTTAAATATATAAAAATCTTTCTTGAAATGTAGAATTCCCAATAATTTATTGAATACATTTTGGAAACAATTGGAAAGAGGGGGTGTTGAGGAGATGACCACTTAGGGTCTGCCTTTTCATTATTATTTTTAAAAATAGTTTGTGAAATTGAGATAATAATCAAATTCCAGTTTTCACTAACTATTTTTTGGGAATAATAATGATCAAAAATTTATTTTATTTTTATTTATTTTCTTTTCTATGGTCACAAACAGACCCTTAATCCTGTTCCGGAATCAAACGGAGGAGGCGTGATGAGAGATATGTTGCATATATATAGAAGCTCAGATTTTAGCAGTTTAGAAGACTCTTCATGCCAATGGTTATGGTTGGGGTGGTGGCCAAAGTGGTGGATGTGTATAGGGTGGTGGCAGTGGGCATGGATGGGGGTGGCGACTCTGGTTCAGGTGGTGAAGGAGGAGCTTTGAAGGTTCCTCCGACCAAGCAGTAACCGGAGGAAATTTAGGGTAGGGAGAATGGAGACTTCAGAGGTAGGCTCACTCTTGTAATAAGATTGAAGTGACTGTTTTTTCCAGGTTTTATTATCCTATATAAGGGTTCTCTTGTTTAACTGATGAAGAAATTTAAACAAGGAAACTATCTTCAAATATTTTTAAAGAGCCCAAAGAAATGTAATTTCTAATTACAACTTTCTTAATAAAAGTTGTTATTAAATGAAACATAAAATTATCATTTAACTTTATAATATATTCATGTTCTTGTTTTTATATTTGAAAAGAAACTGTTTCTTGCTCTCCTTTTCCAAAGATAGTAGAATAAGAGGAGATAACATGACAATCTTGAATTGCACTTCTAATTTATAGTATTCATTCAATTTTGATTATTCATAAGATTAATGTTATAGGTTCAATCGGGTTCAATTGATTGATCATGAATTGAGAAGACATTGATGGATTATTTGGAAAAATTCTAGTAGGCTGCCTATGTATGTTATAAAATGTATCGAGTCATCTAAACTTAATTATAATCTAATTAACCATCCTTAAAATTTAAACTTATTCTTTCAAAATAAATAAGGGCTCTAATATAATCAAGCAATGGCCGTCATGGCCATATCAATCCTCATGTCAGTGTTACCTTTTGATTGCTTCCTGGATTCTGCCGCTAAGAACGTCCAAATCATATAGAGAGCGACAACAATCTACATCTTCGGAGTAGCCTCAAGAGGAATATTTTGAAATAAAATACTTGTTTTCATTTCTAACACACAAAAATAAGACCTATACGATGTAACAAAAAAAAGTTTATTCGATTAGAAATAGAGTTCTAAAAATACTTTTTAGAAGATGAAATTGTATTTTAGCTACAAATGCTATTTTAAAAGTTGGCATTATATTAAACAAAGTTACATATTAGGTTTAATTATGACTTAATAAAACATAATTTCAAATGAAATTTGTTGTTATACCCTAATTTATACCTTAAGTTTCATAATAAAATAAATATCATGGAATTACACATAATTTTTAAAGATAAATTATAAAAATACCCTTATTTGTACCTTAAATTTCATGATAAATTAAATATTTGCGAGACGAACTGTTTCAAAAAAGAAGCTCTTTGACAAAAACAACAGCTTTTGGCTTAAAAGAGAGTCGTGCCAATCTCCCTTCTTAATTTATTTCTCGTGCATTGCACCGGCTGCCACTGTGATCTTCGGGGAAGACGATTTTCCTACGCGAATTATCCGAGCCGATTATTGCCCAGCATCAATATCAAGTGGCAGCTAGGGGACATCAGCTTCCGCAACCAAGGTGACTCTGGAATCTCAGGTTTCGAATACTATAATGGTGGCTGTATGCAGGCTGCGGAATCGGTCCCGAATTCCCCTTCAACCGAATGAGTTTCTTTCTAAGGCAAAAATTCTAAATATATTGGTTCCGTAACAGTAAGAAGATGCTATTCCTGCATCAAGTTCTGGTTTTCCCTTCGTTTCGTGCTTCCAGGAGTTTTTATTTTATAACCCATTTCGGTACAAATTCTCATGGCGACGAATTCAAAGGTGAAAGTGCCTATGATGTGTTGGGGGTTTCAGAAACTAGCTCGTTCGCAGAAATTAAAGTTTCATTCAGGAAACTTGCCAAGGAAACTCACCCGGATACCGCTCAAGCCTGTAGCGAGGATCCCACCATTGCTTCCCACCGTTTTATTCAAATACTGGCTGCATATGAGGTACTGTACTTGTTCAGTGACTTGAGTCATCATGATGGGTCGGGATTAATCTGATAATTTCTTTCTATTATAGTTTTTTTTTTTTTTTTGTGGAAAAGAAATTTTTAGGAATTATCCTTTTTTTTGGAGAAAATCGGTTTTAGATATTCAGGATTAGAAGGAACACGAAAACTACGTGTAGCTAGTTTTGAAATTTTAAGGTTTCAATTTCCAAGTACTGAATTGTGGTTGTCATGCTATAATTGCATCTACTGATTAAGAAAAAAAGTACATGGTGGGCATTTTTACTGAATTTAATGGAGCGACATAATTAAGTAGACTCAGCAGGTGAGTAAGCACGCAAGCTCTATAATGTGATTGGTATAAGTAGTATAGCATATAGAAGGAAGATTTTTTAAGGATTTATTTTTAAAGAAAGGGAAGTAATCATCTAAAAAATCCTATTTTTACTTTTATGCCTATATTGAAAAGTATGCTAGTGGATAGTCAAAAATTGGAATGTCAGCTACTGTACTGTTTCAAGTCCGCAATTGTTTTCCTTAGGAGAGTTATATGAGAGAAAACCCATTATTTTAGGTGTTTTTTTTTATCTTATTTAGTTTTTTTTGTTTGAGAAAATTTATAGTAAACCTACAGTTAGTAAGTTCTTATCTTACTAGCACCCGCTCTGGTAAGGGGGTCCACGACGCTTTTTGTGAAACAAGGTACATGCTTCCAAACATAGATCAGTGCAAATACGAAATCTTCTATCTGATTGATAAAACAAGAGAAGATACCCAGGTGAAGTGGTCTTACTAGATTTCAAAACTAATGATTGTGGTGGAGTTGCTCTTGATGAGAAGGGGACCTATCATAGCTTTTATTTTCTTCTTTTTTTTTTTTTGGGAAATTCTTTCTACTGCCAGTTCAAAAAGTCCAGGTGGAATTGTTGTTAGATACTTCCTTCCTATGAAGGTTTGATTTAGTGGATGTCTTGATTTAGTGAGTTTTTGGTGGTGATTTTAATAAGGAAACTCAGTTCAAAGAGTTGAGTGGGGAAAAGTCCCACATCGAGAAGTGTTAAGAAAAATGATTTGGTTATAAGATGGACCGAATAGGCCTCCTAAGTAGCTAGTCATTTTGAGATAGAACCAGACTCAACCCAACAAAATACCATGTAAAATAAGAAGAAAGAAGAGACATTAAAAAGGAAAAAAAAGGGAGGAAGAAGAAGGAGAGAAGCTCAAAAAAAGAAATTTTTTTATTCACAAATTCAAGACTATTATCCAAACGAAAAATATAAATTGAAGCACCAAATCGTGTTTTTATTTCATTGAAAAATTAGACAAATACATCAAAGACTTTTGACTTCTCCCTAAGGAGATACACCCACATAACTTCACTACAAAAATACTAGAAACCAAACAAGCTAGAAGTCCTACAAAGACCTCAACATCTAAATGTACTAACTCAAATGGAAGTTGACTATAGCTGCTACTAAAAGGAAAATAACCTTTATGGTGCTTCCCAAGTTGGCTTGGTCGACACTGAAAAGGTTACTTGGGAGGTAAAGTAAGAAGAATTTGATGCAACTTCAATGGAGATGGATGTCCCAGTCGTAGACGCCACAATAAAGTGTCACTATAGCAGCTGCATGGGCATTCTGTTGACTATCTTGGGCAACATCAAGATGATAGAGGCCTCCTCTTTCATGTTCTAAATCAATCATCCTCCTCATATGCAAATCCTGAAACACACAATGAGATAGAAAGAACGTAATCGAGCAATCTAATGATTTAGCGATTTGACTCATAGATAATAAATTGACTGGGAATTTAGGAAGATAACACAAATGGTAATTACAAATTGTGTTTTGGATGAACAACCTGTTCACTTGTGACCAATGAAGAAGATCCATCTGCTAGTTGCACAGACTTATGCATGGAAGAAGGAGATAGACTAGTGAACAAAGATAACATATTTGACATATGGGCTGATGTCCTAGAATCAATAACCTAGGAGGACTGAGAGAACACATGCTGTGTAGACGTACCTGGTGTAGCTAGAGGAGCATTAGCTGAAGATGATGTGCTAACCATAGTAGGAGTAGACATAGGAGTAACTATGAGTTGGCCCTATTAGTGATGGAGTTAATTTCATCTTGTGAGCTATTGGTAGATTCTTGTGTATTTCTGATGTCTTCTAACATAGAGGAATTGGCCAATGCTGGTTTCCCAAATTTATCCTAACATTTGTTAGAAAGTTGGTTCGTTGACAATGTATATATTTTCTATCACCACGTCCTATCCTCAACCTCCTTCATCATGACCTTGTCCTCGACTTCCCCCTCTCCCCCTAGCTGTCTTAGATAAAAAGAGAGTAGAGGACGAGAGCTGCAACATCTGGAGTTTTTAGGGTCTTTGACAGTTTTAGATGCAACTGCAATTTCCACTCTAATCACACTGTTATATGCCTTCTCAAGAGTGGGGACATCATCCTCTACTAACATCGGTGCTCGTGGGCCTTCAAACACTCGCCCCAATCTATTAAAAATCTAGCTACTTGTCTTTGTCTTTCCTTCTCATGTAGTTTCACAAGGTTTGTAGTAAAGGAATGAAACACTGCTATCTCTTGCAACACTCATGCATCTCAGTGAAGTATTCTATCATAGTTTTGTCACCCCTGCTCATTTTAAAAAAAAAATTGCATACAGTTCATATTCACGAGATAAAATGCTTTCTTGATTGAGAATGGGCTCAACTGTCTTCCACATATTCTTTGCAGTGTTTCAAATTGCTAACGTGAGGTTGCATAGAATTCAACATCTATTTTTGTACTTAATGATCCTCAGCCTCCCTGATATACTTAGTTTTCCTTTTGTAAGAAAAACCTTCTTAACAGCTCGAGACGAGTTCAAGTAATTTACCCCATTAGCTTCACAGAAGTTATTTGTGTATAGTTTTTGTTTTCTGTGGATTAAGTAGTCCCAACTAGAGCAATAACTTCTCTAGAATCTGTCATAATGAGGATTACTTACAGCAACCAAAACTGTAGTAATAATAAGATGAGTCTTTTTCACCAGCACCTTGTGTTTAACAATTTGCTGATCAAAAGCTTAATATGGACAATTTTGTGTATAGTTAGATGCATAGGATAATATGCTTATTTGATGAAGCGTCACAGATGATCAAGTCTTCTTTGCATTTGGTTGCAGATCCTTTCCGATTCTGAGAGAAGGGCCCACTACGATCAGCCTTTGTTCTCACTGAGGAAAATTCTTAAACAGAAGCCAATATTAAGTTCTCCTATTTATACGTACCAGTCATGCATGACAGTTGATAGATAGATGGATAGATAGACAGATAGATGGACAATTTTGTGTATAGTTAAATGCATATGATAATATGCTTATTTGCTGAAGCGTCACAGATGATCAAGTCTTCTTTGCATTTGGTTGCAGATCCTTTCCGATTCTGAGAGAAGGGCCCACTACGATCAGCATTTGTTCTCACTGAGGAAAATTCTTAAACAGAAGCCAATATTAAGTTCACCTATTTATACGTACCAGTCATGCATGACAGTAGAAAAGCAGATGGAAGTAGTCGAATGGCTTGAATGGTACAGATTTGCCATAAAAGATATTGTGTCACAGAAGAAGATTGTGGTTGGTTCTAGTTACTTGGATAGACTTGAGAGTGAATTTTATTCTGCTATTAATGCTGCTTATTATGGCCCCTTTATTGAGTCTTGGGATCTTCTTCCGGATTGTTTTGAAGCTGAGGAGAGGTCTACCTTTTGTACCCCTGAAGTGTTGCATTTGGTTTCTGGCAGAGATTTGTTTGGAATTGTTAACATAGTGGAAAGGGTCCCTCAAATTTCAGAGCCAGCTTCAGACAAGCTATCTTCTTTTTCATGCCAAAGTGGAAGCTTAGTCATGTCCTGTCGACATAGTGAGGAGGACTCAGTTGAGCATCTGATAGATCACTTAAACCCTTTATCTGATGTCTATAAAGATTTAGTTTTGCACATTGCAGGCAAAGAGGTTGCCTTTTCTACTCGTGTTCCTCCTAAAAGCTGTTATAAAGGCTTTCAAAACCAAGATTCTCTTGATCACATTCATATTTTCCTCTCTTCCGAGGAAGACCAATTGCATGCTGGAAAAACATTTATGTCCGAGTCCCGTAGGTCAAGGATTCTCTTGGGAACGATCACTGGACTTCGGACCAGTCCTGAAGAAGGACCTTGTGATGTGTATAGTAACTGTGGTACAAAGACACACGTGATTATGAAACATAGAACACTAATGGTTTGTATCTTATTTACCTCTTTACATTTCTTTTGTTTTTTGAAATTGGTGGACTTTTTTGAAATTGCCTCTTTACATTTCTTGTTATAATGTTCTCTTTATTAATTTATTTTTTGAAATATTTTTCTCTTTATTTAGTTGTTTCCTTTAAGACCTTACAATATATACCCAATAATATCCTGCTCCAATAGAAGCCTAGAATATGCAGTGGA
The DNA here is from genome assembly GCF_029961685.1 of Aristolochia californica. Classification (NCBI taxonomy): domain Eukaryota; kingdom Viridiplantae; phylum Streptophyta; class Magnoliopsida; order Piperales; family Aristolochiaceae; genus Aristolochia; species Aristolochia californica. The sequence goes on from NW_027181837.1 coordinate 2,351,052, forward strand.
ATAAATATTGGTTCCTGGTTCCCACTGTTAGCATGTAATTTCCTAACACCCTTTATAATGTAAAAGCTAGAATTGTGGATGATCATGTTTAAGCTCTTTTACTCATGATTTTAATGTTCAAAATAACAAACAATTGTTTGAAACATCTCTGTTTCCTATGTTACATTCTGTTCTTCTGGCTCCCAAGTTCCAATGCTTTTTGCCGTCCTAAACAAAAAAGGAGCTTTGGTACATGTTGTATTAGCATCCATGTTGCAGTTATTCAGAAATTCCCAGGATTTTTTACTGGTCGCCTTCTTGAGAAGCCTTCTTTGTATGGGACTAGAGTTTTCTTTTTTGGAGGAACTTTTGGTTTTAAATGAAAAAAAAAAAAAAAAAAACCAGGAGGTTCCATTGAACAATTTTGCCGTGCTTATTCATCTTGCAGTAGTTGTCTATAAGCACAGTGGAGACCTAGTGGTTGCATAAGTGTTCTTCACAACAATGACAAAAAAAAAAAAAAAGGCTTGCATCAAATGATATTCTTGTGTTATATTTCAAACCAATGTTATGTAACAGGTTGTACATTTTTTTAGGTGAAGCACATGCATTGGTATCAAGTTGGGGATAAAGTTACACCATGTGAGTGCAGATGCAGCAGAGCCCGGTTACCACCCAGCAAGTAAGTCAAATTATTTTATTTGGAACGCTTGAAATATTTTAGGATCTTAAGGATCTCAAGGATGTGTATTTCAGTAAGTCTAAAATCCATACTACGACAATTGCTTCCCATCCTCTTATGAATTTATTTTTCTAACAATCTTTTCTAAGACAAGATTCAGGGGCTTATAACATAACATATCCATTGTGTGCTATTCTCAACAGCTGCATATGTGGACTAAATTTGGCTTTGTTTGATACGAGCGAGCTTTTGTTACTATCTTTGTGACAACATCATCCTTTTTGTAATATGCAGGTTTTGGCTCTTTGAGCCACGATGTGGAACACACGATATTGGAGGTTGGTATCTTGAAACATTTGGACGGGATGAGAAAGGAAGTACTGTTCCATCCAGGAGGCAATGGAATGACTTCTGTCCAAGCGAACCTTTAGAGAAGTAAGTTACTTTACATTGAGAAAAGGGATGTCGACACTAGTCCATTGAAGTTATTCGCACCTACTTTTTAGTTTGGTTTTCAAGTATAAAGCTTAATGGCTCAAATTTTTTTTCTTCTTATTCTACATATTTCTTCTGTGTCATGGTTGGTGTTGATTTTAAATTTGTTGACATTTTTCATATTTGTTACTGATAAAATTGACATAATGGCATTGTTGCAAATACAGTGGCTAAATGACAATCTTGTAAATATAATGACTTCTAAATAAAGAAAAAGTTGGGTTCAGCATCATCCTCTCTCTCACTCTCTCTCCTCTCTCTCCCAGCCATTCCCCTCCTAGATTTGCTTGTCGCAAGGACAGAACTTTTCTGGATATAATTATAATCTTTAGCACTAATGCTGACTGTGTTTTAACTGATCATCTTGAATCATGTGTAGGAGACTCCATCCTGCAGTTTATTTGCTGGCTCTTGCATATAGAACTCTAGACCTTGAAGATGTGAAAAGGAGGAAACAGCGACTCAGGGGTCTTTTTAAACCAAAATTGTCTAGCATTCTTCAGTGGTGTAAGAGGCTGGTTTAATTGGATAACATCATTGGTGCGCTTGGAAGATGCTTAGTTTTGGAGTAACGGATGGGATGCTATCTACAAAGAATACTCTCAAGGAGAACCACAAATTACAGTGGATGTTCTTAAATGTCAAAAAACTGCACCATTATAGAAGCTCTCCTTAACATGGTTCATTAAGTTGATGCGACTACTCAGAGCATCCTCCAAGAAGTATCAAGATTCTACAAACTATAATTATGTGTTTGGTCATCATCATATTATCTGCCTGTAACATACTACTTGTCTTGTATATAAAAATGATGCTGCCTAATCGAACCCTTTCCTAGAAATTACCAAAAAAGGGAGACTTTTCTAGACATCTTATAATTAATTACTCGATTACGTTTCAAAGAAAAAAAATTTATATCTTTATATCATGTGGAAAGGCTTTTAGTTACAAGTAACAACCATGTAAACATGTATGGCTTTTAAATTGCTATACAATGCTAGATTGTAGGCTAAACACCAAGAGATCTTAGCCAGTTTTGACATAACTTTTTTATAACAAGTCTAGAATCAAAGAGTCCATGCAAATTTTTATTACATATCTTTGGATTGGTGTAAGATTCACATAGTTCTTGTGTTAGCTTTGCATAATATTAAAAATTTTTGTAACTCGAGTTCTATTAATTTAAGATAACCCTTATTTTGTTTCTCTAATACAATTTGCTCACTTTCATCTGATTATTTGATGGAATTTGAAATCAATAATTGCAATCAAAACAGTGGCTACTAAGCAAGCTCTGTTGCTGTGTGCAAATAGCTGTCTGTGACACATGAAGCATTGAGGTGGTGGGAGAGTAACCAACTCAATGTAAATGAAGAGACATCTGCAACAAAAAGCAATGGTCATTGTAGGCTCTGATGAAATTCACATATAGCCAAATTGAGCCACTGAAGATGGTTTCAGCAGGTGGGCACAAGTGCAACTTATTTGAATCAAGGAAGATCAGTAAGCCAGTGGTGCTGATTATTTTCTGGTAAAGATGATATATATCACAAACTTTGTACTCACAAGGCACATTGCTTCTATTAATCATGAAAAGGGTAACAGCTACAACAAGATTGATGCTATCACATAGATTCGTAAACAGCCAACCAAACAGACCCTTCAAAAAAGAGCTTGCAAATTGTCATGAATTATTGATTAGAAGATTATTATTCTAAGATTTGTGATTATGAAAGGTTCGCTCTGCTGAAAATATTTCAGGAAGGACACTGGCAAGAAATGTTTTCTCAGCCTTCTTTGTAGTTTCCTTTCATGATCTGGAAGATTCTTAACACTGTAATTTGGAAAAAAAAACATTTTTTCTGAAATTTCTGTCCTTTCTGTTATTCTGATTATGTATCATACTTCCCTCTGACTATGTATGTTGCTCCAGCCATCAAAAGAAGCCAAGTACTCTGTACACAAACAGATCTCAAAAATCTAAAGGATACCACTTGCTTACAGGAATCTGAAATTGGTGTTTTGAAAGGTTATGGTTACAGCACTATCAAGGTTATTGGCTACATCTTTGAGGTTGAAATACTTGAATCTCTTGTTATGAAAAGATTCTGCAGGAATTCCTCTGCTGGAGAAGCAAATATGAATAATGATACCCCTGTAACCAGCATCACTCCTGTGCTAACAAGTGTTTACTTCAACAACTTGATGACTGGTTTTACCTAAAACAAGCATTTGCATGGTTTTTTTCATTGCAACCAGTACCAATTAAAGATTGCTACCTCTCAGTGGTCTACATGGTGCTCTTTGAATGAAGCCAAATTTATCTCAAGCATTTATTTTCTAGACTTATATTAAAAAGTCCTAGTATTTTGTCACTAAAAGCACTTATATTAAAAACATCATAGCAAAGTGAAGTATTATACTTTTCTCACAGACAATTTCTTGCCAAGATTACTTTTACTTTAATTGGGGGTTGAAGTTTCTGTTTTTGCTGTTAATTTTTTGGTTGTGATATTGGTCGGGTAGCTAAACCTTCCAAGTTTCAAAATATCTTTATGAAGGAATAGTCTCACATGGATTAGTGAGTACAAAGATCTTGAGTTTATTAGTTGGGAAAAAAAGTTTCCTAAGATAGCTAATCATTTTGGGATGAGCCTTAGACCAACTTCACATGAGCCTATACCCTCTCCCTCATCTCCCTCTCAATAACAAATATAGAGAGGGCATCCCACCTCTCACTACATTGGGGGATCCCTACTCGAAGGAGTGTAGGAGGGGTTGGGTTATACTACCTGCCTCGTATAAAAATGGGTAGGCAAGGTAGTTGTAGTCTTCCCCTTCCCCCATATGGGAGGGATCCCACCCTCCCTTTGTCGTAAAGAAGTTTTGCATGGAGAGGGAGGGGGGCACTCCGTTGGGGAAGGACAATGCTTCGACACCCTCCATTGTGAAGATTGGGGGAGAACGCACTCCATTCTTTATTTATTTATTTATTTATTTGATTTTTTATAACATTTGTTGACATTGACATTGTTCAGATGTCAAACTTGATTGAGTCAAGTTCAATTATAAATACAATCACCCTTTAGATTTAATGATATTACTACTAATTATAATTAGTAATTAGATTGTAAGTAGTCAAATTTAATTTAGAAATAATTATCTATATTTTAATATTATTACTTGTTTACAGGTATGCAATTAATAATATTTTAATTTATAAAAATAATATAATTTGAACATAGTTAATAAAAAATACATTTTTATTAAGGTTAGTGAGTCATTATAATAAATCATTACCCAACAGTTAAAAGTTTATACTTATTAAATGACTTAAAAAATTATATAATTTATAACTAATAAAATAAATAAAAATCATTCACTAAAAGTTTTATTTACATCTAAGTTGAAGTGACTAATAATGAACAATTAATTCACAGATGCTATTTATTTATATCTCAAAATGAATAACAAATAATTGCTAATGACCCTTTCATTTTAATTAATTATTGTTTAAAAAATAGAAAATTTTCAATCCCAAGTAATTAAATTGACCTGTATTAAATTTGTTTAATACTTGGAGTGAAGGATTGACAATTTGACAGTATTGAGTCCTAATTCTTAGATAATCAAAATAAAGAAAAAAGGGGATTATAGGGGAGGAGAATGATTGTTGAAACACTGAATAATTGCAGTTGATTTCTAGTAGTATTTGCTTCCTTCAGGGCATTAATTATGTGGATTTGCTCCTGCAATTTCCAGTTTGGAATGCTCTCCTTGAATTGAAAGTTCGAGAGGATGACCAAGCAGAGCAAGGGTCCCAGGTCCCGTCTTCTCCAAGAGAAAGTGTTCAATTTAAACACGCGCACCCGTTCTCTCCCATGATTCATTCTCTCCCTTGATTCATTCGTCCACTTTCGATGGTCTGTGACCCACCAGCCCTGTGAAGAAGAAGACAGAAAGTGACGCTTCAGACTTCCAAGTTTTTTCATTGAACAGGAAGAAGGAACGTTCGAGGCGAGCATGAAAGGCAACAAAGGCAAAGGCGTCTGGGGCCTCGGTGCCAAATTTTCTTTGCCGGTCGTCTTTGTTTCTTGCTTGTTTTTCTTCCTTGCGGGCTTTTTCGGATCGGAGCTCCTTTCTCTGGTCGATTTCTTCTTTCTCTTTTACATTTTTGCCGTTTCTCTAAGCCCAGTTGTTTATGATGTTGGTCAACTTCTTGTGCTGTCGCAGGATGTCTCCACCATCAGGCCTCATCCCAGGCTACTCGAAGCGGAAGTTGAAGAGATCGCGTTCCATTCGTTGCCGCATGGTGATACCGGAGACTCATTTGTCTCGTCGCCTCCTTTCCAGGTCCTGCATTGACGATCACCCAGTTGAGTTTGTGTTAAATTATTATAATCATGGCAATATCGAGAGTACATGGGACTTCTCGAAACTGGACAACTAAGTCCTTTTTCTGAGTTTGTGTAGTTTTGAGGGGTTGAAAAAGGTTTCTGGTTACCGTTCCCGAGTTATTTCAAGGAAGAAGTAAGACTTTTTTCAAGTGCATATCGGGTGAAGTTGTAGTTCCAAAGAAAATTATGAAAACTGAAAAGGCAAGCAAGTGTCGAGTACAAGCAACAATTGCTAGATAATCGAATCCTCTCGCTTTCCTGATTTGACATTCTTCTGATGAGATATTCTGTTTGATAACTTAATTTTTCCAGCTTATTGTTCAGTCATATTTCATATATGGAATAAACTTTGCGGTTATTGATAGAGCTGCACTTGGTGTGCTATAGAATATTCAATTCCTGTTATCAGTTAATGGGTAAGTAATTTTATTACCTTATGAAATTTGGAACAGGTGTTGAGCTGGAAGCCTCGTGCTCTTTATTTTCCAAAATTTGCGACAGTGGAACAATGCCAGAGCATCATAAAAACCGCAAAGGCAAACCTCAGGCCATCAACGCTAGCATTGCGCAAGGGGGAAACAGCAGAGGCCACCAAGGGAATACGAACAAGGTGAACCTCCTTCATTGTTTTGTTCACTTCTTTCCACTTTTTTTTTTTTGAAACTTGCTTCTTTCTGCCTTAATTGGTGCATTTTCTGAGTTTTGTAACAGAGAGTAATTCTACAAACTATTGCTTTTACATGGAAAATTCATATTCTTTCAATGTTCTACTGTATGAAAAGAAAATACCTAACATGGATGTTTGCCTCTTTTATTTTTTCTTTTGTAAAATTAAAATTCACTGTTGCTCACAGTTTAGTTTTTTATGTTTGATTTTATTGATATGCATTTTGGAATGATTTCTATTTTACTTCTGGTTTCAAATCGTTATTTTATCAAACTATCGGTATGGATGTAATGTTTGTTTTATAAAAACATTCTGTGCTGGTGGAAGAAAATGGTATCTGTAAACATTTTAGGGTCTTTTATCTAGTGGAGGAGGACATGGATGGTGCTTTTTGGAGAGTTGTGGCAAAAGGGGCGGGACAGGTTGGCAACAGGAGTTCTGCGGCGAAGCAAGACATCGGAAGTGAAAATCTTGTTCCAATAGCACACCAAACGAAGAATTTGGCGCAAGGGGGTGTTTGAAGAGACCAAGCAACAACGGTTGGGTAGTGAGCCGGGGAGGCATCATAGCCCATCAAGCGTTGTGGGTGGAAGCAACAGTAAAAAGACCCTTCGGCTAGGGCGTCCAGATAAGAGTATCAGGGTTGGAAGGCCTGATTTTAATCTTCTCGAGATTAGAGAGAATTCGGGAAGCATCCAAAGCCTCCTCATCAATAAGATTTATGTGAAAGTGGAGTTTCCAATCACCTGTATGGCACTAGAATTCAGCAATCAGAGCAACAAGACGGTTTGAGAGGCTTGAGAGAGCGCAGTAGGATTCCAGTAGCGACTTGCCTCCCCTTCACCAATTCTACCAAAATTTGGTGTGGAGACCATATTTGGGGAAGCATTTGACCGCATGATGGTATGATTTTGCTTAGTAATGAATATCCACTTGCAACTTACTACCTGTTAGCTTGGTTGTAAGGAGGTAAATTCTAAAGTATATTTTGATACATGACATTTATTTTGTCTTCCTTGGTAACCTTGCTACCCAAATGAGCTAAAGCATCTTGATATGATTGTGGTATAGATGTAGAGAATTAAGGAAGCATTACTAGGAGAATGATGGGTACACAAATTGGGAGATAGGATGGGATGTACAAGTTCTCTTTGCACGACAGGCTGGTTTCCTTGAGCAATCAGTCCATCATCTTCTGGAGGGTAATAAAGAAGAGTAGACGGTATGAACTTATCTCACTTGGATCATTACAATGCTTAGGCAATAGAGAGTCAGCTAGAGCACTGGTATATAGTCTTAGGATCATGAAATTCTAGGTTCATTTGTTGGTCTTACTGCTTCTGCTTTTCTACAATATAGCTTTATTGGAGGTGATAGGAGTAATACTCTTATCAAGGTCATAGGTTTGGGTGGGTTAATGTTGGGTTCAGGTCCATCTTGAAATGACTAGTCAAAATTAGGTCTCTTTCCAATTAACAAGCACGTGATCTTTCTCCAAGTCACTAGATTTCCTCCTACAAAGGTGCAATATCCTGATGTAGACCTCCTATCATTTATACTTCCAACCAAGTTAGCATCAGTGAATGCTTCAACACATACATTATCACTCTTCTTGAATAATAACCCATTTTCTGGAGTCCGTTTAAGATATCTAAAAATCCTACAAACTGCATTTAAGTGCTCCTCACGAGGGGAGTATATAAATTGACTCACAACTCTCACTGCAAAAGCAATGTTAGGTTGTGTATGGGATGAGTAAATCAATTTCCCAACTAATCGTTGATTTTGACCCTTATCAACTTCAACAACGACCTTTGCACTCAGCTTGCGATTTGCATACATGGGTGTTTCAGCTGACTTGCACCCTAGTATACTGGTTTCATTGAGAAGATCTAAGATATAGTTTCTTTGAGACACCAAGTTTCCTTCCTTAGTTTTTGCCACCTCCATGCCCAAGAAATACCTCAAAGATCCAAGATCTTTAATTTCAAATTCTTTGACCAGAAAGGTCTTTAGCTTTTCTTGTTCAACTAAATCATCACTTGTTAGGATAATGTCATCCACATACAAAATAAGTATAACAATCTTCCTGCCATTAGTGTGTTTAATGAGCATAGTGTGATTTGCTTGGCTCTAAAGGTACCCAAAGTTCTTTATAGCTTTAGTGAACCAATCAAACCATGCTCTAGGAGATTGTTTAAGTCCATAGAGTATGCCTTCAAATCTTGGAGGTAGATGCATATACACTCTCTTTCAATTTACCATTGAGGAAAGCATTCTTCACATCCAGCTGTTGTAATTGCCCTTCTATAATAGCTGCAAGAGACAACAGGATTCTGACGCTATTAATTTTCGCAACAGGAATGAAGGTCTCTTCATAATTTATTCCTTATGTCTGAGTATATCTTTTGCTGTTAGCCTTGCTTTATACCTTTCTATTGACCCATCAACTTTATATTTCACCGCGAATACCCACTTACAACCAACTGGACTTTTTCCTTTGGGAAGACGTACCAATTCCCAAGTTTGATTATTTTCTAATGCCTTCATCTCCTCAAGAACTGCCTCTTTCCACTCAGGAACAACAAGAGCTTCTTTTATAGACTTAGGAATTTCTGGTTTTGACAAGTTAGAAACAAAAGCTCTAAAGCTTGAGGACAATCTTTGATAGGACACAAAGTGAGATATAGGATGATTCGTGCACGACCTTATGCCTTCTCTATGAGCAATGGGGACATTAAGGTCTTGAAAATAAAAAAATGTGCTCGATCTTGACAGTCTATTGTGGCTGTTGTTCCACACCTTGTCAGTTAGGCCTCCTCCTATAGATACATAACTCTGCATTTTTCTCAGTTAGTATTTCTCCCCTTGCATTAGGTTTTTTTAGTTTTTGGCACAATAGACTCGTGTTTAGGAAGGTAATTTGTGATAGGAAAAATCTGTGGTTGAAGAGACAGTGGTTATTTCTGGATAAGAGGTAACCAAAGAGACAACTATTTCCCAAAACTGATTCCCCCCCCCCCTTTGAGTTGGTGAGTAGCAAAGAAAGACACATGAGCTCTTGGGTCTAGTTTACTACGGGTATGACTGTGAACATAAACAAACACAATGCAACCAAACACACCTCAGGAGGTAGATTATTGAAGAATTGTGCATGAGGGTAGGTCTCCAATAGAATGTTGAAAGGTATCTTCAAGGTGCAGCGACAAGTTTCTCTTTCCAGTCAAGCTTTTCTACTATACTCAAGGACGGCTTTATACCACACACTTGAGGACGACTTTCTACCATACAGGAAGAAATGAATAATAAAAACTGCTGGTACAAATGCTACTTTCTGAAAATATCTTCAAGCACCTATTGTGGATGTAATTTGAATGTCTCAAAGTTTCTGGATAACAAATTTGTAGCCAGGGTGATAGATATGGTTTATCAGGTCTTTTTCTTTCTTTGTGCCATTTTATGCTTTTGAGCTGTTCTTGTTCTAGTTATGTGTTTATATTGAATACAATCTACAAGCTTTTACAGTTTTAATATGTGCTACAATGTCTGAACTGATTTTTTTAGTATAGCATTACACTACATCTGGATACCATGTTGCTAAAGCTGTTCATTTTAAACATGCATATTTCCTGCCAACAGTTCAGGCACGTTTGTCAGTGCATCAGAGGATAAGACTGGAGTGTTGGAGTTAATGGAGAAAAAGATTGCAAGGGTTACAATGGTTCCAAGATCTCATGGGGAGGTATACTGACTACCGAGTATGAACTAGAGGGTTATGCTATATTTCATAATTCATTTATTATCTTTGAACCAAACTTAAAGTTTGAACTCACTTGTTTATACGTGAGTGGTTGCTTAATATGTCTGAAATTCAAGTACATTTCATGGAGAGAAGAGTTTGAATGAGAACTTTGTCATTCAGTTTTATACTGGCTAATTGATGCCGACCAAAGATATGAATATGAATATATGAAATACACAAGAGCCAAACAGAAACATGACTTGCTCGAATCTTTTTGTGCAGGAGAGACACATCTACTTCAATTTTTTTTAACTCGGTCTATTTTACTCAAGAACATATTATCCAGTTAACCAATGATTGAGCATCCGGTGTCTTCTGCTATCCTTTTGATGTTGCGTGTTTTGTGCTGATTATTCTGGTATTTTATTCTTAAGTTCTGAGTAAAGATGTATTATTCTTTGAAGTTCTGAGTAAAGTTCTGAGAGAGAGAACTTCAAAGAGAGAGAGAGAGAGAGTACATGTATAAAATTGCTTACCTTTTTTCTTGGGTAACTTTCCTTGCTGGAAAGCAAGAAACACTGTCACTGTCTCTAATAAATATGGTGACTGTTGATTCACAAGAAACACAGCATAAGTGTATTTTGGACTTCCTACGTCGGCCTCAAATGGGTTGACTACTCAGATTTCTATTAAAAAATAAACTCAGATTTAAATAGATGGAAGTAATAGAAGCCTATCCCAAGGACTTGGGAAAGATGTCTGCTATCTGAGTTGCAGAGGCCACATGCTGTGATATAGTGTCCTTGTTCTAAAATTCTTTGCTTGTCAAGTGATAGTCATTACATCAAACGAACTGTGCATAGCTTTGTATCTCTACATTTGACTGGACAATCACATTTTGCTTTTCGTGCTATTTGCTGTTTATTTCCATCTTTATAACACCAATTTTCCTCACAATAAAACAGAAAAGGTGTTTACTGGAAGATGATAATAATGATTGTCAGAATTGAAAAGAAGTACTTATCGGCACTCTGGTTCTTTTCGGCCACTTCCTTTAAATGTAGTTTTTATGAGTCTTGAAAAGAGTGAATAAATCTCTGAAGTTCTCAATTTGTTTTTTCATTTGTAAAAGCTTTTACTATCATCTGCAAACTGTAATAAGGTGTTTTAAAGTGTAAGCTATTAATGCTTTACTCACTTATGCCATTAAGCTGCCACAGATCTAGGATTCCTGCATCATAATAAACAGCAAGAGGACAGAGGTTCTCTCAAGCCCTTGAGCTTTTGGAGAAGTGTTCTTTAGGGGAAGGGAAAATGTTGGCAGCATCCTTTTTGATTTACCTCTTTTCTTTAGATAACTAAAACTGTTAGTAGCTAATGTGTTTGCTTTCATATACTAATTCTATAATGGATAATGACAATATTCTCATGTTTCATGCTGTTCACCTTTTTCTTCCATTTCCCTCTTAATTTCCTGATGCTTATGTTTTTGTTTTTTTGCTGTCGGTTATTTTGTCAGCCAAAAATGGTTTATTTAGTATATAATATTTTGTTGTATGCCATGTTGCAGGCATTCAATGTTCTGCGGTATGAAGTTGGTCAGAGGTACAACTCTCATTATGATGCATTCAATCCTGCTGAATATGGCCCACAGAAGAGCCAGCGGGTATGTCCTAGCAGCAAAATCAGCTTTTTATTTGTTCCAAATTGCAGTTCTCTAATTTACTTCCAAGTATAAATCTGTTCCTCTTTTTTCCTTTTTCCTTTTCCCTTTTTCCTTTTAATTTCAGCAAAGGAAGATAGAAAACAATTGTCCCTCTCCCCTTTTGATGTATAATATTGCTTACTATCTTAATTAAATCACACAACATTTAAAGAAAAATAAAGATAGAACAATAGCTTCCTAAAAAAAAGTAGGACAAACTTCAACTGCCCCATGGAGGGAAAGTAACCCCCAATAAGACAGATTTTTTTGAGTCAAAACTTTACCGAGTGATCTTCACTTTGAGCTTATGTAGACACTGGACCTTACTGGCAGCATGTGCATGAGATTCACATACAACCTCAAGTCACTCAAAGCTAAAATGAGAGAATGGTTCAGGAATGAGTTTGGGAAATTCTCTTAGCAAATAAAATGAAACCGGCCTTTTTAAAAAAATTACATATGGTTGTTGAATTTTTGTTGAAAAATGCACAGTGAAGGGTATTACTAGGGGTGGCTTTGAACCGAGCCAGCTCGCGAGCGGCTCGAGCTTGGCTTGGTTCCGGCTCGGTATACCTGGATCTCGAGCCGAGTTCGAGATCCGGTATCGGCTCGTTTAAATTAACGTGTCGAGCTCGATCGAGTCAAGGTTCGGCTCGAAAGCTCGCGAGTTGGCTCGTTAATTTAATGAGGGGCGCGGGATCGGGGGATTTGGGGGAGTCTGGACCAAGAGCTGGAGTGCCGAGCGGAGCGAGGGGGGAAAATTCTTCCTCCCCTCGTCACCGCTGAGCCTTCCCGTTCGCCAACGACAACTACGCGCTGTTGTAGAGAGGGAGAATCTGCTGTTAAGCTAAGATGGTTTACCACGACGATTCCAAAAGTCTGTTCGGGATGACCGACGGGGACAAAAGGGTGCAGCTCCCGAACACCACTTGGATTTCTCTGGCGCCCGAGAAGGCCAACACTCCAACGTCATCCCCAGTTGAGGAGGGGGAGAGCCAGATGAAGAAGATTTTGCGGATGGCCAGGAAAGTGGCGTTCATCGCGGTGGCCGGCGTTGGCCTAATAGCTTTGGGCGCGTTGCTGATAATGGGAGCATCTGCTGAGGAGAAGGATGAGGAGAAAATGATGAAGAGACCTGGTGAAATGGGTCATATATCCAGAAGGGAATTCGAAAATGACCCTCGTGGTTATTTCCGTGACCATCGCGAGAGGATGAAAGTTGCCTGTTCTTTGGGTTGAACACTCTTGTGTAACTCCTCTTGTCCCAGTTGAGCTTATCCTTTTGTGTGTTTTCTTAATTAAGTTGCTTACTATGCAACAAAGATGGTTGAATAGTTAACACTTTTTTGTGAATCTCACATCTCTTTTTCCCCAGGTCATATAACCAAATCGATTCTGCTTCATCTATAATACTTTTAGCATGAGGCAATTTTCATAGCAATTTTGTGTTTGACATTTTATTTGATTAAAAATTTATCTATAAGTATAGTAATATATTATATTAGTTATTAATTTTATTTATTTCCCTAGAAGAGGCACTAAGAGGTCCATTTAACTTTCCTAAGAAAATTTTAAAATATTTCTTGTAATTTTCTAGTAAGTCACTAATAGTAATAGGATTTTATTTAAAAGTTTTTTTTTGGAAATATGTATCCTAGGAAAAATATTTCTAGTTTTTCCTAGAATATAGATTTTCAACCAGGGGCACTAAGGAGACCATAGTAAATTTATGTGCTAGATTCAAAAATTACAAAATAAGCCAGACAACATTTGGGGTAAAAAAAAATAATATTAGTGCGTTCTAATCCATTATCGAGATTCAATCCCGAACCTCCCCTATCATTCTTTTTATAAAATGTATGCATAATTTATATAATTTATTTGACATATATTTTATGTAGAGTATTAAATGCATGTTAAGCTCGAACTCGAGCTTGAACTCGGTTAAAATTATTAGGCTCGAGCTCGATTACAATTTTAGGCTCGAGGCTAGGGTTTGCTCGAGCTCGAGTTTGTAATATTTAAATCAAGCTCGGCTCGAACATAGGAAGGTTCGGGCTCAGCTCAATTCGATACCACGCTTATGCCCAATTTTAAGTAGAGGTCATACCCAATTTTATGTAGAGTTCATGCCCAATTTTATGTAAAATGTAAGCCCAATTTTATGTGCAATTTATTTAACATGTATTTTTTGAAAAGTTTTAAATGTATGTTGGAGCTCAAACTCGAGACATGTATTTTTTGAAAAGTTTTAAATGAATGTTGGAGCTCGAGCTCGGCTCTAACTCGGTTAAAATTATTGGGTTTGAGCTCGATAACAATTTTAGGCTCGAGGCTGGGCACGACTCGAGCTCGAGTTTGAGTTCGAAATATTTAAATCAAGCTCGGCTCGAACATAGGCAGGTTTGTGCTCGGCTCGGCTCGATGCCACCCCTAGGTATTACTACAGTTAACCTTATCGGTAGTTTAGGTATTTTGCTTTTGTGGCTTCATTCTTCTTTGAACACTTAATTATGCCTTTAGATACAGATTTTTGTACTCAGAAAAGAGCTAAATATGTAACTAAGGAGAGAGGGGCTCTCTGTAATTTGCACTCAAGTAACTTAAAGTGAATATTAGAGTGGCTTAGGTGGATTGGGAGTTTGGCTCAATTACCTCATGCAGGGGTTTCTAGCGCAAGGTCTTGGCTTCAAGTCTTATTGGGAGGGATGGAGTGTAATGTCAAGTGTAAATAATTGATGCAGTATATTATAATGTCGAAGATCTAAATGAAGAATATCAAAGGACAAGAGGTCACCCCATAATTACCCATGTTTATGAAAGAAGAAGAAAGAAAGAGACTCAATTTAAAGAAGCCTAAGGTCCAAGAATACAAAATCCTAAATTAGAAAATCTTTTAAGTTGCAGTTTCCTATTTTAACTTTAGTCAGGGAAAGTATGAGGCAGGGAAGGTATCTGTAGTGCAACCAAGCACACTAAAGAATTGTTGTAGCATCAAAGTGAATGTTGATACCATATAATGAGGATTTTGACCAATTGGTGCAGTGACCAGAGATAATTTCATCTACTGTTAAAAGGGCCTTGATGCACGTCATGTGGTTAATATTCCCACCACAAAAGTAAATGGTGTCATCTACGAATTGGATTAAAGGATCTCTCCTAGCAAAAAGTCATGGGAGGTGGCAGAGAAATCCAACCCCTTTCTCTAGCAATGTGGAACATGGATGTGAGGGCTTTACCTACTATATTAAAGAGGAGAGGTGAAAGTTGGACCTCCTTGTTGGACTCACTTCTTCAAAAATTTTCCTCAGCCAGTAGATTCTTTGTTGGAAACGGTAGATCCTTTAAATTTTGGGATGATTGGTGGGCAGGGCAGGAACCTTTGCGGATCTCCTTCAGGAATCTATTCCTCCTCTCTTTTCAAAGGGAGATATCAGTAGCTGATGCTTTTGAGGGGGGTGGTCTAAGCCTACCTCCCTAAAGGGGTCTCTCCGACACTGAGGCTTTGGATGCAAGCCGCTTAATGGATTCTTTAAATTCTATCAGAATTAGACCCTTCGATGCTGACAAGCTCATTTGCTGGCTTGACAAAAGCGGCACCTTCTCAATTTCATCTGCATACAGATACATTAATGGCTGGGATTTGACTCAAAGGGAGCATGAAATATACTTTGTATGGCGTCTTTGTGCACTGCCAAAGATAAAATTCTTCATGTGGAGGGCTTGTCAAAGTAAGATT
Organism: Aristolochia californica; assembly: GCF_029961685.1. Taxonomy (NCBI): domain Eukaryota; kingdom Viridiplantae; phylum Streptophyta; class Magnoliopsida; order Piperales; family Aristolochiaceae; genus Aristolochia; species Aristolochia californica. The sequence continues at coordinate 2,366,458 of NW_027181837.1, forward strand.
CTCACGGCAGACATGCTTAGAAGAAGGGGCCACCCATCTATCTACCCCCTCTGTCCTTTTTGCAATACAGAGGTTGAAACCACCACTCATATTCTGCTAGTGTTCCTTCTTGTGGAAAGTGTGGACCTCAGTCCTCTACAAGTTGGGGTTGCAATTTTGTATATCAGCCGATCTGATCTCCTTCAACAAGTCGCTCATTGGCTATCCCCTTTCTGGTCTCGATAAAGAGTTGATCTCCGCCTGTGCCTGTTTCGTTTCGTGGAGGTTTTGGAATGAACGTAACCGTAGACGTTTAGATACTAGAAGTGAATCAGCGGTAAGAGTAGCGGACAGGGTGCCGGGCCAAATTTCCACTGGCTTCTGACTAAGAAGTCTTTTTCCTCCTTCAAGGATGCCGCTATCTGTAAAAACTGGAGCAATTTGGCAAAGTTGCACATTGAGACCAAGGTACTAGTCATGCAGGAGTGGACTCCCCCGGAAGCTGGTTACTTAAAGTTGAATTTTGATGGCTCTTCTCTCGTCAACCTTGGGAACGCTGGTTTTGGGGGAGTTATTTCGGATCCATCTGGAAATCTGTGTTTCTCTTATGTCGGCCCTTTAGGCATTTCCGATTCAACGTCGGCTGAGCTCTATGGCCTTCTCAATGGGCTTCGCGTTTTTAGAGACAATTGCAGTGGTCCCTTCACATTGAAGGGGACTCGAAGGTGGTCATTGATTGGTGCGAGTGTGCTTCCCCTCTGCCGTGGCGCCATTGGGACATCTTTGGGGAGATTTTAGAAATTACCTCACCACTCTCTTGTATTTGGTTTCACATTCCGAGATCTGCAAATTTGGCAGCAGATGTGCTTGCCAAGCAGGGAGCGACCTTGAAATCTCTTGTTGTTAGGGATTTGCTCCCTCTTCCTTTGTAAAATTTTTCTTGTTAATATAAATACATCTTTTCCTTAAAACCCACGCCTGATAGAAATGACCAGTTGACGGTTTCATGTCCAACCTTCCGTAAGTCTCCATATCTCCCTCGAGCCTCGCACAACACCACCCCCATAAACCTTGCCATTGAATCCAATCCAAAAAAATCTTCCACTTTTCCCACACCTGACACAAAGTTCTCTTTGATGGCTTCCACCTGTCAAAAATCAGGATGGGAAATCTACCAGTACATGGCTACTCAGAAAAGTACACCTCCCATCCAAGAATCTTTCACCCGGACTGACACCTGTCAATCTGACAACTCCCCCAAATCAGATACTGTCTGGGGCCCCGTTTCTTCTCTTCCCAATACCCCCCCGCATATCAATATCACCCCCAGTTCCCCCATCCCATTACAAATCTTCAACCCAAACCCCAACATGGAAGTGTCAAGTTCCAAAACAAAAACTCCCTCCACCACCTCCTCCAAAATAGCCAACCCCGAAACAGAAAAAAGATCTTTAGTCACCCCTTTCACTTTTACCTACTCCAGAAAAAAGAAAGAGGCAAAGCAAAAGTTACCTCCCCCCAGAAAATCAATACACTCCCATTGCCACCAACAAACTTTATGTATGCTTACTACCCGGGTACCCAGTCGCAATGTTAAGCACCTAACCAATACTACACAAAAGACCGACCTGGTAGGTAGCAGAAAGCCAAGTACTTAACCTAGGACCATAACATCACACACATCACACACCCCTTGGAGAAACAACTTTCCCTCAAGCTCTTACGAGCTGACGCTCAACAAGCTCCTTTGTTACGAGCCGACGTCCACGACGGCCCACTCTAGCGACACCGCTAGGTCGCCCCCTCCGGGATTTGAACTCGCAACGTAAGTAGTAACTCTGATACCAAATGTTAAACACCTAACCAATACTACCCAAAAGACCGGCCTGGTAGGTAGCGGAAAGCCAAGTACTTAACCCAGGACCATAACACGCAGCCTCTGCTCCAGCCCCAACCTGAGTATGCCACCCCACACCCAACAACAGACTTTCTGTCTCCTCACTTCCCGTGTACCCAGTCGCTGCCCCAGTCCCAGCACCAGCTCCAACCGGAGGATGATCTCCTTCTATTTCTGGAAGAACAAGAAGTAGATCTTCCACCGGAAGAATACGACGAACTAGCCGAACTTGCGTGGATCTTCAGCTCTTACTACCACGAGGCTTCTCGCCAACGGGAGAAGGATCTCAACCTACCAATTTCTAAATGATCATCATGTCATGGAATGTTAGAGGAATTGGTTCACACTCTAAGTGCGCCATCATCAAAGCAGCCCTTTTGGAATGTAAGCCAAAAATTGTAGTTCTTGTTAAAACAAAACTGTAAACTTTTGATTACTCTATTGCTCACGAGTTATGGTATGGTTTGGACCCTGCGTGGGCAACGGTTGATGCTATTGGGCACTCGGGTGACATCCTTGTCATTTGGGACCCAAAAGTGGTGGACGCTATTCTCTGCCAGTTGGGTCAATACTCCATTGGCATTCGCTTCCACGATTATTTTTTGGGCACATCGTGGGCATTAGCTGGTGTGTATGGTCCGACTAGGCCTACTAATCGAGCCTCTTTCTTGGAAGAATTATTTCAGCTAGTCCATTTATGGGATCTGCCTTGGCTTCTAGCTGGTGATTTTAATTCCATTTTACTCTACTCTGAAAAAAGCCCTCCCGCGCCCAGAACTACTTCTGCCATGAGAGCCTTTTCTGACCTCATTTGTAGTCTCGAACTTTTAGAAATCTTTCTGTCCGGGAAAAAATACACTTGGTCAAATGGCCAATCCCCTCCAACCCTTTCAAAGTTGGACCGTTTTTTTGTTAACAATGATTGGCTCAATCTTTTTCCAAATGCATTTGGCCAAGTCCTCAACAAAGTCGGTTTTGATCATTGGCCTATTCAAATTAACACCCTCCCCCCTGCCTGGGGGCGCTCTCCCTTCCACTTTGAAAATTCTTGGACCCTGTTGGAAGTTTTCAACTCTTCCATTCCGGTCTGGTGGCAAGAACTGGATCATCACCCTAACCCTGGTTGGAATATCGCCTTTAAATTGAAAGCTCTGAAGTCGAAGATTCGTTTGTGGTCTGTTTCACACCATGTTGCTGCTGCTTGTCGGAAGGATTTAGTTCGTCGTCGCATCTCGGAGCTCGACCTACTCGAAGAGCAAAGGTCCATTTCTCCCTTTGATTTAACTCTTAGACATCAATTAAATTCTGAGCTTTCTAATCTGCTTCGCTACGAAACTGTTTGTTGGAAACAACGTGCAAGATTTCCCTGGATGGCCGAGGGGGATGGAAATACGAAGTTTTTCCATGCTATTGCCTCAACCAAAAGGAGGGTTAACCATATCACTTCCCTCTGTCCCGGAGACCAAGTGATTACGGATAGCCCCTCTATCTCTAATATCTTTGTGAAGTTTTTCTCAGAATTGTGTTCCGAAGAACGCTTTAATTGGCCAAAGTTGCCCCAACTCGATTACCTGAGAATCTCTTCGTCTGAGGCAACAAACTTGGAAAAACTCTTTAGCACAGAAGAAATAGATTTGGCAGCAATAGGGCTTCCGAATGATAAAGCGCCTGGACCGGATGGTTTTAATGGTGAGTTTTATCATAAATATTGGGATACCATTAAATCGGATGTTTATGCGTTTGTCCAGAATTTCCACCAAGTCGGCATCATCCATGAGGCAGTAGGAGCTTCCTTTATTGCCCTGATCCCAAAAAAATCTCCTGCCAATCTTCCACAAGATTTTAGACCCATCAGTCTCACCACAAGTTACTATAAAATCATAGCCCGTTTGCTTGCTAATCGTCTTCGGACCCACCTCTCCAAAATTATAAGCCCCTCCCAAAGTTCTTTTATTCGGGATCGAAATATCTTGGATGCTGCCATGGCTGCCCATGAACTCCTAGACACTTTCAAAAAATCGAATAGGCCAAGATTCGCCTGAAAATTGATTTTGAAAAGGCCTTTGACCTAGCAAATTGGAAGCTAATTGATTACCTTCTGGATAGAATGGGTTTTGGGACTCGGTGGAAATTTTGGATGAGAAGTAGTATCTCTTCCCCACATTTTTCTGTCCTAGTAAATGGGAAGCCTTGCGGCTATTTCAAAGCTACGAGAGGAATTAGACAAGGTGCCCACTGTCCCCATTTCTCTTCACTCTCTTGGGGGAACATCTTGCTTCTATGGTCCGATTTGCCAAAAGAACTGGTTGGCTTAATCCTATCTCAAATGACTTTGCCTAGGATATTCCGTTATTGCAATATGCTGATGACACTATTTTTTTCGGAGAAGGTACCTTGAGTCAAATCTCCCACTTGAAAGCTCTACTAAACCTCTTTGAGTTGTCTTCTGGACAAAAGGTAAGTTTGGCTAAATCATCAATTTTGGGTTTCAATATATATATTTTTTTGAAAAGATGCTGATTTTTATTAAGACAAAAGCTCAAAAGAGCAAATTACAAAGGAGGGAATCCTTCCCATACAATGAGAGATTGCTGGGAAGTTCCGAATTTTGCCAATTTATCAGCCAAAGAGTTGGCTGATCTAGGAATGAGATTCCAATTCTATTGCGTAGAAGATACAATGTCAGCTATACTATTAGTGATGGGCTAGTGGCGCCAAGGGGGAAGGCTGTCTTTGAAACACCAACTAATAACCGTCTTTGAGTCGCCTTCAATGATTAACTTGCCATGGAGATGATCCCTGAAGATTTGGAGGCCGAACAACAAAGCACTAACTTCAGCAGTATTAGAATCGGCAATGCCCACCGGACCAGCATAAGAAAGAATGGGGTCTCCATTGTGCCATCTGAATACACCACCTGCTCCTACTGGACCAGGACATCCAATAGCACTACCATCAAAATTCAGTTTTATGCAGTCACAAGGGGGAGGATCCCAGATAGTCATTCTAGGAGCTCTGCTTGGGCCAGACATGTGAGCGATCAAATTCCAATTTTCCCAAAGGGAAACCCTCGATAGAGTGGCAAAATCCTTCTTTGTATAAAGCTAGCTCGAGATGTTTTGGGTTTCAATATTGATCCTTCGGTTCTAAATTCCATGGCTAACTACTTGGGTTGTAAAGTTGCCTCATCTCCGGGCACGTATTTGGGACTTCCTCTTTCTCCTGTCTTACCCTCAAAATCTGCTTGGCACCCAGTCATTGAGCGGCTTGAAGGTAGACTTGCTTCCTGGAGAGGGAAGTTCTTGTCCAAAGCTGGTAAACTTACTCTGATTAAGTCTTGTTTACACGGTATCCCATCTTATTTTCTATCCTTGTACCGATGCCCTGTCTCTGTCAGAAAGAGAATAGAATTTTTAAAAAGAAGATTTTTATGGGGTGGGCAAAATGGTGAAAGAAAATAGCTTAGTGAAATGAGTTGATGTTTGTAAACCTTTTGCTGAGGGTGGCCTTGGGATTCGCGACACTGCAGCAACAAACTCGGCTTTGCTTATGAAATGGATTTGGAAATTCAATATGTTTCCGTCTCTGATTTGGCGAAATATAGTGGCGGGTAAAGTAGACAAGTTCTCTGGATGGTGGACTGAAGGAGGAAGGTATAACAGATTATCTCCTGTCTAGAAAAAAATTGCTAATTTGCTGCTTGTTTTCAAAAACACGGTCAAGTGTTACATTGGATCTGGCAGTAGGACCAGTTTTTGGACAGATTGGTGGATAGGCCCGGCTAGTTTAAATTCTAGCTACGGTCAAATTTTCTCTCTTGCCAGAAACAAGGAGGCTAATATTTTAGTAGTCGGGCAAAATTCTTTGTAAGTGTGGGTCCTTGGTCCCACACTTACATTCTTGTGAGTGGAACTTAAACCTCCGAAGAGCGTTGACAGAAGCAAAAACTCTTGAAGCCGCCGAACTCATCACGAGACTATCTTCGTTTTGTATCAGAAATGCTCCAGACATCCTCATATGGGTTCCATGTCCCAAAGGTATGTTCTCTACTTCAACTGCCTTCAAAGCTCTTCTCTCTCCCCCCTTGCCCAATCCTGTCACCCATCAGCTATTGCATGGTCCGTACACGTACCTCCAAGAGCAAAATTCTTTATCTGGACAACATGCCAAAACAAAATCTTGACCTCTGATTCGCTAATGCGCCGAGGAACGCATGTTTTGGATCCTCTGTGCCCGTTTTGCCTGTCCTTCACTGAAACTGCGGACTATATATTACTGCATTGTAAATATGCTCACTCGGTATGGACTAAACTCATCAGCAAAATTGGCTTGCAATACTGCTCCTCCCAAAATCTCATAAATACAATTCATATGATTACAAAGGTTAATCTCCCTAAACTTGGAAAGCTATTAATCTCCTGTTGCGTTGGTCACATCATCTGGGCCCTTTGGAAAGAGCGGAACGACAGAAGGTTTAATAGAAAATCTCTTTCCAAAAATATTCTTAGCAACCGAATTGTTGGGCAAGTTACTTCCTAGATTCTTATGAGAAAAAAAATTTAAAAATCTCGAAGGAATCAACATTCGAGAAAATTGGGATCTTATTGCAAAAATGTCTCACCTCCCCCACCCTCCGATTATGGAAACTTGGTCTCTTCCCCCGGTTGGTTATTTCAAACTGAATTTTGATGGAAGCGCGTTGGGTTGTCCGGGGCCTGCTGGATATGCAAGGGTTATTCATGACGATAAAGGAAATCTTCTTTTCTCTTTTTTCTGGGCCAATCGGGATATCAGATTCAACTACAGTCGAGCTGTGTGGTTTGTTTAATGGCCTAAAACTGTTTCATCAGAGGATGGTAGGGCCTTTATATGTCGAAGGTGATTCTCAAGTTGTCATCAATTGGTGTAAGAAGACATGCAAACCTCCTTGGCGCCACTGGGATCTTTTTGATGATATATGTACCTTAATTTCGCAACTACAATGTATGTGGAATCATATTCCTAGATCTGCTAATCACTAAGCGGATAGTCAAGCTAAACTAGGTGTTTTTATCCAACATCTTGTTGTGAAGGAAGGTCCTGTTTAGCAAGGTTTGTATTCTTTCTCTCAGTAATATATTCACACCTCTTCTAAAAAAAATATATATAAATACATCTTTATAAAAAAAAAAAAGTTGGACCTCCTTGTTGGAGGCCTTTGGAGCTCTTGAAGTGGTCGTGAGTGGATCATTTATGATCAAGGAGTGTGGCTGAGGAGAGTCAGCTCCTTATCCACATCTTGCCCCTGTCACAAAAACTCATTTTGCGGTTGACGGCTGGAATACATACCAAAGATTGCACCGGTCCTTTAATCAAATTCTCAGATAGCTAAGGGCTGGAATACATACCAAAGCTTGAAGAACTGGGACCTTCTAGATAGCTTATCACCCTATCAAGCCAACAAGACAGAAATCTCATCTTGTCGAAGGGAGATCTAGCTAGACCAAATGCTCCGATGGAATTATTGCCTCGAATCTCACGACTTGTTACCATCACCGAACCGATTTGGATCTGAATCTCCGATATCCTACTCGACATTTAGTGCACTAAAGTCATTCACTGCATCACCGAGGGTTTCGGTCGAATCATCACCTCCAATGCAAGGACACTAGAAGATCCAAGATCCGATTGTTGTCCTGTTTTGATCCAACTAACGAACCCTGACTTTCAGGAGTCCTAGATCTTGCTCAAATATCTAGGCTCCAGTTAGTGCGTCCTTGTCCAAGTGGGCAACCAATTGTCGATATGCTCTAAAGGGGAGAAGAAGTGGAAAGAAGTAAAAAAGGAAAGAATAGACAATGTAAAAATAGGAAGGAAAAATAAAAAAAAAAGGAAAAAAATGTGAAAAGAAAAAAGAAAGCTGTGCCCTTTTGGCCTTTTTGGCAGGTTGCCTCTTGCTGGAACAAAGATATGCACCAAATCTCAAGCTATAATGCAATCCATCCTTAGAAAGCCACCAATCTAACACACTTACGCTAGAGGGAAGTCCAAATCCACTTTGAAACCCCCCATTCCTACTACGGCCCAGTTTTGCACCAACCCGATCTGACAAGCCCATCCTGATGAGCACTCAAACTCTTCCCCTCCCCACCAAACTCCACTGAATACTTGTATCCCTAGTCGAGTTGATTCTGATGAAATTACTTGAACAAACTCTCCAAAGTCCACTACCAGCCCCAACAATCATGTGCTAGCTGAACGAATCACCAATCCAAGACACCTTTCAGCAATTGAACTACTCTCCAAAGCATCATCTTCGGCCTTTCACCTCCCATTCTTACCCCAGCCAAATCAAACATCCCTGCTTGGTCCCCATCCTGCCATCCTACCATCCCATCGCCAATTAACTCGGACTTTTCCGTATCTCAAAACACCAATCCATCCCTGCTAGGGCCTTGCAATAACAGACTATCAAAACACAATTCAGCAAAAAATTCAGTACTACCTTCAAGAGTTTGGTGCTATGTTATAATACCCAGACCGCACAAATTCAACCAGACCCAATCCCTTGTCCAGGTTAGGGTCTATAAGACCTTGGAAAAGAGGAAAGCCAGTTAAATCGGTCGGGTTCACGGGTTAAACCGACAACCCAAGTGAGCTGCCTGGCCACTCGGGTCGAATCGAGTGCGTGAAAAATTGTGAGAGGAGGAGGGCCCTCCTACATTTTTCTTGTAAAAAAAAAAAAACTGCTGATATCATAATGATGTCAACATCAGTTCAATCGGTGGCCAAACCTGGTTGAACTGGGTAGGAATCACCTCATCGAGATAGTTCTTATAACATTAGTTTGGTGCACAACAAGATTTGGCTTAGGGGGTCCAAGGATCCTTCCCCCTGATGATTTCATTTTTTCTATCCTTTCTTCATAAAGATACTCTCTTGGAACGTTAGAGGACTTGGGCACACGAAGCGAGCTGTAATTAGAAGTACAATATGTGAAGCCAAACTATCAATGATCCTTCTGCAAGAAACTAAGCTTCATTCAGTCAGTCCTCCCATCCTTTGAGATATTTGTTGCTAAAAAAGCTAAGCTTCTATTATGACTTGGTAGAAGCAGCATGAGCCTTGGGGGGCTGCTCTTTGCATGGAAGAAATCTATTCTGAAGATGCTTGAAATTGGTGGTCAATGTATGTCCAAGAGATTGCTGGCCAATGTATGTGCAAGAGATGCTCTCGATGGTTGCTACAATGTGCCCCCACTCCCAGCCTTCATCTGTCATGCGGCGTAGGTAGATTTGGGCATTGTACATTTCTCTTTTTCTACCAGTCTGCAGACAGCAAGGCCATAGTGGGTGGCAATTCCGAGCCAGAAGCATATTTTTCTGTTCAGCAAATCCCTCTCCCTGCTAACTGGTGTACCCTCTGCCATAATCTGTTTCATCTGAGTTAAGAAGCTTGCTAATACTGTGAAAGGAATAGTGATGAAGCTCCACTTATTTTTGCTGGTTTCTGTGACTCTCAGTGCATATTACCCTCCACTCGTGTTGATGTCCAAGAAGAAGGAAGTTTCTCCTGTTTGGAAGATCTTTGGAGCCTACTGAGATTTCCAGTTGGGGTTACGATCGACGCCCTTGGGCTCAAGCGTGTGTTTGCCCAGTTTTTCCTCAGCCTGTTGATCTAAGATCATCTTCGACCATTCTGCTCCTTCTCTGCTGCTGGTTTCTGTCCATGAATCCATCCTTGTCTGCCTTGTTGCGTCGCTCCTCCGGTAGGTAGTCCACTCGAACCATCCTCCTTGCTCCAATCCTCAGAAGTGCAAATCCATCAGTCGCAAGCAGACACTAGCCTCCACTGCATGTGAGTAGAAATAGGAACACTCACAGTTGACTGATAAACATAGAGGGGTTAAAAAGGATCCTTAAGATCAGCATGGCAGCTCCATTGTCTTTTTCTCAGAACTCCTTGCTGTCTGTCTTTATTTCCTTACACCAAGCATTGAGCTATAGGATAAGAGCATTCCTTTAGCACTGGCTGCAGTATTCGGGCTGTGCATTTATTTACTTGTCTATTTTTTTAATACTACTGTGCATTTGATTTATTGCTTGAAATTAAAAGTAGAAAGTATTTAAGAACTCGTAGGTGTCCTCCATCTCGGCTGATGCTAGGTACCTAATTTGATTGCTTATTAAATTATTTAGCATTGCACAAATGGAAGAGACATTTTCAGTGATGGATACAGATTTATAAATCACTAGAAAAAGGCATTATAGGATAGTGGAGCAAATTCTGTGCCATTTGGTTTCTCATCAATGATATTCGTTTGAGTATGCTTGTTGATTCTTGTAAAAATTGTAGATTGTGTAGCTGATTAGGAAGACAATTTTAGCTTCAATAGGATTACATCGATATTATGTTACTTGGGTTTTAGTTGTCATATTTCACTGTTTTTAAATTTCTATGCAGATTGCTTCCTTCTTGCTTTATCTGTCTGATGTTGAGGAAGGAGGGGAAACGATGTTTCCTTTTGAGGTAAGCTAAAATCAGAGAGAGAAGCAATTTATGTTCTTCTTTAATGCATCTGGGATCAGGATAAGGATAATTCTAATGCAATGATGGACAGAATGACCTGAATATGGATGGCAGCTATGATTACAAGGAATGTATTGGTTTAAAAGTGAGACCACGTCAAGGCGATGGTCTTCTATTCTATTCCGTGTTCCCAAATGGTACAATTGATCAGGTACTCCTATCTTATTTTTAAGTAAAAAGGAAAATATTAGTGTGCTCTTTAAAGGTTTTTCTTCCAATTGCTAATTGAGGTGATCAACGTCTACCTAATCAATAGAACGGTGGATATTCATCTTCAAATATATGAACCCTTGTTTGTGTTTTGATCAAGGGCCTCCTGTATGTCCTAGCAAAAGTTTGAATCTTTAGGAATGATTACTGAACCATTTACTTTCACCAGTGTGTTGATTTCTGTGTATAAGATTTTTTTTTTAATATCTCTTATAATTTTCTATAAATTCTTACTCATTAGTTACTCATGAATCAGACATCACTTCATGGAAGCTGCCCAGTGATTAAAGGAGAAAAGTGGGTGGCAACCAAGTGGATTCGAGATGAAGCAAAGGACATTCACTAGGCTTTTTAGCTGATTCCTGTATTCCTCAAATAGATTTGAAGAATATAGAGGTAAAATTTGTCAACTCAAGGCATGTTTGCTCCGAGAGGACAGAGTGGCATGAAAAATATGTTTTGGGAGTACAAAAACTAGGAACAGAAAACACAAGAAATTGCGTAACAAGAAGATAAGAGAAGATGGTTGTATACAGAGATGGCTGAAAATGCACTTTGGCTCACAATGTAAGAACAATTTGCAGGCAATTGGATATTATTTTCATCCTGCTTTGTGCATGATGTATATAAATGATGACTGGTATGGAGAAAAATATCCTAGTCATACTCATACTCCTTGCAGTAGTACTTTGAAAAGCAGTTTTAAGAGCAGCTCTGCTAAATTCCTAATTCAAGCAGTGGGTATTTTCTCATTTTTGATTGCTAGGAATTGTACCATTGGAAGCAGTGGGGAATCTTCTGATAAAATAAGGGGCCTTGGCATAACCATTTTTGGATTGCTAAAACTCAAACCAGGGGAACTTGGATGTTGTGGCTGCTCTTGGTACAAGTCTCTTTCAATCAAGGAGTACTTCAAAAGAGTGTATTTGATTATTTCTTTGGTGATGTTATAAAAATTATAAAATAATTTTTTTTAAAGAGGAGTTTCTTTTAGAAAAAAAAAATACATATTTATTTAAAAATAACCTTATGATATTATAATATGTAAAACATATTCATATAAATGATTATTGTAGTAGAAGAACTCACTTTTTCACAATTGTTGTAGTTGAATAACATTACCTCTCCTAAAGAGGCTTATGGAGAAGAATTTTCATGAAGAAGGCTTTTTTATGAACAAGGAGGCCAAATGCAAAGAACTTAGCCATTCAAATACCCTTTGCATATCTCTTAGTTGCAATTGATGTTTTTTTTCCATCCGAATGATAGGTTACATGCCCTAACATATAGTTGTTCTAAATAAAATTTACTAAAGAGCATTACTGATCAGACCCAGATAGGAGTGGTTGGAAGAACTCGACCTCGTCTTTCATTGATAGATCACGAAAATGATCCAGACAGGATTTTGGCTTCCCCTCCCTCTCTTGACCTCTCTATTTATAACAAAAACATGGGGAAGAGAGGAGGCTATGCCCTGGCCTCTCCCTTCTTTTCACCAATAGGAGAGACCTCCCCTATAGGTGTAGTTGAGCTGCAATCTATAAGTGTTAAGTTGGGTTAAAGGCCTATCCTAAAGTAACTAGGCAACTTAGAAAACCTCGTTCGTTCTTAACTAATAAACTTAAAATCTTTGTACTCACTAATCCATGTAAGACTATTCTTTGATACTCTCTCTCACGTGTAGGCCTTCTTTTATAGCTCTACTTGTGAATAATTTGGGTAAAGACCCCACATGTGAGTACTTAACTCATATGGGCCTCCACCCAAATAATCTACTTGTAGAGTCACAAAACAGGGCATACATGTGAGGGAGAGTGTTAACTAATAGTCCCATATGGATTAGTGAGTACAAAGATCTTAAGTTTATTAGTTGGAAAGGAGACTTCTTAAATTGGTTAGTCATTTTGGGATGAGCGTTGGACCCAATTTCACAGTAAAAAACAACATGTAATCGGACTAATCATTTCATTAGGTTAGTGATAAGGTAAGTTTTTATTCTAGATATTTGTTTCAAAATAAGGTTTTTGGAACCTGACTCGGACACAAAAATTTGCGTTAAATCGAATTATGACTCACTGGTTTGGTGGCAAGACTTGGGCGAGTCGAAGGGGACTTTTGCTGGAATTGAGAGGTCGACTCCCACCCTTAAACTCGGTTCATCCTGTCTCAAATCGATCGAGTCCTAAGTCGCCCAGTCAGCTTGTCACGAATCGAGAAAATGGTTAAAAAGTGTTTTACCGTTAGCAGTTGGTACTCGGACGGCGCTGACAAATTCGGCTTCTCCGAATGTCGTCTTCATCATCAGTTTCTCTTTCTCCTCTGTTTTTTCTTGGGTCCACTGCATTATCTCTGTTTTTTTTTTTTTTTTTTTCTGAACGAAACTAAACAGCTATGCAAGCATCAAGTCTTTCTCCGAATTCAATTTCGAACTTCTCGTCTAAAAAAGTCAATTTCTCGCCAAGATCCCTCTCATTTGTTCCGCTGCTTAGTCGTGTTGGAAATTCCAGGTTGCGTTTCAGAATGTCGTCTGTCACTGGTCTCAAAGCGGAATCGATGGCTGCAGGCCGTTCGGCATCGGATTCCGAGCAAGACAGTGGATACCAGACCCTGATGGATTTTATGGGCAAGCGTGGGACCAACGTGTCTGACGACCTTTTCATTCTAATCAGTCATTTGCAGTACGCAGCTAAGAGAATTGCGGCTCTTGTTGCTTCACCTTTCAATTCAGAGCTCGGGAAACAGAAGGGTGTTGGCACCTTGGGTTCTACGACGGGGAGGGATGCGCCAAAGCCCCTTGACATTGTTTCGGTACTCTACTCCGTATACTTCAATAATATTCTGCACTGCAGCATAGATGCTAGGATTTTAGGTATCCTGCTTGCGTCTCTTATTAATGTGTTTATTTGAGGTAAGTGTAGTTGTTTATATTAAATTTTGACGATTTATCAAGGAGATACGAAGATTAAAAGAATTGAGTGCTAATCAACAGAATGGATCATTTGGCTACTTGCAAGGCAGAATCTGTTGCATTCCTTTTTTGTAAATGAAGGGAATTCTATTGAGAAGACTGCCCCTAGGGGCAACAAGAGCTACAAAACAGCAATTACAAGAAATACAAAACATAAAAAAAAATCTACGAAAATTAACAACAACATCAATTAAGAGGAATAGAACTCCACACAACAAGTTGTTGCCAAAAGACCCCTCTCCAGCTAAGGAGTGGTAAAGCATTGGCTTGATGTGGAATGTGAAACCATGTCAAAATAATGCTGATGTTGTTATGGAGGAACTGAAGATTGGCATTCAATTAGAGAAATAACTACTGTACCATCGAAGTCTCTGAACAAGGCTCTCAACTCAGCCTCAACAGAATCAGTAGGCTCCAAAGGAGCTGTGTAAACAAAACTCTTTTCACCATCAAAACCACACTATACACCTCCATCTGATGGGCCCAGATTACCTCTTGAACTCCTGCCAAAGTTAAGCTTTATCCAACTAGTGGGAGGCAGATGCCATTCATGAACCTCAGAGTAATGCCTAAGAGAAAGAGCAGTGACAGTCCTCTAATTGTCAATAACATTCTTGGGCAAGTGCTGAAAGTAAGGGAATTAAAATTCAAAAGATAATTCAATTGATGATTTTTTCTTGATAACATCCCCAATAGAGAGATTTTGTTATTAAAGTTCTGTTATTTATTTCTTGCCAGATACCTCAAAAGATGGTTCTAATTGAGATTCGCCAAAAGATTTGGCAGGCCTCATGCAAAGGCCTGTTAACCAACTGCTCAATAAGAGTGGAAATAGAGTCAGCAAGATAGCATGAAACCTGAACTTCATGAGGATTGCTCCCTACACTCAGAGGGCAAGAATGACATGGGATGAAGGTTTGATCCTTAGATTCATCTTAGTAATTGCAAAACTTACATCTCTGACTATCATTTGCTTCTCATGGTAAGTGAGCTAGCCACTAGTGATAATTTCCCCTTTAATCACCCACTGGACACGAGACACTTTTGGGGGAAGAGGGAATTTTTCAAGTTAAAGAGCAGGAGAGATTTGTGGGAGTTTTGAGTTTTAGAAAGAACTGTGTAAAAGGAGGATACAAAGTAAACACCATAGGGATTTCACTTCAGATGAGATGTTCCTCACCATTGTTCTTGATGTAGACAAATTCAAGGGAGGGGAGGTTGCCGCCTGCCTCATAGATTTCAAAGCTAAAGGATTGCGCTTGAAGTTGAGATTCCAACCACAATTCATTCCACTGGAGGAAAAGGAATCAAGTACCAAAATATAAGGATCCGTATTGATGTGGAATATCCTTGGGAGCAAAGTGGAGAGGTAGAAATCATCCATCAAAATGACAAGCCGAAATCTAGCAGGATCCCTGGTGCAAATGGGAGTTCTCAAACCAGAAACGAAGACCTGTACTTATGGACTTTCAAATGCTAGAAGCATAGGCCTGTAAACGGTCTATGTGAATAGAGCGTCAGGGGAAGCCAGACATCATTCAGGAACCTATACTAGGCGATAATAACCTCGCCACAAGACCAATTACTCATGTTCAAAACCACTTGGCCAAGAAGGCCTGGTTCATCTCTCTAATTTTTTAAATCCCAATGCCACCAGAATACTGAGAAAGGCACACCTCATCCCACTTAACCAAGTTAAACCTAAATCTATTGTATAGAGAAATCTCTGCTCAAGGGCCTGTTGCATGGCATTATTGTATAGAGAAGTCACAATGAATCAAAGCCATTATGCATATTCTAGGTGGTTTAAAATTGATCACTGTGAAGAGAAAAGGGAGATGAGAGAGCACTGAGGCAACAGCTTCTTCTTTATGATTTTCATCAAAATTGCAATTAGGGTTCTATATATCCCTAACCTCTTAAGAATACATAAAATCTCTCTTCTCCTAACGTTACAAGAAATATACTCAGTAAAAAACTTATTAGTTATTCAATTTTAAGTTAAATGAGTAAACTAACCGTTGAAAACTAAGTACAAGGGCATTTTGGTCATTTCACTTCGTTCTTATTTATATATCTTGATGTAATCTTGTTCCTCGTGTTGAATTATGTCTATCATCAATTTTTCATGTCTATAGGAGAAATTAGGGTTTCACTTAAGTGAGGGGAATATTTGTAATTTTTTATCCTCCGTCTTATTAAATAGGTTGGGGTTGTGCACTACGCCCAATGCAGCTCTCTCTTTAGAGCTCCTCTTCCCCCACAATTAGTGCAAATCTAAATAAATTAGCAGCTTATGCATTAATTAAATGAACCTGCTTGTAATAGTTTGTTCTTAAGAAACTAATTGCACATTGGAGCTTGCAGATAGCCAAGTGTAAGGATCACCCACTTTAAGCTAAGGTACATGGAAGGCTAGTTGCAAATTATAGAATTAATTCGATAGAAGCAGTTGTTTTTGCTTCAACTTGGATCAAACGAATCCAACTGGTTTAGAGAAAAGGGACCACCTCTTAGGTTGTTTATACTTCCCCCCTTTATTGAATTTCACTGTTTTTTTTTTTCAACACTGTTTTTTCTTTTAATTTCTTTATTCATAGCTGTGTCAAGAACCTCCTCTGTGGCTTTTCAAAAAGTCTAATGATAAATTTTTGACAAACTACAGAAAGTTAAAGAACTACATTGAAGTCACAAAATTGCATCTGGAAAGTTGTATCTTTTATTTGTAACTGGCTTAAGTAACCTGTTTCAATATGGTCAAATGTTGTGGATCCATGATTACTAATTGAAAATGTAGCAGTAGCACCTATCGCGCAGGCTGTGCAACTTCTCGTGGTGGCAGGCTATAGTCACCAGAAGTCCATCTTTATCTCAAGCACAAGCAATCAATTGAACTTTTGTTGCATAGAAGTGGATAATTTCTTAACTTTCAATCTGTTGAAAATGTACAACACAAATGTTTTCAAGCTAAAACTCTTTTTGCCTCGTTTATTCAATCAACTGAAAACAAGCACTGTTTTCTTTATTTACTTAAAAATCTTTGGCTACTAACCTGTCTATTCTTATAGTTTGGAAGATGTGTTGACATGATAAAACCCAGTTATATCATACATTTTTGAAACCTCAAGTAAATCTTTAACTTCAATATGTTGAATTTTTAGTACTCAATTTGAGCATCCTTATCAATTTAGAGATTCAAATTGTTGTCTTCATGAATCTGTCTCTCTGTGTAAAATTTGACAGTGTTGAAGGTGAATAAAGATTGAAAAAGCATATGGTTCAGCTTAAAGATACGGGCTTCCCTGATCAACAGGGAAAACCTACAACTTGGCAAGTCTTTATGTCCTCCATTGAGACTTCAAGGGGCTGAATTATCTCTTCTTTTAATCTATTCGAACGAGTTAATTTCCAACATGTTACCAGCAGCAATGTGATTAAGATTCTCTTATTTTCTCTTATTTATAGCCTTAATTCTATGTTGGAAAATCAGCTCAAGGGCATTTTGGTTATTTTACATGATCAGTTATGTTATATTGCTGTGTTATCTTATTCTGCATATTTGGTTTAGTCTGTGTACCAATTTTTATATTCATAGGAAGTATAGAATGGGAATATAAGGGTATTAGTGATTTCATATAAGTAGGGGTATTTTTGTAATTTATCAAATCCAACTCAATAAATTGCATTTCAGGTTGTGCACGACCCCCAACGCAGCTCATTCAAGAGCTCCTCTTCAACTCTCTCCTTCTCTCTTTCTCTCTCTTCAAGTTTTTCATCTTTTTACATTCTAATTCTATTCTGAAAATCACTATACCAATACCTCACCTCATTTTTATTTATGATTTGTAACATGAATCCAAATCGTAGCTTTGCTCTTGAAACCAATAAGGAAGAAAATGGATTGTTTTTGAGTGATTTGCTCACTTTTACAGGTTGTTGAGCAATTTGTTTACTTTTTCTTCATTCCAATTTTCTTTAGAAGTTTGCTATTTTCAGAGATGCAGCTTGAGATCAGTTGTCACATAGAGTTTGTCTTTTTAGTGTCAGTTTGTTTGATAGATATCAGATATCAGATTCTTTGGCCATGTATTTTCATTAACAAGGTTAAATTACTCATTAGGACCATCTCTTGCTTCTATATCCATGAGTGCCCCCTGTAGTAAAGGGAGATAAGTCATACTTTGTAGTTTCTTTGTTGATATTTTTTGGACAATGTGAAGCACATTTGCTTCACTCAAAATACTCGTGTGAGTCCCTGGGATCATAATTGCAGAGAGATGTTCGTTCCTGTAGTCAACTTAATACAGTAGGTAATTAGGGCTTTATTTATACTGTAGCAAGAGAAATCAGTAACTGGAGTATAGAGAGACATGGGAGAGAGTGCTTTGTGGAATTTAGAAGAGAGAAGAAAAGGTACATGAGAGATGAGAGAGGGGAGGTGGAAGATCGCAAGATGACAAGGAAACCAGTGGATCTATCTTAAGTTTCTTCCCAATCCTCTCTGGTGTGTAAGAACTTCCTTAATTTGACTACATAAGTACGCATTTGAGCTTGAATTTTGAAGAATGGGACACCTTGCTGAACTTCTAATCCTGCTCTACTTCTCATGTGTCAACACTTACAAAATATCTGAGGAAATTTCTTGGACTTGTTCCAGTAAAATCCACTTTTAGGTGTATCTCTATCAGAGCAAATGATTTGGCTTAAATCACCTTATTGGGTGTCACTGCTTGATGCTTCTTTTCTGATGTAACGATGAAACGGTGAGGACCGGGACCTCTGTTGTTCTTCTCTCGTTTTTGGTTTAGTCAGGTATCTATGTTATCTGTGTTTATTGGAGAGCTCATTCCAGTGCCACAATGTAGCTGTCTCTGGATATGATTAAAGCATACAAAAACAAAATAGAAATATTATTTCATCTGACGAGTCAAATTTTGTCGTGTAGCATGAGATCATCTTGGCGGCCCTTCAAAAATCTGGAAAAGTTACAGTCATGGCATCAGAAGAAGCAGGAGAGCCTGTATGGATAACTGATGATGGTCCATTTGTTGTAGTGACTGACCCTTTGGATGGCTCACGAAATATCGATGCCTCAATTCCCACTGGAACTATATTTGGAATATATAACCACCTTGTGGGACTAGATCATTTACCCACAACGGAAAAGGCATTACTGAATTCACTCCAGAGTGGAAATAGGCTTATTGCAGCTGGCTATGTCCTGTACTCTTCTGCAACCATATTATGCATCAGTTTTGGTTCAGGAACCCATGCATTTACATTGGATCATTCAACTGGGGATTTTGTTCTTACTCATCCATCCATAAAAATTCCATCTCGAGGTAAACTTTTGACTTCTTGTTGTGAATCTCTTTGGACGGCAGCTTGAATATATGCAATTTCTGAGCACTATTTTTTTCCTGTTTCATGGTGGATTATATTCAGATGTGGCATGAATACCATAATTGTGGATCTTGATCCCATTTTTCATGTATTCTACTCGAGGGTTACCCAGATCATACTGTTTCCATCACCATGAGCTGGAATTCTCTTAAACATAGTTGTAAAATGTCTTTTTATTGTTAATGCATGTGATTTCTAGTTTTTTTAAGCAAAGAGCAAGTTAGAGACATACGGATTATCGAAGCTCCATGTGTTACTTGCTCTATATTTGTGTTTCAGGACAAATTTATTCTGTTAATGATGCAAGGTACTTCGACTGGCCCAAAGGTTTAAAACAATATATAGATACAGTCAGACAGGGAAAAGGGCAGTTCCAGAAGAAGTATTCTGCTCGTTATATATGTTCACTAGTTGCAGATCTTCATCGAACTTTTATTTATGGTGGGATTGCAATGAATCCAAGAAACCATCTTCGTCTGGTTTATGAGGCAAATCCCCTTAGTTTTCTGGTGCAGCAAGCAGGTGGCAAAGCGTCTGATGGGAAATCTCGGATTCTTTCACTTCAGCCTGTTGAGTTACATCAAAGGCTTCCTTTGTTCTTAGGGAGCTTGGAGGACATGGAAGAGCTAGAAAGCTATGGGGAAATTCAACAAAAAGTTAATCCTGGATATGACGTGTAATGGCCACTCTAATATTCACTATGTGCACCAACGAAGTTAGTGAGAATATCAAGTGGCATATCCTTCTTCACTGTAATTCCCAGACTGGTTCGGAGCCCAAAACTTATGCATCCTTGTTACACACACCACACAGGTACACATGCTTGAAAATATGTTTTTCAAAACCTACGGGTATCATGGATAGATATAAACAGCATGTTCCATATTAATTTCAAATGGTGATCCCAATCATGGACAATATGCTTGGTAGATTAAGTTAAGTTTAGCCAGTTCATAACCTGTAATATCTTCAGAGACAAATCGTCATAAATGAACTCACTTAAAAACCTACTTTTTGAAAAACAATACATTATACTGGTACCACAAATCTTGCTTACTTTGCTTAAAACAACATAAGTTCTGGCTGAATGTCCATTATTTTGGCACTTCATGTCTAAGCTACTTATTAGAGAACTCCCACATTTAGTTGATGTTCCATTCTCCTTTGAGTTCATTCTGCAGCTGCAAAACTTGATTCTCTGGCAGGATAACAGTCACCATTCTACCACCAGTTTCTTGGTTGTAGTTCTCATGTACCCTATGTACAAAAACTGCACCTTCATCTCCGACACCATCGACGTTAAAGCTCACATGAACCGGTTTTTTCCCTTTGATGTTCAAGCCATGGAAATCTGCATCTTCCAAGTCTACAAATGTCAAGTTTGTACCATATACGAGAACATCTGCTAATCCATTTTCTGTTTCCATCATAGCTTCAATTGCTTTGCTTTCATCTTCAATTCCTTCTGCCATTAGCTTTGCTAATTCTGAAAGCTGTGCTCCAGGTATGTCGAAATGTGCCTCTGCAGTACTTATAATCTGCTTGTTGCTTAGTATGCCTTGTCCTTTAGCTACTGCATCATTTCTGAAAATGGTGATCAACTTTGGTTGCCTTTCCCCTCTAATTTGAGCCAAGCATTTCCAGAAAAGAGCTGCAATAGTTTCAAAAGCAGAGAACTGTCCTGAGATCTTTGACTGTAGTTGCCTTAACTGGGTGTCCGTTACAGTGAAAGCGATCGTCTCCATTTTGTTCTCATTATCCACTATCCAGCGATCTTTGACAAGAATTTGTTTTGCTGAAAGTGGTTTCTTGTTGGCCTTTTCGGCCTTTACAATCTGAGTTCTTGGGAGGTATTGGGCTTGGATTTTTGGTTTTCCAGCCAGTATTTCCCCCCACATGTTGATGAATATAGAAGCCGTGACTGCATCTCCAAGAAGGTGTGCCCAGCTAAGTCCAATTGATATTCCTCCACACTTGAAGTAAGTGAACTGTAAAATGATAGAAATAAGGAGTTGTTCGGATGAAATATTGCTCACTAGTTTTTTCTTTATGGCATTTTAACAAACATATAGGCTGAAAATAATGGAAAAAAGTGCAAGAAAATTCAAGTGCTCTGAGTTTCTCCTCCTATTAAGCTTTTTACTGAAAATTTGTGGAACAATGAAGCAGTAGGAGAAACTGAAATGAGACTGGGCAGGTTTCATTTGGTCATACGAATCTCATTAACTTGATCAGATGATACCATGCTTAAGAAAACCGAGCAATGATTCGCTTCTGTACAGGTCGATGACAGTTCAACCATTACTATCATCCCCTTTGGAGTTTAAGATTATATCACCATTAACATAAATAAACCTCAAAACGTTCTTCTACTATGTCCTAATCAGGAACAAGATACACAAAGTACACAGGGTTCTGCAACATTTGAAAGTACTCGTCATCTTCTTCAGTCAAACTGAACTTAAACTGGAGAAATATTTCTCATGCATGGGTAGACATTTATTAAGCTATCTGCAAGTGAAAAACATATTTGATCGGAAGGAAGAGGGAGAAGACAAAAGAGGAAGCACCGCAACTGGAACTTTCGGAGTTCCAGGTGTGAAGGGTATGCAGACCGTAACAGAAGCTTGCAGACCTGACTACCGGAACCGAAGGAAGACAACCAGATCACCGAGTGCCAGAAATAGTCATTCTCTGTTACCAATTTTATGTATAAATACTTAATATAATCTTCAATCTATAAAATCTCGACTCACTTCAAAACATAAAAATCGTTAGTACATAACAAGATCTCCATTTGTTTTTTCTTAGTTATCTCTGAAGCGAGAACAGGAGATGTGGGTTTAACTCTGAAACTTCATACTCCACTTATATAATTGCCTTTAACAAGTAACATTTGTTCTTCCATTTCTATATTCATTTCTGTGTCAAGATTTGAAACATGGGTTGTAGAAAACAGTAAAAAAAGAAAAAAAATGAAGTTTTCATCCAAGAGAACCAGACTTCATGACTTGTTTAGTTGATCTTAATCACTAGTGATTTAGCAGAAGAAAAACTGGAAATGAAAACCGAGCTGAAAAACCCAGTTTAGAAAAAGAACTCAAACAGGGATGAGTTTAAGCGATTGTTATGATCGATAACTGGTGAGAGCAAACCTGGAGGAAGACCAAGGGAGAGAAGTGCATGTTGGGATCGATAACTTGGTTGGAGACAACTTGTCTGTGAAGCGAGTGGTCCTTGACCTCCAGCCACTCCCTCAAGCTCTTACTGCACTTGGACTCCATGATCCGCACCCCGGCGTCGTTGCATTTAATGAAGGGCCTCTGACCCTCCAACCTCCGGACTCTACCGGCGGCGGAACAATAGGTGTTTAGCCACATGAACATGGGTTTCTTAAACGCCGGGATGTCTAAACCTTCTACGGCTTCCTTGTCGAAGTAGTAGACCACACGGAGGTAATGCAACTTCATGGATAAATCCAAGTTGGTGAGCTCATGCACGGCGGTTTCTCCAGTGACGGCTGCGGGGACGACCGAAGAGATCCGGACTCCGAAAATGGCATTTGCCTCGTCAGAAACCATGGTGGTTATTGCTGTTGATCAGTTGACCGAACTCGGGGAAGGGGGGTGATCACACAGGGAGAGGTTGAAGATGGAGGAGACGATGACAATGAAGGTTTTATATGTTTAATGTGACAAGTGGAGAGAAAAGTGGTGGGAGGGAGATAGATCATGAAATGTGCCAGCTGCAGGAAGAGAAAGAGAGAGAGAGAATTAAAGGTGTTGTTGGTTGATGGGAGCTTTAATGGTGGTAGGGGAGCAGCAGTGAAAACTGAATTGGTGTTTGTATGTACATGGCTTGGCGGGTGAGCTTACAATAAATGGATACAAGACTCTTGAGGACGAGGTCAGTAGCAGTTAGCTTCATCAGTTGATTGCCGACATCTTAATCCCTTCATATATTGTCATTCACTGAGAAGGTCCTAAAAGGCCAGGACTCTTTATTTGTTTTCCACAGATTGCTTCAGTCAAAGAGAGTAATAACAGAAAACCCAGATGCTCTCCATGAACATTGACAAGCATATATAGAGCTTCTTAACCAGAAACTTAAGCTGTGAATCAGTTGTCAGTGAAAGACCCATTTAGCCAGTTTTTATTTTGAGATGATTTTCTGTCTATTTCCTTCCTCTTTTGAACATACAGAAAAAAGGGAGGGGTGGGGCTGCCCCTCTTCCAAGATACTATCAATTCACAACTAAAAGGAGGGCTGCAAGATCTTGCTCCCTACTCCCACACAATCTTTTCCCTCTTTGAGCTAGCTTACCTAAGGCTTGCCCAAGAAGGTAGTAAAGATAAAGAAGAAGAGACAATACATGGGCCTGCTCATGAGAGTAGTTGTTGCATTTGAAAATTTAGGTACAAGGTCCGTCCTAAAATCATTAGCCACGATAATATATGAAACGTGTGAGACTGTTCTTTAACACTCTTTCTCATGTGTGAGTACATAGAGGTGGACCATATCCAAAATCTATCTCAAATCTTTTTTATAATAAATACTCAAATTATTTTTATTCGTCAGTCAATATGGGACTATTCTTTAACAAATTTGCCATAAATTATCCCATTAGAAATCTCCAATTTACTTAATTCCAAGTAGCATATATATACACCAATTTGTGGTATATGTTCTACTAATTCTACATGAATTCTTGCAGTATCATCATTATTTGAGAGAAAAAAAAATGATTTGTGGGCAATCATTAAATAATCAAATACGATTATGTTAACTAATTATAAAATAATCACACCAAGTAAGTAACTAATATAACATTTGAACATGTGATTTCAAGCAATTTTATCCTTGAATAAACTTAAACACCCTTTTTCTAATTACTAGATGAGATTAGAATTCCAAGAGTTCTTGGATTTAAAGCTGGAAAATGAATGGATGCACTCCTAAAAGGCAAGTTTCTTAATCAAAGCTAGCTATCCTTTGAGACATCTCATACATTTAGAAACTTTCCTTTTTAAGTAAGATTGAATCCTTAACAGATTGTCCTTCTCTCTCTCTCACTTACATTTATAATTTTCTCAACATGATATCGTGTCTTTATAGTAGCCATTTATTCGTTTGGTTCATCCATTGATTTATATTTATGGTCCCTTCTTTATTGTCATCTACTCACCCAACATTTGTACAAAGCCATAGTTTCATTTATTAGCCTACAAAAATTAGGCATTACAACCTCTCGACTCTTTCTCATTTAGGGGGGGTTAGTCAACATGATTCAGGACATGATCTTCGTGCTCATTACTCAATTCATGTCCTGAAGTTGTTAGGGAGCGCCAAACTTCATGTCATGTACATGATCATCCATGACTCAAGAGATCATGTCCCAAGAGTAAACAACAGAAAGTGCTTTCTGCCCGATTTTGAGAATCATGTACATGAAACGAGCGCGGGGCTCTCTTTGCCGCACACCCTCTCACCCATTTCTGCCATTGCGTTCCCGCACCCCTCTCTCGTTCCCGCAGCCCCTCTGTTGTCTCCCTAAACCCCTAGCTCTCTACTCCCTCTCTCGTCTCTACTGTCCCTCTCCGGTCTCCCTCTCTTCGGCCTCTCCCTCTCGACGTCCGTTGTAGTGTACTTTGAAAATGAAGTAAAAAGTGAAACTAACGGGGAAAGTGTATTACATTTTTATGTTAGTGTGCTCAATGGAAAGTGGAGTGTAAAGTATTTTTTTTTGTATTAGTGTGTACAATAAAAAATTTAGTGGAAAGTGGAGAATGAGTTTATTAATAAAATATTCTTATAGATTTAACTTTATTAAGATAGTTTTATTTAGCTTTTTAATTTAAGGTGTTCAAGTCAATCAAAATTTATAACCCTTATTTTCTAATTTGGAGAACATTCTAGTCCTATTTTTATATATAAACTGTTGTTATAGAATTTAGATAAGTGAATTGAACTAGGTTTAGTTCCCAGCCCTAGCGCTAAGTGGTGGATATCTGGTCTAACTTTTACAAAAAAACTGATTTAAAAACCTAAAATGGGATTCCTCACATGGATCTATCTTCTGGTGATAGAGAGGAAAAAATTCCTGAGTTTTTAGGTCGAGAATGGCTTTCACCTAAATGGACTAGTTTCATAAAAAAATAAATGATTAAGGTAGATATGGATACAGTTCACATGAGCTAACAAGATGAACTTAATCCTTTATCCCAACTCTTAGATGATTCATTTTCCCTATATCAATGAAGAAGGAAGAAGTCAGTCGATTCTTTTGAAGAACCGGAAGCGAAGCGCTATGCCGGGGTAGGGGGTTGGGGAAAGAAATTGAGAGTTCAAAACAATTTTTATCGCTTCTTACAATATATAATCAAATCCAAAACTTATGCAGATTTATTCAATTTATTTCAATTATCATTAAATCAATTCATTATGGTGAGTGAAATAATTTTATTCAATTTTGGAATTGGATTATTTTTTTATATTTTCAACATGATCAGTCTAATATGACTATTTAATTTTTTTTTGTTAGAATGGATTATTTGGTCATGGCCGGGCCGGATATTGGAGGTTGGTTTTCTAACCCGGTTGGTTTCTTTGGCGACTTGCCTTTTAAATAAGGTTGGGCATCGGATTCTGTTTCAACTTCCTCGGCTCACGCTGTTTCTCATTATTTCTCCTCGCCATTAAAGCGCGAGGGTTCTACCGAGTTGTTTTGAAAACCCAGGAAGATTCCTGCAGTTTTATTATCAGTTGATCTCCTCTGGAGAAGCGACTGTGAGTATTTCTTGGTAAAGCCGTTCTTTAAACTCAAGCCCTTCTTGGTTACGTGTTCTTTCTCTCTTTTATAGAACCATGAAAAACAATCTTCCCCGGAAAGCATTATCTGAAAAGAAAGCAAACCCACGCGAGGTCAGCTCCACCACAGAAATGATTATATCTTAGCTTCTGATTTCCTTAAATTGCCGCGATAATGGTTGTTGATTGAATTATATAAGAAATCGTTGGTACGGATTGCTTTAGAAGGCGGTGTTCATGTGCTCATATTGAACGGATACTTTGTGTTTTTGTCTTCTTTTGCGTTTCCGATGTGCTACTTCAATATCTTGAAGGAGAGGTATGAGAAGGTTGGAGACGAATGTCCAATGAACTTGGGTATCACCAAGAAACTCGGAGGAGGGCTTCCGCTCGTTTCTCTCTCTCGCGTCCGACGTTAAGATCTGGGAACTCTTCCGGTTCTCCCCCGAATTTTCTGTTATTTTAAAATTAATAATATGATGATATTATATAGGTTTACCTGGTTCGATAGGACCCTGTCACCTTACCTTACCGGGTCGGTCAGTTGCACAAACAATGGGATGGGAATCTAGAACTACAGAAAGAGTTGTGAGACAACCTAGAAAATTTCTAGTGCTCTTCAAGAGTAAAAGGAAGAGATGTTTGGTGTTTTCATGAATTCAAATTCTGTAGCAGTGATTCTTGAAAACTATGTATGGGGTCAAGCAATATTCTTCATGTTAATCCCAGCAAGGGATCAACGTTTTAGTTTTAGGATTTTTTGAGTGGTCAGAAATAAAAATAAGAACTAATAACACAAGCTTCTGATATTGCATTGCAAACCCATTCTGTAGCTATGATTCTTGGCAACAATGTAGGGGGTCTAGCAATATTCTTCATGTTAATTCCATCAAGGGAACAACATTTTATTGTAGGATTTGAGTGGTCAGAAGTACGAACTTCTGATATTGCATTCAAAGCCTAAACCTTAGAGGTTATCTTGAATAAGGGTTTTTAGTAAACCAATATTTAGAAGTAGAGTTTCTTTTTTTTTCAATTCAGGAAAGAGTAGGGCCTCGGTCCCCAGTCTAATATGCAGTTTTTTTTTTTTGCATAGCTTGTGGTCTCCCTTTTTTTTTATATATATTATTCCTGGAGGATTTGCTATAGTTTAGCTTACTGAGTTTGCTTACTTGCCCCAATGATTTTCGGTTCCAGATTCCTATATCAAATGTGTATTTTCTGACTATTTATGTCAAGCAAGCTTATCGAAAATCTGTTCATTTTTGCAATCGAAGCAAGGGGCTCTTACTTGTTTGTTACAAAACAATCAGAGGTTGCTCCAGCCATACAATTGAGAATCTAAAACGCTTCTTTCTGTAAGTAAATATATTGCATTCTTTCTTCTTGTTCTGTAGACTGTATATGTTAATGATTTTGCTATCTGGACCTACTCAGAACACTATGTACATTTATTTTTTGTGCTCATAATAAATGTTTGCACATGTTTATTTATGTTTTATGGAATGAATCCCATGTACTGTGATCATTGAGTAAGAATGTTGTAATGACCTTATGTTCAAAAGGGTTGATGATGGTAAATGTTGAGGCACTCACTTTGACCTTTGTATGTTAGATGGCGACAAATGGGATTTTGAGTTTTCAACCATCAATTGACAAAATGTCACATCACCATGCAACATTGTGTGTGCCACAGTAGGTGGGTGACCACTAATTTGGGTAGTTAGACCTTGAGCCTATGACTTTAATTGCTTTCTTATTGAAAACACCCTAATCTTAGTAATTGTGTTGACTCTCTTGTGATATGTCTGATTCCTTTGTAGTGCAATAAGAGGGCATAAATTCATTGTTTAATGCATGTAGATGGGTGGCTTAATTTTGAAAGAATCTCATCCTAAAGACAAATGCAATTTTCAAGAAATCAATAAACAAGATTATGGAATATTTATTTTCATAAGTGATAATAGGAATATCTTAATATAATTAAAAAATTCAAAATTGATTTGATGAACTTTATTTTCTAAAGGAATTTTGGACTAAAAATTTATGTTATTTGAGCCCTATGGATCCCACTTGATGACTTGAATAGGGATTTTTGGTTTATGGATATGTTTAGTCCATGAGTTTTAATCTGAATGCTCATACGAGTCTACAACATTGTAGTCTTAGTGAAAGGTGTTGTAATGATCCTTGAAAACCTACCCCAATCTCAAAGGAGAAAGGGGCCTGCCATCTTGTTGGTTATATTCTGATTTCCTTTTGCCTATAATTTCTTAGTGTTTATTAAAGTATATTTGTTGCTGTATGCCTCTAGGCAATTGAGAATGGTTAGTTTCTTGGTGATATTTTTGATGATTTACCATGCAAGTATCTTAATGGAACACAAACAATTTTGGTGGAGGCTTAATACAGGTCTTATATACTTGCTTTGATTCCATGTAGAAATACATCTAGCTTAAAATAGATGCTACGTTGTACGTCATGCGAAAACCAATGAGGAGTTTTCTCAACATAAGTGATGTAAACTATCTGCTGTAAGTTTATTTTAGTAATTTTAGGAATCTGGTGATACTCAAAAGCTTATATGATAGTGTTCTATTAAAAAAGCCTATATGATTTGATTATTTTCTGTTGTCCATAGTATATAGATTGATAAATAAAGTTAAAGATAACTTTTCAGATTCAAATTCTGAATAGTCAAATGTTTTCTAATATTTTGGTATTTGTTTCTTCCAGCATTGTGCTGACCTGTTTGTTGCTCAGTTTATTTCTCTGGTAAGTCCGTACTCTTGTTGATCCCTCCATTTAAATAACTCTATTTTGTTTCTTCATTAAAAATTTGAAGGCACATTTCACATATTTCTTTATTGTCATTCAATCTTTTTATTTTTTTGTTGTAGATGTTGCGAGAGGTTATCAGCTTACCAATGATTACACGCAGCCTTTTCCATGCTGCACTTCTCAACCTTCTGGTAGCATAATTCCAGTTTAGTTGAGCACTTGACAGCTACAGAGGTTGCTGAGGTACCTTTTGCTTCATCCAGTTGTGGCCAGAATTAAATCTGGGTATCCATGTGAGCAGTGCTATTTGAATAGAACCCACGCACTGCTTAATGCAAATCTACCAGTATCACTGCTACAATTGGATTAATTGGTCCAACTATCTTAGATAGTCTGTGTGGTAGCCGTGCCAGATCCTTGCCGCTTGCCACAAACAACTCTGCAGGCAATACAAAAATTTTCTTATTATCAATCAAATGGTCAGTAACAATTCTATCTTACAACTCCAGCTCTGGCAACAATGTCAAAGACAACATACTCAGCAACATCACAACAGAAGGAAATATGATTGTTGGTGGAACAGAACCTACCATCGGCATGTGAAGTATGAGTTGTGGATCCACTGGGTCCTCAGAGCCCCTTGGAATGGGGAACATGGTAGGTAGGCTTGTCATTTTGCTCTTAGCTTGACCTGTCTAAACCTCGCTAATATCAGCCGAATATCAAAGTTTTGATTTGAACCCAAAAATTGGCACCTCAAAATCGGGTTGCTGCCTGTGGTAAAGATGTGTCTTAGTCTTAATCAGAAGGGAATGATCAATGGTGGGTTCATCAAGTGCCCAACGGATATGCATCAAGGGACTGATGGTAAGTGGTTCTATGTCTGGTGGGGACATCGATATATCAGCCAGTCACAAGTGGAAGTATGGTATATGCAGCGGCAACTGCCTCAGCGTGCACACCGAAGCTTTGTTCCATGAATCATGCCTTGAACCAGCAAAAGTTGTGGCAGCATCAGCTAGAGCAACGACTACCCCTACATCAGCAAATTGGCTATCCAATGCTGCACATGCACACTGGTGTTTTACCTGATTAAATGGGTTCAGTGTCTCATATTAGTTAAAAAACAGATGTGTCAGCAGGTGCTCCAGTAACTGAGCTCAGAGGTGGGGCCAATGGATTCTCCACAAATGAGCAGGCACATGACTGCAGGTAATGTTTGGTTGGGGACAGTAATGTTTTGCCATGCTAGTGCAGGGGAAGAATATGATTTCAATATAGATAGGACTTTGGTCTGAGGTGTAAATCGTTTTTGTTTCTGATCTTGTAGATACAAAAAGACAAGTTATAAACGTAAAGCCATTTTGGTTAGTAGTAAGGATAAAATTTTCTTTAAAACTCAATGTGGTGCGGACAGAAGATTACCTCTTTTGTGGCTTCTTTGTGTTCCTTTTGTTTTTATTTTTTTCTTCTTTCTTTCAACGAACCAAAAGGTATTATATTATATCATTACTTGTTCTCTTTATCGTTCTTGGGATGCATCTTTCATGTTGAACTACGTCTTTCTATCGTGATCTCAATTAAGGGATTGATTGTGTAATTGGGTGTCTCTGAAAAATATTCCAAATTTCTTTATCGTGTTAGTAATAGTGCTGGAAATTTTTAAAAATGATGTTCACACTGCAGATAAAGTATAGCCTTGGAATTTCCCACTTCGATACTCGTTCTCTGTTGCTTCTCTCTTCCCCACTTTTGAAGTTGCGCCATACTTGAAATAGATAGTGGCAATTCTGAATCTTCTTCACATGAATGTTATTTTGTTCTTAAAGCGTAGGACTTTGGCTTGCCTATGTATATTAAATGCTCATTTTGATCAGTTACCAAGAGACTGTCAATAGGTTCGTATCTCCTAGATAGCGTAGAAACAACTCACTAAATGTTAAAACTGGAATTTACAGGGGGTTTTTTTCTTTGTTTTTTATATAAAAAAAAGGTTTCTCCACTGGTTCAATAACGGGCAAAAAATATCCAGCACTATTATTAAGATATGGAAATTCAGTACATTTTTCAAAGATACCGAATTACAGAAAGAAGGACACTAACATGCAAGATGGAGCCTTTCAAGACAGAAATTTTCTATAAGTAATGATTTAATGTAACATCTTTTTAGATCTTTATATTGCAGGTCATGAGCAGAAAGAAAGAAAAAAAGAAAGAAGAGGTTTTCTCTCCATTGAATGTTTAGAATTTTCTCTCTGACATGACTACTCTGTAAGCACCACAAAAAAATGAGTTTGAAAGAAAGAATTATCATTAACTGTTAACCAAACGGCTTTGCATCTATAACTTGTCTTTTGTATTAACAAGATGCAGTTCTATCTGCACTAGTATTGTTAACGGAACCTCCTTTGCAACTCCATGGGAGAGTTTCTAATGCTGTCAAACAGAACCATGTGTCTGCGAGCTCAGTTCTGGCATCGCAACATTACCTGCAGTCATATGTTATCTCATCTGTTAAGAATGTGCTGCTCCCAACTCAGCTGCTGTGGACTCATTGGCCCTTGCTAGTTCATCTATTGCGAACAAATACGCGAGACACCGTTGAACCCATTTGACTTTGGAGAGCCAATTTACTGCTGTATTGACTGCTAGTGCTAACTGTCTCCAATGCAGCAAATGGGCTCTGTTGAAGAAGATGAAGTTGAAGAAAAATTCCCTCCTGTTTCGACTAAGCTGCATTTTTGCGAAGGCAACAGAGGCCTGAGTTTGCAGTATCATCCAGAGCCGATTTGTAGATTCAAACCAAAACTTGATACTTGGCTGATATTAGCAATCTGGTCTATAGTGTTCTAGCTAAGAGGAGATGATGACAAGCCCCCATGAAAACTTTCTGTTGAATTTATGGAAAAGAGAAACACTTCATTGACTTCATTAACTTTTTATAATCAGAATATTTGAACCTCTATTTATAATAAAGGAAGGTAGTAGAGTCCAATTACAATAAAACTATTTTTATCCTAATTACACCCAAACTCTAACACTTAAAGATAAGTCCCAGCATAATCAAGTAACTTAATATAGATAAAAAACAAATATAACTCAAACTAGAACTCTTATAGGAAAACAAACATAACTCAAACTAGAACTCTTATAGGACGTGACCATAAGATAAAGATGTCTTTGTGAGTCCTTCTTGATCTTCCAACTTATGTGATAAGGATGTTAGCTTGTGGTAACCATGGTGAGTCCTACTTCTTATGTGTTTGGGCACATCTTGTGGGCCTTCCTTGGTCGTGTGGTCCATCTTTTTTTTTTTTTTAAATGATGTGGCCCATCTTATAATACTCTTAGATATGTGGGCCTTCCTTGGTCGCGTAGGCTTGGGCTTATCTTCCAACACTCCCTATGCTTACCGTGTTCCCCATCCCTGGGACCCTGACAACCCAGTGGACCCACTACTCATATTTCCCATGCCAACAGTAGGTTCTATTCCAACAACTGTCATCTTTTCCAGGTGTTGATGCAGAATATATTGCTTTTGACATTGTTGCCACAACCTGAGTTGTAATAGAGATTCATTGTTGTCGATTTGATTGCCAATAAGAAGATTAGTATTGCCTGTGGAGTTGTTTGTGGCAAGTGGCAAACATCTGAAATGGGTACCAGAATCTATTTGAGAATGTTGGGTCAAGTAACACAATTGTAATAGTGATACTGGGAGAGTTGCATTAAGAAGTGTCTGGGTTCTACTCAGAATGCTAGGAGAAGGCAATTGTTGATTCACGATTGAAATAACCTTGCTCATAGGTATACTCAAATTTAAATTCTGTCCACAACTGGATGAAGCACTAAGGTAGCTCAACTGCCCCCTAGCTGACAAGGAGCTCAATCTATCTTTTGGAATCTGGAAAGTAATCAAATCATGAGCTTGTGACTTAAAGACTCTTAGCTCTAATCACTATAAGTCATAAAATTTTTGTAAGGATCAAGGCGCTAACCAGGTAACCAAAAGCTCAAGCTTATCAAAAAGGTACATTTCCCTTTCCTTATAGTGAAGAGGTGAGACGGAGGATGAAGCCATGGTGTGGCCAGACACCAAGGCCGAAGACTGCAAGTCCAATGCACAACAACAACAGCGACGACCAAGGCCAAGTGCAATGGCACGGCCCAGAGGGGCGCACGCATATGGCCGGCCTGAAATCAGCTGCAGAGGAAGAAGAAATACTTGAGTTTGCCAGACGGATGGCCAAGCAGCAAGACGCGCAACAACCCTAGCAGCCGGCCGAGACAAAAACCATAAATGCAACAGATGTGCGTGTGACGCACACACAACAGAACACGCACATGGCCCAGGCAGAAGGCGCATTGGGTTGCCGAAGGTGGAATGTGCACGCGGCGCAGAAGCAGTGGGCGCGCGCGAGCGCATGAAGCAACAACGCAGGCGCCCAACGCATTTGGGGTTGCCATGAGGGTTCCGCAACGCGCGCGTGTGGGCGCATGCAAAGTGGCGAAATCCGGGAGGTTGCCATTTCGAGGGAGATTCTTCTTTGGCCACTCCCATACGTTCCCTATGGCAACTAGGACTCATTTTAAGTATGATTTGAATGTTGATTGGGCGGCCAAACGTATGGAGACACTTAAGATGTCCACATACAAGATTGAGTCCAAGAGGTTTGTAAGGGATCAAATCAAGGGATTTGAATGGGGAGAGACTCTCTTCTCATTGGATGGAAGGGAGAGACTCCAGGGGGTCGAAGCCTATAAATACCAAGGCACTCGACCCTTGTTGAGAAAGCTTGTATAGCACGTGAGGGAGAGAATTGTAGAGAGACTCTGGTCCTCCCACTTGGACGACAAACATTGTATTTGCAGTCATCAATACAAGGTATTCTCCCCCTCTAATCCTCTTGGTTTCCTTTGTTTTTATATTGTTGTTCAACTTGGGGGGAAGGAGCATTGTGACGACGATTTAGGGAAAGAGGTTGTACTGTTTTTGAAGGACTGAAAGCAGGCTACACAAGGCTTAGAATTTCCGCCAGCCTAAAGGAGTTTAGGCTCGTCTAAACCCGTGACAAGCTGGTATCAGCGCATACGTTGCAATCAATGGCTTCCACAAGTGGAGAAGATGCTTCAAGAGCCAAAGAATAAGTAAGTGACATTAACTTTCGTTTTACAACTCTTGAGCAACGTTTGGACAGCGTTGAAAACCTTTATACGAACTGGGAGGAGTTCGTTCAAAGGATGATTGAGAGCATCAGTCAACTCCGAATTGGCTCAGAGGATTTGAGGAAGACGTCCATTCAGCTATTGCCGTCATGAGGGTGGAGGTGGAACAATTGGGGAAGGACGTCAAAGACCTCTCTGGGGAGATGCGTGCAAGACTCTCCTTGTGCGAACAAGCCTTGGCAAATGGAGGGGCTGTTCACGCACAAGCAAAGATCAAGGTGCCTGATCCAAAGTCTTTCACCGGAAAGAGAGACGCGGAAGTCAGAAATAATTTTCTATGGCAAGTGGAGCAATACTTCCATGCTAGCAAGCTCACCAACGATCAAACAAAGGTTAGTACTGCTGCTATGTTCCTGGCCGATGATGCAATTCATTGGTGGAGGCGTATGGGAGATGAGCAAGAGGGAGAAGAACCTATCCAAACTTGGGACGACTTCAAGAGAGTTACGAAGACAGTTCTTTCCGGAGGACGTAGAGTACCAAGCAAGGAAGGAATTACGGGCATTATCTCAAAAAGATACCATTCGAGAATATGTGCAATCTTTTACATCTCTAATGCTGTGCATCTCCAATATGTCGGATGAAGACCGAATCTTCTCTTTTCTTGCTGGCCTTCGTCCATGGGCTGAGCAGGAATTGAGAAGGAGAGAGGTGAAAAACTCTAACTTCAGCATTGGCTACTGCTAAAAAATTAACCAGATATGAAAGGAAACATGATTCGGTTAATAAGAACAATACTACGGACAATGGTGTTGTTAAGAATAATTTTAAAAAGAAGGATAAAAATGAGAAGAAGCCTTGGTCAAAAGAGGCCAAGGCCAGGCCGAAAGAGAAGAAGAAGACGGACAAAGCAAAGAAGAAGGTTTGGTGCTTCATTTGTGATGGAGAACACTTTGCAAGGGATTGCCCAAAGAAGCGTCTCCTCAATGCTGCCCAGACCGAACTTGGGGATGGTGGAACTGAGCCTAGAATGGGCTCTTTAACATTGCTGAATGTTGTTCGTTCAAGGGGAGAACGAGACCCTCCACTTCAGGTAAGACCTCTTAAAGAACTTCTCTTTATTAGCTTAACACTTGCTGGACGCCTAGAGAAAGCAATGGTGGATACTGGCGCCACACACAACTTTTTATATGAAGAGGAAGTTAAACGCCTAGGGCTTTGAGGGGAGAAGGATGGCAGCAAGATGAAAGTTGTTAATTCTACGACTCGTGAGGTCCAAGGAGTTTCCAAGGACGTCCCTATTGTGATAGGTAAGTGGGTTGGCTCTCTAAACTTCACTATTGTCCCCATGGACGATTTTAATGTAATATTGGGCATGAAATTCTTTTCAGTTTGTAAGGCTTTTATTATGCCGAATTTGGGTTTGGTGGGGATTATGGACGAAAGGGATCCTTGTACCATTTCTGAAATTGACGCCAAAGATGTAAACAACAAGGACTTAATGATTTCGGCCTTCCAGCTTAAGAAAGGACTTAAGTAGGGTCGCTCTACCTACATAGCATCTCTTTGTGCTGTTGAATAGGTGGAGTCCACGCCCACCCCCTAGGAGATTCAAACTATTTTGCATGAGTTCAAGGACGTCATGCCGGAACAACTTCCTGCCCAATTACCACCTAGGAGAGGGGTGGACCTTTGCATTGAATTAGAACCAGGAGCAAAGAAGCCAGCCAAAGCACCATATAGAATGGCGCCCAAGGAGTTGGACGAATTGCGCAAGCAACTTAGTGAATTGCTGGACACTGGGTTCATCAAACCAAGTAAGGCACCCTATGGAGCTCCTGTTTTGTTTCAAACAAAGAAGAATGGAAGCATGAGGCTCTGCATTGATTATAGGGCGCTCAACAAGGTAACTTTTAAAACCAAGTACCCCATTCCACTTATTGCTGACCTATTTGATCAATTAAGGGAGGCAAGGGTATTCTCTAAGCTAGACTTGCGTAGTGGTTACTATCAAGTCCGAATAGCCGAAGGAGATGAGGGGGACGACTTGTGTGACCAGGTATGAGTTCATGGTTATGCCTTTCGGCTTGACCAATGCACTTGCCACTTTCTGCACTCTTATGAGCGAGGTATTTTCCGAGTACTTGGACCATTTTGTAGTTGTATACTTGGATGATATAGTAGTGTACAACAAAGACTTGGAGGAGCACAAAGAGCACCTTCGCAAGGTGTTTCACACTTTAAGAAAGAACCAACTGTATGTAAAGAAAGAGAAGTGTTCATTTGGGCTACAAGAAGTGTTCTTTCTTGGACATTGGATAGGGGGAGGACGGATTTGGATGGACAGCAAAAAAGTCGAGGCCATAAGGGATTGGCCAACTCCCACTAAGGTGCATGAATTAAGAAGTTTCCTTTGTCTTGCTAACTATTACAGGAGATTCATCAAGGGGTTTTCAGCACTTGCCGCCCCCTTGACTGACCTTCTCAAGAAGGACTATTCTTGGCATTGGACGGAAGGATGGCAACAGTCCTTTCAGCAACTCAAAGACTCCATGATGGCTGAACCGGTGCTGCAACTTGCTGACTTTAGCAAGCCATTTGAGGTGCACACGGATGCCTCAAATTTTGCCATTGGAGGAGTGTTGGAGCAAGAAGGACACCCTGTCGCCTATGAGAGTAGGAAACTCAATGAAACTGAGCAACGATATACTGTTCAAGAAAGGGAAATGACTGCTGTAATACACTGTGTACGTACTTGGAGTCACTATCTATTAGGCTCCAAGTTTATTGTAAAAACTGATAATGTTGCTTCTAGCTACTTCTTGACGCAGAAAAAGCTCAGCCTGAAGTAAGCTCGGTGGCAAGATTTCTTGGCCGAGTTTGACTTTGAGATGATGTACAAGGCGGGGAAAGCCAATGCTGCTGCAGATGCCTTAAGCAGAAATACGGGCTTTGCTACGCCTTTTGATGGAGAGAAGGGCAAAAGGGTATTGGCGCACATACAGTGCACAGCATCAGAAAGCATTCAAACTTGTGCTACACAAGACAGCAACACACCAGTACAAACCAGCAACGAGCCAACACAATCAGCAGCAAAATCGCATTTTTTGCA
Source organism: Aristolochia californica (assembly GCF_029961685.1). Lineage (NCBI taxonomy): Eukaryota > Viridiplantae > Streptophyta > Magnoliopsida > Piperales > Aristolochiaceae > Aristolochia > Aristolochia californica. The sequence continues at coordinate 2,403,349 of NW_027181837.1, forward strand.
TGCAACACACGCGACACATCAACCGGCACTCACGGAAGCAGCAAGTGCGCAATGAAATGAAACGTGCACGCGCGGAAGAGGCAGATGCGCGCGTGTTGCTATGCGATCAACGCTCGACAACCCCAACTTGCGATGTGGCAGACGACAGGCCCTTCACGCACATCACGCACGATGCGGTAGCGGCTGCGCGAGACGGATACGAGCACGGCGCACGCGCACGGACTCAGGCACGCACAGTGCACAGGAGGCGAGCACGGGAAAACACTTACGGTGTGGCTTTTGCAACCGAAACGGATGCCGTTTTTTGTTTCCAGGCTCTTTCGGCCATAACCCAGGTTAGTGCCACCATTCTTGACAGAATTCGCACTAGTCTTCGCCAAGATGCCCAGGCCTATGGCATTGTGCAGGCCGCTGCATTAGGCAAAACGAGACGATTTTGGCTTGAGGATGGATTGCTCACGACCAAAGGTAACGGACTTTACGTGCCAAAGTATGACAACTTATGGTGTGACCTCTTGAGGGAATGTCATGATTCTTTGTAGGCAGGACATCCAGGTCAAAGAAGGATGTTGGCCTTGCTCTCTGGCCAGTATTATTGGCCAGACTTGGAGAGCGATGTGGAGGAATTTGTGCGCACGTCTTATCTATCAACAGGATAAGATCGAACAAAGAAAGCCTAGAGGCTTGTTACAGCCTTTGCCCATTCCAAAACGGCCGTGGGAGTCTATTTCAATGGACTTCATTTCTGGTTTGCGCAAGAAAGACGGGCTAGGGTCTATCATGGTAGTGGTGGACCGTTTTTCGAAGTACGGAACATTCGTAGCAGTGCCAAGTGATTGTACAACGGAGGAGGCTGCTCGAGCATTCATGGCATAGGTGGTGAAGCACTGGGGCGTGCCCACAACGATCATAAGTGATCGTGACCCCAGGTTCACAGGAAAATTCTGGACCGAGTTATTTAAACTATTGGGAACTACTCTTAATTTTTCCACTAGTTTTTATCCTCAAACTGATGGCCAAACTGAGCGCATAAACGCTTTGTTGGAGCAATATTTGGCCACTATGTTGCAGCTAATCAAAAGAATTGGCCAGACTTACTGGATGTGGTCTAGTTCTCATACAACTTGCAGAAATCTGAATCCACAGGGCATAGTCCTTTTGAGTTGGCAACAGGACAACAGCCCTTAGTGCCTATGGGACTCATTCCAGATACCTCACAGAAGAGTCCAGCAGCCCATCAGCTGACAAAACAGAATTGGCGCAGATCTTACTACATAAGGCAGCTAAAAACATGAAGAAGTATGCTAATTTGAAGAGGAGGGCATCTTCTTTCAAGGTAGGTGACCAAATCCTTATGAAACTAAGACCTGAACAATTTCATCACCAAAGAAGCAAGAACAAAAGTCTTTTGAAGAAATATGAAGGCCCCTTTCCTATCATTGAACGTGTAGGCAACCTAGCCTACAAATTGCAGCTGCCGAAAAGGTTTAAGTTCCACAATGTTTTTCATGTATCAAACCTTAAACCTTATTTTGAAGACCCGGACCCGGATAAAATAGTTGACCCAAGGGCTCCAATGGATGTATTAACTACTTTTGTAAACAAAGTAGAGTATATTATTGCAGATCGAGAGGAGCGCCAAAGGGGCAAGCCCCGGAGGACGCAATACTTGATCAAGTGGCAGGTCAACCGGAAAGCAAGGCAACATGGCAAGACGTTGTAGAATTGTGGCAGTTCGAGAAGGAGGAGGCAGACTACCGCCAGGGGACACAGACGAGGGCGCCTGCCTTATGATGGTGGGAGTATGAGACGAAGGATGAAGCCATGGTGTGGCCAGACACCAAGGCCGAAGATTGTGCAAGTCCAGTGCACAACAACAACAGCGACGGCCAAGGCCAAGTGCAATGGCATGGCCCAGAGGAGCGCACGCATATGGCCGGCCCGACATCAGTTGCAGAGGAAGAAGACATACTTGAGCTTGCCAGACGGATGGCCAGCCAGCAAGACGCGCAATGACCTCAACAGCCGGCCGAGACAGAAACCGTAAACGCAACAGAAGCGCGCAGCGCACAGTAAGCAAAATGCGCGCGCGCGCACGGCCCAGGCAGAAGGCACATTGGCGTTTGGGGTTGCCGAAGGTGGAATGCGCACACGGCGCTGAAGTTGTGGGCGTGCAAGTGCATGAAGCAACAACGCGGGTGCCTAACGCATTTAGGGTTGCCATGCTGGTTCCGCAACGCGCGCGTGCGGGCGCATGCTAAGTGGTGAAATCCAGGAGGTTGCCATTTCGGGGGAAATTCTTCTTTGGCCACTCCCATATGTTCCTTATGACAAGTAGGACTCATTTTAAGTATGATTTGAATGTTGATTGGGCGGCCAAACATATGGAGACACTTAGGACGTCCACATACAAGATTGAGTCCAAGAGGTAGTTGTAAGGGATCAAATCAAGGGATTTGAATGGGGGGACTCCAGGGGGTCGAAGCCTATAAATACCAAGGCATTCGACCATTGTAGATTCATTTACCATCTTGTAGAGAAAGCTTGTATAGCACGTGAGGGAGAGAATTGTAGAGAGACTCTGGTCCTCCCACTTGGACAGCCAACATTGTATTTGCAGTCATCAATACAAGGTATTCTCCCCCTCTAATCCTCTTGGTTTCCTTTGTTTTTATATTGCTGTTCGACTTGGGGGGAAGGAGCATTGTGATGACGATTTAGGGAAGGAGGCTGTACTGTTTTCAAAGGACTGAAAGCAGGCCACACGAGGCTTAGAATTTCCGCCAGACTAAAGGAGTTTAGGCTCGTTTAAACCCGTGACAACAGGACACAACACCCACGAGTCAGCCTAATCGAGTCAAGGGCAGATTGCTGGCTTCCTTACCAACATTCTCCCCACCCAGCATATGCCTACAACACCTTCATAGTGCAGCACTTCCTGTGCCTGCCTACAGCAGCCACCCATAGCATATTACCTGCCCTACATACTAAGGGCAGGATACTGACCTCTTGCCACAAATCCCCCTCACCAGCATTTGCCTATGGCACCTTGGTAGATCAGCATTTTCTGTGCTTGCCTGTAGCACCTCCATAGATCAACATTTCCTGAGCTTGCTCACAGCCAACTCCTGCCCGCACCAGTGCTTGAACCTATGACCTGCTCTAATACCAATTCTTGCACTACGTGGTGTCTCAAGAGGGAGGGTTGAACTGAGAGTAAAATTAAAATTTCAGCGCTTAATGTTCAAGTAAAAATAAATGGGCAAAATCTAATGTAAAAATGCCCAATACAAAGGAAGTTAAAAAATTTTGTTTTCGATATTCTCCTAATGGTAATCATTGCCCAAGAACTCTTACTCATAAAAATTCACTATTTAGATCCTACTAAAAAAATACAAAGATTTCGGCTCTGTTTAGACCAAGTGTAATACCCAACAATACTATACACAATCTCTCTCCAAGAGGTTTTCTACAACTAGAATCCGATTCTAGTGGACGCTTTCCTTTTTAGATTCAAGACTCTACAATGTCAATCCTTCTAGATTTCAAGGTTCTAGAAAATGTTTTACAAAGAAAGTTGAAATACAAAAGTGAAAATAAAAACTTAAACCTATCTTTGGAGAGATAGCCAAACTTCTGGTGAAGACCAAACTCCTAACCTTAAGCAGGACTAATCAAGTATCTAAAGCTTGTTAAAACTAGGGATGACATGATGGAAAGCAAAGATTTTGATAGAGATGGAACATTTGAGTATTTTCCCTTCCAAGGGTAAAATTATAAACTAGTGAAACAAATATCTATAGAAGACTTTAGGTATGCAATATAAGCTTATTGAATGCTCTGAGATGTGCTTATGTCCTCTATACATACGTTTGATAGGAAAACTAATGTTTTAAACTGTTAGATAAAGAGTTTGATAGGTCTAGGCCCTCTTTTGTGGCTCTACAAGTGGATAATTTAGGTGTAGGCCCACATATGAGTACCTGCCCTTCCCATAATGACTAGCCAACTTAGGATACCTCTTTTTCAGCTAATAAACTCAAGATTTTTGTACTCACTAATCCATATGGGACTATTCCTTAATAATGGTTTTACAAGTGGATAATTTTTTAGGTGTAGGCCTTCTTTTGTGAGTCTACAAGTGGATAATTTAGGTGTAGACCCACATATGAGTACCCAATCCGATACCATGTTAAGTTGGGTCCAAGGCCCATCCCAAAATGACTAGCCAACTTAGGAAACCTCTTTCCTAAACTAATAAACTCAAGATCTTTGAACTCACTAATCCATGTGGGACTATTCCTAAAAAATCTCATGGTCAAGAATCCCAGTAGCAGCAGGTCTCTTGGTGGCTTCTCGGCGGCAGCTGCATTTTTTGGGTGCTGGCTACAGAAGGTACTTGTTTGTCTTGTCTGCCATCATTGCTGGATGAGTTTTAATATTATTAGAAATAACTTTATGTGGTTGTGTTAGGTTCCCTTGCCATGGATCTTGTCACTCGGCGTTCCCCTTGAGGTTTCAGTTTGTAAGATGGAGAATGGCGTGAAGAAGCCTCCTTGGCGTCACCAATTTGTTGAAGAGCTCAGAGGTAGATGGAGTGATGAGTGCGTGAGGGAAGAGGAGCTCAGTGAGAGCGTTAATCTATCTTGGCTACTGTATTCTAACTTAGGAAAATGCTTGCCTTCATTTCAATATTGTCCAACTTGTAAACCAAGGAAGGGATGCTGGCCACACTTACGCAAGATTACAAAATGACCTGCCAGATTACTAGATTACCCTTCACTAAGGGAAGCTGGAAGGAATGCTGGCCAACACTTACGCCAGATTACAAAATGACCTGCGTGATTACCAAATTACCCCTCACTAAGGGATGCTGGCCAATAACACTTCACGCCCAGATTACAAGGGTTCCCCATGATTAATTACAACAGTACCTCTCATGACTTAACCTGAATCTAACAACAATTAAGTCCTATGCCTGGCAGAGACTCTTGATGCTATGGAGTCCATAACATCACTCCCCTCCTGGAGAAAGAGCTTGTCCTCAAGCTCAAAGGCTGGGAAGAGTTCTCTAAATTCATCCAACGGCTGCCAAGAGGCCTCCATCAGATCCGTCTCCGCCCAATGGACAGAATGGTGGAGAGTAAGGGCGAGGTGGCAGCCAGATAGATGCGTTGCTTGTACAGGAGGAGGTCGTCTTGGATGGTCTAGCTACTGTTCAGTGCGCTGGAAGAGGGCGAGAAGGTCCGGGGTCTGCTGAATCTCATCTCGAATATGATCGAGCAGTAAGAACAGAGGTTGACTGATGGCCAAGACTTGGGGCTCTGGCTCCTCGTGGCGGGACAATGCATCGGCTCCTTTGTTGAGGTGGCCGGGTTTGAACTCCACCCGAAAGTCGAAGCCCATCAATTTACTGAGCCAGTGTTGTTGGAGGCACGTGGTAAGACGATGCTCCAGAAGGTACTTCAGGCTGCAATGGTTGGTATGGATGAGGAAGGGGCGACCCCAGAGATATGGCCTCCAGTGCTGAATGGCTTTGGCTAAGCCAATAAGTTCACGCTCATAGGCTGCGAGTTTGTGATGATAAATGGCTAAGTGTCTACTGAAATACGCAATGGGATGCCCCTGCTGTTGTAGAACGGCCCCGATGCCGCCCCCAGATGCGTCGCATTCAATAACAAAGAGATCTCAAAGTTCGGAAGTTGAAGCACGGGAGCGGATGCTAACGCCAGCTTGAGTTGATCAAAGGAGGAGGCTGCTGCCTCGGACCATGCGAATGCATGACGTTTCAGTAAGCTGGTCAGTGGTGTGGCGAGCTGGCCATAATCTTGGATGAACTTGCGGTAGTACCCCGATAAGTCCAAGAAGCCTTTTAACGCTATTGCTGAATGTGGAGTAGGCCAATCCTCAATGGCTTGGATCTTGGAACTATCCACCTGGACGCCGGCGACAGAAATGACATGGCCCAAATAAGCTACCTCCGAAGCACCAAACGAGCATTTGGAGTGCTTGAGGAATAGTTGGTGTGCACGTAAGAGTTGAAACACCGTACACAAGTGCTGCATGTGGCTCTCCCAAGTGTGGCTGTAGATCAAAATATCGTCAAAGAAAACAAGGACATATTTCCGTAAAAGGGGCCGAAATACCTCGTTCATGAGGGCCTGGAAGGTGGAGAGGGCATTGGAGAGCCCAAATAGCATGACCAGAAACTTGAAGTGGCCATGGTGAGTACGGAAGGCCGTCTTCTCCACGTCGGGCGGGTAGACTCGGATGTGATGGTACCTGGAACGTAAATCCAGCTTTGTAAAGAAGTTGGCACCATGGAGTTCGTCCAAGAGCTCATCTAACACGGGTATCGGAAATTTGTCCTTGACAGTGTGCGCGTTCAGCTCTTTGTAGTTGACACAGAAGCGCCGAGTCTGATCTTTCTTGCACACTAGCAGCACCGGAGAAGCAAAAGGGGACCTGCTGGAATGAATCAGGCCTTGTTCAAGCATCTGCTGGCATTGCTTCTCGATTTCATCCTTCTGGACGTGCGGGTAACGGTAGGGCCGGACAATGACTGGCTCTGTGCCCAATTTCAGCCGGATGCGATGGTCACAGGTCCGGATGGGAGGAAGTGACTGAGGCTCTCTAAACAAGTCCCCAAATTCAGAGATGAGGGACTGCAAGTTGCTGTTGTCCGAGGTGGTGACATGTAAATTCAGGAGTGTGCAGCGAGCGGGGGCATGAGTGCCATGAAGAGTGAGGTCTTGCTGGCCGGAGGTGAAGGTCATGGTGAGGGATGTGAAATCCCAAAGGATAGGACCCAGCTGTTGAAGCCACTTGATACCCAAAACTAAGTCAAACCCAGCGAGAGGAATGACTAAGAAATCGGCCTCGAATGGATGACCTTCAATATCAAACCGGACTGCTGAACATACTCCAAGACTGGAAAACTTCGCCCCATTGGCCACTGAAACCGAGAGGCCAGAGTTGTGTTGCACGGGTAAGCCCAGCTGCTGTGCGGCGGTCTGGCTGAGAAAGTTATGGTTGCTGCCTGAATCAACCAAGGCAACGAGCATGAGATTGTGGATGATGGCGTGGACCTGCATGGTGTTGGTGCTGTGCAGGCTGGTCATGGCGTGGAGGGAAATGGCAGGTTCCTCAACTGCTGGCTCGTCTTCGGTGTCAGAAAGGTCACCCTCTTCCAGATCGCCCCCTTAGAGATAAAATAGCCTTTGGCATTGATGGCCGGGACGATATTTTTCATTACAATTGAAACAGAGGCCTTGAGCGCGCCGCTGTTCCTGGTCGGCTTTAGAGAGGCGTTTGATGAATTGGGGAGGTGGGGTGGTGGTTGGGGGCTGTAAGGGACGGAATTAGGGGGGGGGGGGGGGGGGGTTGGAGGGGAATGGAAGTGTGGTTGGGCAGGGGGAGAGGAAGAGATTCCTTGCTGGGTGGGAGGACGTGGGTAAACTTCATCCATCCGAGCCATCAGTTGCTGGATAGAGAGTGTACTGCTGTTGTTACTGCTGGGCAGAGTCTTGGAGAGATAGAAGTTGCTGTTGGAATGAGTCAAGCTGGACCTGTGGGCTTACACGTTGTGCCTCCAGCAAATTTCGGATGTCATCAGAGGAAGAGGAATCGCCAACAGTGGTCCGGTCTGATACAACGATATTAGGCTCCCTTGCCATGGATCTTGTCACTCGGTGTTCCCCTTGAGGTTCCAGTTTGTAAGATGGAGAATGGCGTGAAGAAGCCTCCATGGCGTCACTGATTTGTTGAAGAGCTCAGAGGTAGATGGAGTGATGAGTGCGTGAGGGAAGAGGAGCTCAGTGAGAGCGTTAATCTATCTTGGCTACTGTATTCTAACTTAGGAAAATGCTTGCCTTCATTTCAATATTGTCCTCCTTGTAAACCAAGGAAGGGACACTGGCCACACTTACGCAAGATTACAAAATGACCTGCCAGATTACTAGATTACCCTTCACTAAGGGAAGCTGGAAGGAATGCTGGCCAACACTTACGCCAGATTACAAAATGACCTGCATGATTACCAAATTACCCCTCACTAAGGGATGCTGGCCAATAACACTTCACGCCCAGATTACAAGGGTTCCCCATGATTAATTACAACAGTACCTCTCATGACATAACCTGAATCTAACAACAAATAAGTCCTTTGCCTGGCAGAGACTCTTGATGCTATGGAGTCCATAACATCACTCCCCTCCTGGAGAAAGAGTTTGTCCTCAAGCTCAAAGGCTGGGAAGAGTTCTCTAAATTCATCCAACGACTGCCAAGAGGCCTCCATTGGATCCGTCTCCGCCCAATGGACAGAATGGTGGACAGTAAGGGCGAGGTGGCAGCTAGATAGATGCTTTGCTTGTACAGGAGGAGGCCGTCCTGGATGGTCCAGCTGCTGTTCAAAGAGCTGGAAGAGGGCGAGGAGGTCCGGGGTCTGCTGAATCTCATCTCGAATATGACCGAACAGTAAGAACCGAGGTTGACTGATGGCCAAGAGTTGGGGCTCTGGCTCCTCGCGGCGAGACAATGCATCGGCTCCTTTGTTGAGGTGGCCGGGTTTGAACTCCACCCGAAAGTCGAAGCCCATCAATTTACTGAGCCAGTGTTGTTGGGGGCACGTGGTAAGACGCTGCTCCAGAAGGTACTTCAGGCTGCAGTGGTCGGTACGGATGAGGAAGGGGCGACCCCAGAGATATGGCCTCCAGTGCTGAATGGCTTTGGCTAAGCCAATAAGTTCACGCTCATAGGCCGCGAGTTTGTGATGAATGGCTAAGTGTCTGCTGAAATACACAATGGGATGCCCCTGCTGTTGTAGAACGGCCCCGATGCCGCCCTCGGATGCGTCGCATTCAATAACAAAGAGATCCTCAAAGTTCGGAAGTTGAAGCACGGGAGCGGATGCTAACGCCAGCTTGAGTTGATCAAAGGAGGAGGTTGCTGCCTCGGACCATGCGAATGCATGACATTTCAGTAAGCTGGTCAGTGGTGCGGCGAGCTGGCCATAATCTTGGATGAACTTGTGGTAGTACCCCGATAAGCCCAAGAAGCCTTTTAACGCTATTGCTGAATGTGGAGTAGGCCAGTCCACAATGGCTTGGATCTTGGAACTATCCACCTGGACGCCCGCGGCAGAAATGACATGGCCCAAATAAGCTACCTCCGAAGCACCAAACGATCATTTGGAGTGCTTGAGGAATAGCTGGTGTGCACGTAAGAGTTGAAACACCGTACACAAGTGCTGAATGTGGCTCTCCCAAGTGTGGCTGTAGATCAAAATATCGTCAAAGAAAACAAGGACATATTTCCGTAAAAGGGGCCGAAATACCTCGTTCATGAGGGCCTGGAAGGTGGAGAGGGCATTGGAGAGCCCAAATGGCATGACCAGAAACTTGAAGTGGCCATGGTGAGTACGGAAGGCCGTCTTCTCCACGTCGGGCGGGTAGACTCGGATGTGATGGTACCCGGAATGTAAATCCAGCTTTGTAAAGAAGTTGGCACCATGGAGTTTGTCCAAGAGCTCATCTACCACGGTTTCGGAAATTTGTCCTTGACAGTGTGCGTGTTCAGCTCTCTATAGTTGACACAGAAGCGCCAAGTCTGATCTTTCTTGCGCACTAGCAGCACCGGAGAAGCAAAAGGGGACCTGCTGGATTGAATCAGGCCTTGTTCAAGCATCTGCTGGCATTGCTTCTCGATTTCATCCTTCTGGACGTGCGGGTAACGGTAGGGCCGGACAATGACTGGCTCTGTGCCCAATTTCAGCCGGATGCGATGGTCAGAGGTCCGAATGGGAGGAAGTGACTGAGGCTCTCTAAACAAGTCTCCAAATTCAGAGATGAGGGACTGCAAGTTGCTGTTGTCCGAGGTGGTGACCTGTAAATTATGGAGTGTGCAGCGAGCGGGGGCATGAGTGCCATGAAGAGTGAGATCTTGCTGGCCGGAGGTGAAGGTCATGGTGAGAGGTGTGAAATCCCAAAGGATAGGACCCAGCTGTTGAAGCCACTTGATACCCAAAACTAAGTCAAACCCAGTGAGAGGAATGACTAAGAAATCGGTCTCGAATGGATGACCTTCAATATCAAACCAGACTGCTGAACATACTCCAAGACTGGAAAGCTTTGCCCCATTGGCCACTGAAACCGAGAGGCCAGAGTTGTGTTGCATGGGTAAGCCCAGCTGCTGTGCGGCAGTCTGGCTGAGAAAGTTATGGGTGCTGCCCGAATCAACCAAGGCAACGAGCATGAGATTGTGGATGACGACGTGGACCTGCATGGTGTTGGTGCTGTGCAGGCTGGTCATGGCGTGGAGGGAAATGGCAGGTTCCTCCACTGCTGGCTCGTCTTCAGTGTCGGAAAGGTCACCCTCTTCCAGATCGCCCCCTTCAAGATAAAATAGCCTTTGGCATTGATGGCCGGGACGATATTTTTCATTACAATTGAAACAGAGGCCTTGAGTGCGCCGCTGTTCCTGGTCGGCTTTAGAGAGGCGTTTGATGAATTGGGGAGGTGGGGTGGTGGTTGGGGGCTGTAAGGGACGGAATTGGGGTGGTGGTGGAGGGAAATGGAAGTGTGGTTGGGCAGGGGGAGAGGAAGAGATTCCTTGCTGGGTGGGAGGACGTGGGTAAACTTCATCCATCCGAGCCATCAGTTGCTGGATAGAGAGTGTACTGCTGTTGTTACTGCTGGGCAGAGTCTTGGAGAGATAGAAGTTGCTGTTGGAATGAGTCAAGCTGGACCTGTGTGCTTACACGTTGTGCCTCCAGCAAATTTCGGATGTCATCAGAGGAAGAGGAATCGCCAACAGTGGTCCGGTCTGATACCACGATGTTAGGTTCCCTTGCCATGGATCTTGTCACTCGGCGTTCCCCTTGAGGTTCCAGTTTGTAAGATGGAGAATGGCGTGAAGAAGCCTCCTTTGCGTCACTGATTTGTTGAAGAGCTCAGAGGTAGATGGAGTGATGAGTGCGTGAGGGAAGAGGAGCTCAGTGAGAGCGTTAATCTATCTTGGCTACTATATTCTAACTTAGGAAAATGCTTGCCTTCATTTCAATATTGTCCTCCTTATAAACCAAGGGAGGGACGCTGGCCACACTTACGCCAGATTACAAGATTACCCTTCACTAAGGGATGCTGGAAGGAACGCTGGACAACACTTACGCCAGATTACCAAATTACCCCTCACTAAGGGATGCTGGCCAATAACACTTCACGCCCAGATTACAAGGGTTCCCCATGAGTCATTTTAACCATCCATGCTGGTATTATTGATTTGGATTTGAGAGCTACTTGTTTTTGGGTCAGGTTGTCTCTTATTCCCGCATAAGAGTGTCTGTGTGATCAAAGTTCCGTTTTTTCTCTGGCCCTTCTTGTTGTTAAGGCTGGTCTTGAAGTTTTGTTAGTCATTCTAGTCAGTCCCTCTCTTGGTAATCCTCACATATATGAGTGGGGTGAGAAATGTCTTTCTAAGTATACTTAGTTAAGTTTTTCATCACTTTGAAGCAATATGTAAAGAACCCACTGATTGGCAAAGCAAGAGTATGCCCAGTTCCAGCTTAAGTCGAGTTCAAATAGGTCGTTTAGCATCCTTGAAAGTGGGTAGACTAGTGTCTCTGTAACTCCTCTTTGGCCTAGGAATACTCGTGTTTGGACTCTTGGCATTTGGCTAAGAGTGATGATTTCTTCCCTCGTATTGGTTCTATCCAAGCTGGGTTTCTTGGTGTCATGGATCCCCAGCTTATGAGGGAGAAATAGACTCCAAGTACAAAAGGAGGAGGTATTTGGAAAAGCCTAAAATGAAGAGTTCTGAGAATGGTGGTGAAGTTTGGATTAGAGTTCAAGCAACATCCAAAAAAGGGGGAGAATAGAATATACAGAGTTTGTTTCTATCAACAATAAAGTGGCAGATTTCAGATGCTGAAGGCATTGAAGACAGAAAGATTGATGAAGATTGAAGACTCAAGAGAAAATTTTTCTTACAAGCTAAAGTTACAAACTCTAGCTTGAGAGGTGTGAAAGAAGTCATCCCATGGAGTCCAAGCTAAATCTAATGGAGTTAGAAGCCTCACAAGTGGAAGTTGTTCAAGTAAGGAAAGTCAAGATAGCATGGAAGAAAGAGGACGTCTACAAGTATCCTTTTTGGTTATATTTTTAGTAAGTTCAACATGAGTGTAAATGGAACATGGGTAGTTTAGTTTGAGTTTAGTTCTTAGTGTAATAAGTTATTTTATAAATAGACTGTGTGAGAGAAACACCTATACATTCACTCTTTTTTCTCTCCCTTATTCTTTTCTTCCTCCTTTTTTATGAAAGGTGTGAATTTATTAAAATAAGCTAAAAAAAGAAGATACAACCAAAGAGGAGAGGGGGGGGACATTAAGGGTTTGGAGGGATGTGCCCCGTCTAGCTTAAGAATCCACAAGGTCGTTGGCTGACCTGGGCACATGCACCCAAGTACAATCAAGGGAAGAGGTAATGGTATATATATTAAAGAAAACATTTCAATGCCTCCATGGGGGAGTTTTGGATTTTGTGCACCAATCAATGACCACCTTGGAATCCCCCTCAATGATGAGGGCACGGAAAATGACGAGGCCGTGGTAGAGGCCAGCCAATTCAGCCAAGGTAGAGTCTAATACGCTAAGGGGGGCGACGAACGAGAGAAGGAGGTTGTCGTTACTAGAATGAATGACACCACGATAACCAATAGGGCTTGGGCATCCAATTGCACTGCCATCAAGATTCAACTTAAAGTAGCTTGGGGGGGGGGGGGGGGGGGGGGTAGGAAGAGATTCTTAACTTCCATAGCGGGGGGACGGGTGGTGCCAGACATGGCAGCAACCAATCGCCAATTTCCACAGAGATAGGACCTGCTAAGATGGGGAAAATCCTTCTTCATGAGGAGCCAAGTGGAGATCTGGCCTGCAATAGAGTCAACGAGCACTAGGGCATTAGAAGCCTAAGGGATGTGCCCAGCGCAGCTGGAGATGAGCATTCTGCCTAGCTTTGGAAGCCAAGAGCCAATGAGGGAGTGGATCATAGAAGTGAGGTCACTAGTGACACTGTGTTGGATACCAATTCTGTTTAGGAGGTTGGTCCAGATTTCTTAGGCGAAGTGGCAATGAAGGAGCACGTGCGTGGTAGATTCTAGATAGGTGCGGCAAAAGGGGCAATAAGGATCCGAAATTGGAGCTCCACGCCTGAGTAGATTGGCACTAGTAAGAATTCTGTTTCTGCAAGCACACTAGGTGAAGAACTAGGCTCACGGAGGAGCATAAAGGGACCAAACTAAGGCTGCAGAGTAGCTGTAGCGAGGGGGAGTGTCATCAAGGAGATAGTTGTAGGCAGCAGCCACCGAGAAGGAGCCCTTTGGGCAAGGGGTCCAAATAAGCTGATCCGGAATTGAGGTCCTGAGCTTGACGCTCACAAGGTTAGATAGCGGATGAGAGGCTTCCATGGCTTTGGCATCCGTGAGACCCCTCCGGAAGTGCAAGTTCCAATTTCCAATTTTCTTCCTCCTTAAATCTCTTTCTCAAAAATTTACAAAATGGGGCATGTTCCAAAAATTTGAATAAATGACAGAAACCCAAGGGGTGTGGAGCATGAGGTCAAAAGGGAAAATGCCCAAGGGGTGCGGGCCTGAAGGGCAAAAAGGGAAAATGCCCAAGGGGCGTGGGCCTGAAGGGCAAAAAGGAAAAATGCCCAAGAGGTGTGGGCCTGAAGGGCAAAAAGGAAAAATACACCTTATTCTTGATAAGATAAGATCCTACTAGATTAGATTTATCTTTTATTGATGTAATCTTTAAATTCCTAGAATCTCTCCTAGATTGATGTAATCCTTTCCTAGAATCTCTCCTTGAATTATGTAATCCTAGTTGATAAAGGAGTTTCTCAAATGATATTATAAATAGGAGTGTTGGCCGATTGAAAAAATCAATCAAACCTTTTTCCAAATCTCTCTTTTACCACTCAAATTCGTGCCTAGCACCTCTCCCTCTTTTCTCCTCTCTTCTTCTCTCTTTTCCTTCTAACTCTCTCTCTACCTCTCTCTCTTCCTCTACTTTACTCCACTCTTCTTCCCTTCCCTCTAATTTTAACCCTCTTAACCTCTATCTTTCAACTCTTTTCTTTCACTTTCAGAAAAGATAAGGACCTCTCACAATTAGGGTTCTTATCAGTTAGGGGGGGTTAGTCAACTTGAAGTCCGAGATGATCTTCAACCGCATGACACCCTTCAACAGATGAAGTCGTTAGTGGAGCGCATATGACATTTCATCTGGATGCAGGGGATGAAGCGGTCCTTCATCTCCAGTGTTTAAAATCCTTCATCTCAAAGAAGGCCATATTTGATCTTCTTTGAGATGAAGGACACGCGCGGGCTTCCATTTTTTTTCCCCTCTCTCTCCTCGCACCCCCTCTCTCTTGCGCGTCCTCGTTTCTCTTTTTTCCTCCCTCTCTCCCGCCCTCTGTCTCGGAAACTCTCCAAGTGGTGAAGCCCCAACGGACTGCGATTCACCACCGGAGAAGCAGGAGACTCTGTCGGCGAAATTTCTGCAAGGGTTCTCTATTCCGCTGGGCTGAGAAACAGAGCTTAACAGGTTTCCAAGAGCCCTCTGTCTAGGAAACTCTCCATACGGCGATGCCCCAACGGGCTGTGATCCGCCACCGGAGAAGCAAGAGAGTCCGTTGATGACATTTTCGCTCAATCTCCGTCTCGGCAACACAATGGCAAACAACCTGTCGGCGAAATTTCTGCAGAAGGAGGAAGAGGCTTCCGATTACAATTTTCCTAATTTAGGAAAATTTAATCAACGCAGTACACTGAGTCGTGCACCAGACCGAGCTTACTGAACCGAGTCAACCCAGGCCAACTCAGACCGGGCCAACTAAAAAAAATTAATAAAATAAAATAAAATAAGCTCCAGTTTTGGGGGTCCAAAGTGTGGACATAGCTATCGCGGATGCTACTTGGGCACAGGTGGAGACGTCGGCATACAGACCCTACTTTCGAGCTTGAGGACAAGCCGTATTGATATGCTCTATAAATTCGATTGGAGCTTCATTAGCTGCCTGGATTAATTTTCTCTGTTCGTCGTGATCTTTGGTTTTTCGGCGATATGGGAAGAAGACACTATTGGAAAATTTGATTTTCCTAAGTTAGGAAAAAATTAAAGTGGCGCCGGTTCAGCGCCTGACGCAACCTAGCACTATATCAATTTTATTACTATATTAAACTTCATATTTAAGTCTCTGGTAAATAAAATATAATTAAAGTATGCATTTGATTAATTAATTACTTTTAATTTTGTGAAAATATATTATTAATTAATACCATGTAAAAAATCTATCTTATGTTATTTTTTTTTTGAAAAAAGTGTGAATATATTACTGAGACAGAATAATACAAACCTTACTACACAGGACCTTACTAAAAAATCTATCTTATGTTATTAATATAATATTTTTTTATTCATTAATCATATTTATTTTTTATATACTCTATTGTATTAATGATTTAATAGTGGTAATTAAAATATTGTTAACTCAAACACTTGGTTTAATTAACTTATTTTTATAATTAATAAAATTAATGGTTTTAAATTTCGAAGAAGAAGATGAAGATAAACTTGTCTACACTAACACCCTATTTCGAAGATTTCGAACATGAACTTGTCTACACTTAACACCCATTTCGAAGATGAAGATCATGTAGATGTATGAGATGAAGATGAAGATGAAGATCAAATTTCCAGTTTGTTGACTAACCCCCCTTAACACCCATTTCGAAGATGAAGATCATGTAGATGCATGAGATGAAGATGAAGATGAAGATCAAATTTCCAGTTTGTTGACTAACCCCCCCTTAGTATCAGAACAGTCCTTCTTGGGGACCTACTCCATCTCAACCGTAACTGAAAGGAAGATCAGTTCGGCCAGACTGCCGAACCGACGCTTAAGCAAATCATCGCCTCAAAAGAAGCATATTTTATGTGGCAATATTATACTTGAATGAAAGCTATTCGAGTCTAGTTTCTAAAAAAATAAGTTTCAATTCAATCGGATCTTTATATAAAGAGATATCTCTATCAGAATAGACAAGGGTCCTGCTGCTAAACAAAGCAATTCAAACACCTAGAAACGATTTAAGGTGAGAGTTTTACATAATTAAAGAGCTCCGAGTCCACTTTCTGGAGAAAAATGAATATTGGTATTCTGACCTATATTTGGTGAGATATGACCATCAGAAGCCGTAAAGGTCAGTTTCTGCTGATATTTTCTTCTTATTTGACCTTTCCTTGATGCCTCTAACATCAATATGGTCAATACAAGAAATATGGAGTTACAATTACAACAAGATGTGGTTGCTGCCTAAGAGTCCAACCAAGAAAACTTGAGTATAAAATCTAAAGTTTGGAAGGACAAGTACCACAATTGACCACCATTCAAGCTTATTTGGAAGCGAGGATTACAAGACCCTTTTCTCCTCCTCGATAAGCCATGGACCATGAAGTTTCAAGCAAATATAATATCTGTATGTTATATTCTCCTCCTCGATAAGCCATGGACCATGAAGTTTCAAGCAAATATAATATCTGTATGTTATATTCTCCTCCACCACCAATCCTACTTACTCCACTTCACAATATTCCCCCCACATCACAATTTTTCTACTCCTTCCTATTACATGAACTTAACCACACCCCTACCCTCTTACCATTAACCACATACCCCACTTCTTATCCTCTTGTCCCTTCTCATACTACCCAACCCGTGACCCATCGACTTTCCACCCCTTTTCCCAACACACCTTCGTTTGACCACCACTCTCCCTCACGTGACACCATGAATACAAGAGGAAGATCCATACAAGCATGCACAGCCTAGATAAAATTTCCCAAATATAAACCCGAAGATGACACGACAAAGTAGGCTTATATGGCCGAACAATTTTTTACTTTTCAACAAACTGATGAAAACCAAAAGGAGCTTCTACCCTCCTTTCTGCTAAAAGGAGATGCAAGACAATGGTTCCAATGGCACAACCGCACGAGCCCTCTCCTCACTTGCAAGGGTTTGTGCAAGCTCTTTTCATATGGCTTGGACCAAATCTTTGCATACGGTTCGGGCCAGGTCTTTTCATAAGAATTGGGCCAACTCAATATCATGATTTTGATTCTCTTCTTGCAAAGCTCAAGCAAACCAACTCCGTCAAAGAGTACCAAACAAAGTTTGAATGCATAGTCAATTGGGTCCATTGGCAAACACATATTCAAGTTGGTAGTGTCATTAGAGGCCTTTAACCATCTTAGAACCCTTATTGAAACAATTTACCAAGCTCAAGTACCAAAAGAAATTTTTTCCCTGTTATCAGTTTCGACCCAGGGGGCACCCTCTCCCATCCATTCAAACCACATATCCACATGTACAAAACAACAATACTTTTGAGGATGGACAAACTTGAAAGCCATTCAAGAGGCTCACTGTTGAAGAAATGGACAAAAGAGAAGCAAGGGCCTATGCTTCAATTCTGAAAAAAAATTCACTCCAGATCATAGATGCAAAAGATTCTAGTTGTATTTACTTGAGGATGAAGAAGATGAACTCAATTCTCAATTTGAGATTATGGAAGATGATATCTCAAACTTTGAAGTATCCTTCCATGCCTTCGTTGGAGTTCTACAACCTCGAACCATGCAACTTGATGGACGAATCAAAGACCATAAGATATGTATCTTGGTTGATAGTGGAAGTACACACAATTGTATGTGTGGAAAAATCTCAAAACACCTTGGGCTTGCTCTATATCAAAATTCGGTATTTTCAGTTATGGTGGGAGAAGGAACCAAGATCCAATGTTCATCTAAGGCGATGAATGTGTCAATCAAGGTGTAAGGATGTCACATTCATGAAGATTTCTTTGTTTTTCCAATAAAATGAGCGGTTTTGGTGCTAGGAATGCAATGGTTACACACTTTGGGGGATGTTATTTGGGATTTCAAAAATATGACCATAGAATTTTCTATTAAGATGCTCAAATTAAGTGGAAAGGAATAAGAGATGGTATGACTTGGTGCAACTAAAATATACCACCAAAAAGTGGCATTTCCCAAAGATTAGGCCATCCTGTTCCAAATGGTTGGACCAACAACCTCGCAAGGTGAACATCAACCTCCTCCTCCATTACAATATTTGCTCACCATCTTGACCAACAACCTCGCAAGGTGAACATCAACTTCCTCCTCCATTACAATATTTGCTCACCACCTTTCAAGATGTTTTTCTTGAACCAAAGGTCTACTACCAAGGCGGCTCCATGACCATTGGTTCCCAATTCAACCTGGTGCCCCCTAAAAGCACACGGCCCTATTGCTACCCACATGTTCAAAAAGTTGAAATCAAAAAGTTGGTTAAGGAAATGCTTCAAGAAAGGATCATCAGGCCAAGTAACAGTCCTTACTCCTCCCCCGTACTGTTGGTAAAAAAGAAAGATGGATCATGGAGATTTTGTGTGGACTACCATGCCCTTAACGACATTATTGTAAAAGATAAGTAGCTAATTCTTTTCATTGATGAGTTACTTGATGAATTGAGTGCTGACAATTTTTTTCAAAACTAGATCTCTGCTCGGGTCATCGTCAAATCCAAGTAGCTGATAGTAACATCGAGAAAATCGCCTTTCAGACCCGCGATGGACACTACGAGTTCTTAGAAACACCCTTTAACTTAACTAATGCACCGACTTCCTTTCAAAGCTTGATGGATGATATGTTCAAACCATTCTTGCAAAAAATTGTGTTAGTATTTTTTGATGACATATTGGTTTATAGCAAGACTTTTGAGGAACATCTACATCTGTTATGCACGCAATAACATTATTATTTTAATTTTTTTCTTTAATTTACTTTATTTTATTTCAGTTTTAGGCCACAGGGGTATTTTTGGAATATTTCATTTATAGGGGTCTTTTTGTAATATTTTATCTTAAACCATGTAAGGATGAACCCTATTTAAGGGCAAGAGTAATGAGAAAGACAAACATTGATTTAGGTTAAACAGGGTTTTGAGTTCTCCTCAACGAGCTCAGGGATATGCGCTCCTTAACGAACCTAGGGTTTTCAAGCTTCCCTTGGGCTTGATTTTCATCTCTCTTCTTCCTCCCTACGAATCCATGTGTCAGATCCGGGACCATAACAACTGGTATCAGAGCGGGAACACAATGGGCCATTCTATATGCCAAGAAAAATGGATTGCTATGTGTAAGGAATTCGAAGAAATACGCGCATCGTTAGCAACTTCCATTAAAATTTCTGAAAGGGAGAAACTCGTTGCCACAGAAAAGAAAGTCATACGACCTAAATTCTCCGAGCACGAAAAATTCACAGAACTAGAGGCAGCAGACGCTGTCTCGAACGGGTTGAAGACACAAGAAATCAGAGACCCCTCTATCTCTCCAGCGGCGGCGACATCCGAAATGGGGGACTCAGAAATTCTGAAATCGGAAGGGTATTCAGCACAACCTTCGTCGGAAAATCCGGAATGGGGTTCGGCAACAAACCCTTTCTCACTGGACACCATATGTCTCCCCGAACAGAAGACGCAT
Source organism: Aristolochia californica (assembly GCF_029961685.1). Lineage (NCBI taxonomy): Eukaryota > Viridiplantae > Streptophyta > Magnoliopsida > Piperales > Aristolochiaceae > Aristolochia > Aristolochia californica. The sequence goes on from NW_027181837.1 coordinate 2,422,954, forward strand.
GAAATCCGAGAACTCTCTGTCTCGGAAAAGCTCCCCGAACTTCTGAAATCAGACAGCGGGGACCCCGATTTTTGGAAATCGGAGGGGTTTTCCCCAACCCCCTTCTCACGGGAGGCCACACGTCTTCCACAGGCGACGCAAACAACTCCGAGACACCTCCCTCTCGGAAAATCGACAAGCGGAGAAGCCCCAAAGGGGTGTTGCTCATTGTCAGAAAAGCCCAACACAATGCCTTTCAGCCGGGGTCCGTCGTTCCGGCAGCCGGCATGGCGAAGAGAGAAAGGAAAAAGGGCGACGGGAGCAAGGGGAGCCAGAACGCTTCTCAGCCCATGAGACGGAAAATCCCCTAGCGGAGAAGCCACGACGTCCTCCTGTTAGCCACCGGAGAAAGAGGAGGCTCTGGCAGGGTCGTCGGACAAAATTCCGGGGGGATTTGACTTCTGGCCACCACCTCTCACTCTCAATCCACCTCTCGGCAGAACAGAGATCAATTTCCAAATTTGTTGGGGTAAGTATCGGCAACATCAATTTTGTATTCGATCTTTCGCCAAGATAAGAAAATTCGTCCAGCTGTGTGATGAAGTGTCTGCAATACAAGATAAAAAAAATTTGGGGATTCCAGGAAGGGACAAAAAAATCCAATGGATGCTGTTTTATTTGTCTATTGCCTAGAACAGCAGCAATGTGCATTTCCCTTATCCATTTGGCAACCTTGTGTTTAATCTTTTGGATGATTTATATGCTGCTCGACCACTGTTTGTCAAAATTCTTCAACCTGGTGTGACTTTTGGTGATGAAGCTGTGAAGAAAATATTTGGCGAACATGGAAACATTACAAGTGCTGTAATACTGAGTGAAGGAGACGGGAAATCCAAATGTTTTGGATTTGTTAACTTTGGGAATGCTTCTCGTCTCATGGATCAAATCACAGTCATTGGAGATGCCAGTGAACTTGTGGTACATGACCACTGTTCAGATCGAAAAGAGCGATCCCATCTTCAACAAGGAAGTGACACTGAGGGTGAACTCCAATGGACATGTCCTCCATGCATTCTTAAACGGAAAATTTGTTGGCTACCAGTATGGGCCTGCGTATGGAAAAGTCAATTTTGTTTTGGAGGCTCCTATTCACATTACACAAGAAACAAATCACTTGACTCTGCTCAGTGCCACAGTTGGCTTGGCCAACTACAATGCTGCTTTTGATATGTTTTTGATTGGCATTGCTGGTGATCCAGTCCAGTTGGTCTCTGACGGCAAAGTTGTCAAAGATCTGTCAAAGAGCAAGTGAACATAAAAGGTTGGGTTGGATGGAGACGAGCAGCAGCTTCACTCTGATGTGTCCGAACACAAATGGCAATCTGCGAATCTGACCATCAACAAAATGATTAATTGGTACAGAACAACCTTCAAGGCTCCTCTTGGATTGGACCTAGTTGTGGTGAATCTCCAAACCTTGGGTAAGGGAGAAGCTTGGGTAAATGGACGCAGTATTGGAAGGTTCTGGTCCAATTTCTCCTATGCATTGGAAGGAAGTGGTGAATGTGATTACCATGGTGGCTACAACCCAGGAAAATGTGCAATCGAGTGTGGCCAACCCACTCAAAAATGGTATCATGTGCCCAGATCATTCTTGAAGCTGGATGGCAACATTGTGACCTTGTTCGAAGAATTCGGAGGAAACCCAACTGGAGTTAACTTCCAGACAGTCACTGTGGGAACCGCTTGTGGGTCTGTTCCCGGGGGAGGTCTCTTGGAGTTGTCTTGTTAAGGTGGCCGGTCCATTTCAAAGATTGAGTTTGCGAGCTTCGGTAATGTCACAGGCTCCTGAAAAAAAAAAAATTGCTACTAGGGTGGAATGCTCCAGTTTTGGGCGTCCAGAGGGCGGACACAGCTACCGCGGATGCTACTTGGGAACAGATGGAGACGTCAGCATACAAACCCTACTTTCGAGCTTGAGGACAAGCTCTTTCTTCCAGGGGGTGTAATGTTATGCACGCAATAACATTATTATTTTAATTGTTTTTCTTTAATTTACTTTATTTTATTTCAGTTTTAGGCCACAGGGATATTTTTGGAATATTTCATTTATAGGGGTATTTTTGTAATATTTTATCTTAAACCTTGTAAGGGTGAACCCTATTTAAGAGGTAAGAGTAATGAGAAAGACAAGCATTGATTTAGGTTAAACATGGTTTTGAGTTCTCCTCAACGAGCCCAGGGGTGTCCTTAACGAACCTAGGGTTTTCAAGCTTTCCGTTGGCTTGATTTTTGTCTTTCTCTTCTTCCTCCCTATGAATCCATGTGTCAAATCCGGGACCATAACAACATCATTTACATAAAGTCTTGAGTACACTTCAAAACTACCACATCCATGTTAAAATATCTATGTGCACTTTCGCTTCACCAAAAGTCCACTATATGGACATATGATCTCTCGAGAAGGTCTACCAGTTGAACAAGATAAGATCCAAGCCATGCTAGAGTCGCCTTTAACCAAAACCTTGAAACAACTCTGAGGATTTTTAGGTCTGATTGGGTACTATTACAGATTTATCAAAGATTATGCCACAATTGTTCGTCCTTTGACTATCTTACTCAAAAAAGATGCTTTTATATGGGATGATGATGCCACCAAGGCTTTTGAGAGCCTAAAAAAAATGCGCATTGCTCCGGTACTAGCTTTATCAAATATTTTGAAACCATTTATTATTGAGTGTGATGCTTTAGGAACCGGTATTGGGGCAGTCTTAATGCAGGATGGACAGCCAATTGCTTACTATAGCCAACCTCTCAAGGATAGGATGCTCTCTTGGTCTACTTATGAAAAAAAGGATGTATGCTTTGGTCCAAGCAGTACAACATCGGCGACCTTATTTAATTGGGAAAAGACTCACTGTTTGAACCGACCATTGTTCTCTCAAATATCTGCTACAACAACTAATCACTACTCCAATACAACAGTGGAGGCTGATCATATTTATGGGTTATGACTTTGTAATTATCTACAAAAAAGGAATCGATAACACACTAGCCAATAGCCTCTCCCATTAGTAAAACATTACTCTCCATTATCTCAGCACTTCACCTGTTCCTTTACTATAACAAGAAGTCAAAGACTCTAATATGATGAACCCAACCATGCAAGAATTGCTCAGGAAATTCCGTGAAGATCCATCCACAATGACCCACTACAAAGAGGTCAATTCACTACTCTTCTTTCATAATCGAGTAGGGTTTTCGGACACTTCACAAACCCTTGGTACAAGCAATACTCAAATAAAAGCATAACTCACCCACAGTGGAATATGAGGGATTTCTAAAGACTTATCGTAGTTGGCAAGTTGAAGGCCTTATGTGAGAGAGCGTGAGAGACAATTTCGGGCGATTTCGGAGAGAAATCAACGTTACACGTAACGTGCGCCGATGAAACGCGTAACGTGCGTTGTTAGCTTCGTATGTGCTAACGTGCGCCGATTTTCAAAAATGAGCCGAGATCCTTCTCCGACCACCGTCCCCGCGGCCGGTGACTGGAATCCTCGACGGCAGACTTCCAGCAACGATGCCGACTCCTTCTCCGACACCGACCGACGGAAAGAGGTTGACTTTCCGAGAAGACAGAAATTCCGAAACATAAAAGCCATTCAGAACCTCTTTTCAGAACACCATGCTCCTACACACCTTCTTCCTTCAGAAAAATCCAAAACCATCCAAATCCCTCCTAACTTGCTCCATAAAGGGCAACAATCTCTGACCCGCTATATACTAGTCCACACCTCCAGTATCGTCAAATCCAATATAATTCAATGGCTGATTGATGAACTTCACCTCCCCTACACACCCAGAATTTCCAACCTCAACCCCCACACCTGACTTGTTCACTTTGAAACCCAGAAAGAGTCTTTTGCGGCCTTGCTCTCACACCCCCTTGGGCATCATTGGGGTATCAGAATGGCTCTCCTTGACTCCTTCTAGTCAATTTGGTCAATGGGCTACAGTCATCGGTCTCCCTGCGGAACTATGGCACAATGAGGTCTTCACGAGCATCATCTCGGAGTTTGGTGACATAATCGCTCTGGACCCCCTTACTGAGCACTGGCATCGTCTTGATGAGGCCCGGATCCTCATCAATCTTATCCATCCTTGCGAAGGACACTACTTCCGATGCATTATGGTGGATAATGCCCGATTCTTTCAAATTGAGTTGGCAAATATGCAAGATTTTAGAAATGTAACCTCGAGTCCTACAACTAAATCCAGAGATTCTCCACAACCTGTCCACTCATTGAGAGCAGCAACCCCAGCCTCTTCTCCCCAGAAGATGCGTCCTGAACCAGCCAGTCTTACAGTTGGCGATGACTCTATTCCAACTGCCTCCTTGGTTGTCCCTCCCTCCAACCTGCCATACCACCCACCCACCAGTCCATCTCAACCCACCACAGATACTATCCCTGATAGAATCTACTTCACCTTCCCACTTTACCCCCCGAAATAAGCACACACACCCCCCCCCCCCCCCCCCCCCCCCCCCCCCCCCCCCCCCATTAAAAGCCCCGCATGCCTCCCTATAACCCCATCCCACAGTCCTCACACCCCTCAAACCACTACTCAAATAATGAACTCTCCCCCTCCACCACCTCCGAGATATACCCACCCCAAAATTCCTCCTCCTCCTCCCCTTGCCACCTACCAGCGCCGGAATAGAGGTCAATTGAGACAGCTTCTCCAGGATGATCCCAGTGCTACTTCTAGATACCCCTGTAATCCAAAGATAGGGGACTTCATCCTTCTAGAGACAGGGAAAAAGCTCAGAAGTATGTGGCTGCTCTTCAGATAGAACAACAAAAATTCGACCTAGAAACCTGGGCACAGATAGTGGAACTTGCCAAGGTGATGGGCGCCGTCTGCACGGAGCCCCTCAGGGAAGATAACCACCTGTCTAAGAAGTCCAAGAAGAAGACTAGTGATCAATGATCATTATCTCTTGGAATGTTCGAGGAATTGGATCCGTGCGTCGTCGTGCCGCAATTCGGGACCTCCTTGCCTCTACCAAGGCAAATGTTGTTATTCTTCAAGAAACCAAGGCGGCTTCTATGCCCCTTGGATATATCCGTGAATTGTGGCCTCAAAAGAAGCCTGGATGGATCTCTGTGGATGCGATTGGATCGGCTGGTGGCATTCTGATTGTGTGGGACACTAATACCATTGAGGTGATCGATCGTTGTTGTGGCACTTACTCCCTCGGAATCAAATTGAGAGACAAAGGATGGGGGAACATTTGGTGCCTTGTGGGTGTGTATGGTCCTATTAGACACCATGAGAGACATCTCTTTTAGGATGACCTTGTGAGGACTTGTCAGAGGTGGCTTCAATGTTACCCGCTTCTGCCACGAAAAATCCCCACCCTCCCGGAGAATCACTACCTCCATGAGGCTATTTGCAGACTTTATTGGCAGTTGGGATCTTGATGAGGTTACCCTATCTGGGAAGACCTTCACTTGGTCAAATGGCAGACAACCCCCCGTCCTCTCCAAGATTGACCGCTTCTTAGCCAATAATGACTGGCTTCAGTTATACAGCAATGCCACAGGCTAAGTTCTCAATTTTCCAACCATTGGCCGATTATGGTAGATACCCACTTTGGCAGTTGCCCCCCCTTTCAGGTTCAACAATGCTTGGATGGCAGACCCCTCTTTTGACTCCTCTATCCAGTCCTTCTGGGAGAGGATGGTCGTGACGGGCCCGACCGGGTGGAATTTCCCAGCCAAACTCAAGATGCTAAAGCCGTTGTTGCGATCATGGGCCTCTGCGAGAAAGGCCTCTTCCTCGGCCAAGAGAGCCGCCGTCCTTTCTAAGATTTCCACTCTTGACTCTGAAGAGGAATCTAGAAGCCTCTCTTCCTCAGAAGTAACTCAGAGATACGCCCTTCAAGGGCAAATGCAATCCTTCACTCATAGTGAGCTCGTGCACTGGAAGCAACGTGTAAGATTTAAATGGCTCGTTGAGGGGGATGCCAATACTAAATTCTTACATGCAGTCGCCTCTGCTCAGAGAAGAGCCAACCGCATTACCGCGCTAAGCGTCAATGGTGAGAGTACCTCGGATCGATCCCTTATTTCAAACTCACTGGTGAACTTTTTTGCAGAATTATACTCTGATGGCCAGCTAGTTTGCCCTTTCTTTGAAAGGGTTCCATCTCCAGGCTATTCCTTCGGCCGCTGCTAGTCTCATCGAGCTCCCTTTCTCCAGTAAGGAAATTGAAAAAGCAGCTTTGGGTCTTCCCTTGGATCATGCTCTGGGTCCGGATGGTTTCAATAGAGAATTCTATCGCCGATGCTGGCCCTTCATCAGAGACGATATTGCCTGCATGGTCCACACGTTCTATCAGCATGGCATCAAATATAGGAGCATCGGAGCTTCATTTATTGCCCTCATCCCTAAAAAAGAAGGGGCAGAAATTCCTTCTGACTTTCGGCCGATTAGCCTCACCAGCAGTGCTTACAAGGTGCTAGCGCGCCTCCTTGCCAATCGCCTCAGGGCGGTACTCCCTATTGCCATCCATCATGGCCAGAGTGCTTTTATCAAGGGAAGAAATATATTAGACTCCGCCATGGCATGTCACGAGCTCATCTACCATTTTAAGGCTTTAAAGCTTCCCAGATTCATCCTAAAGCTTGATTTTGAGAAAGCCTTTGACAGAGTTAATTCGAAGCTTTTGGACACTCTCCTGGGGAAGATGAGATTCGGAGAAAAATGGCGCTTCTGGATTCAAAGTTGCATCTCCTCTGCAAGCTACTCCGTTCTTCTCAACGGAACGGCTTGCGGTTATTTTAAGGGTTCCAGGGGAATCAGGCAGGGAGACCCCCTTTCCCCTTTGCTCTTCAATGTGGTAGCGGAATACCTATCATCTTTGATCTATTCGGCCAAAAACCTGGGTTGGCTCCTCCCCACGACAAACTGTGCAGCCTTTGATGTGCCGATCCTTCAATTTGCAGTTGATACAATTTGCTTTGGGGTTGGTACTATGGATCAGGTCTGAAAACTGCATGCTGTATTGGGACTATTTGAACTGGCTTCTGGTCAGAACATTAACTAGAAGAAAACCACCCTCCTAGGCTATCATATTGACTCACCTGTAATTCAGGGAATGGCTGACTATTTGGGGTGCTCAGTGGGAAATTTGCCAGCTACATATCTTGGACTACTACTCTTTGACTCTCGGCCTTCGGCGACGCTTTGGTCCCCCCTTATTGAGAAATTTGAGAAGAGACTAGCTACTTGGAGGGGCAAGCTTTTATCTATGGTTGGGCGGCTCACTCTCCTCAAGTCTTGTTTGGCAGGGCTGCCAAACTATTTATTATCATTCATGCACTGTCCGGCCTCGGTTTGCAACAGGATTAACGCCATCCGTCGACGTTTTCTCTGGAGAGGATCAAAGGACACCTTCAGATACCATTTGGTGAGTTGGAAGGATATTTGCATGCCCCAAAATCGGGGTGGTTTAGGCATTCGGCCTACAAAGGAGATGAACAATGCCCTTTTGCTCAAATGGATCTGGAACTTCAACATCAAGCATTACAGCCTATGGGGTGATATGGTCAAGTTCTATCTTCAACCTTCGGGTGCCTTGTGGAGGGAGGATGGCGCTACTCGGCTCCTATCCCAGATATAGAAATCAATTCAAAAACTTCTTCCAATATTCAGAGATGCAACTTCCTTTCACACAGGCAATGGAAGGACCCTCCTCTTTTGGTCGGATGAATGGTGTGGCCCCCACCCCCTCTCCGAGGATTTCCCGGGGCTCTCTAGAGTGGCGAGGGACCTCTCTTGCTCAGTGGCTGATTCTTGGAGAGATCACTCATGGAGTCTTACGTTTTGTCGAGGATTAAATGATGAGGAAACTACTGCTTTTTGCTCTCTCTTCTCCAGACTCAGCAGCACTACTATTCGTGAGCATGCAGTTGATAAACTGACATGGAAGCCCAACATTAATGGCCGATTCACAGTTACATCCGCCTACTCTCACATTAGAAACAAGATTACAGCATACATGAGCACAAGGCAAACCTGGCATGGAAGCTCTCAGCGCCTAATAAAATCAAATTCTTCGTGTGGACGGCCATCAGGGAACAGATCCTCACCTCTGACAACCTCCATAAAAGAGGTTACACCGCCCCCGATCGCACTTGCCCCCTTTATGGTGTGTGCGATGAGATAGTCCAGCATGTTCTCTTACATTGTGACTTTTCATGGCAAGTCTGGATGAAGATATTTCAGAAGATTAGTCTCCAAATGGGGCTACATCAGGACCTTTTTGGCACCTTTGAGATGGTTATGGGGATACACCTTCCTAAGCTGGGCAAGATAATTCTCTTGGCATGCCTTGCGCATGTCCCATGGTGTATATGGCTAGAGCGAAACAACCGGAGATTCAACTCCAAGGCTAGCAACCCGGATAATGTAGCTTCTCAAGCAGTGAGCCTTATCTCGAGCTGGCTACATTCTAGGAAGGAGTTTCTTTCTCTATCGGGCGTCTCCCTTCGAGAAAATTGGGGTTTGATAGCGCACATGGCGGGCCCCCGTAGGAATCCGGTTATTGCCACCTGGGATCCTCCCCCTTACGACTGCATCAAACTCAATTTTGATGGTAGTGCTTTAGGCTATCCTGGAACGGTAGGAGCTGGTGGTGTTTTCAGAGACAGTAGTGGAGACCCTATTCTATCCTATGCAGGGCCAGTGGGTATTGCTGATTCAAATACTGTTGAAGTGAGTGCTCTTCTGTTCGACCTCCAAATCTTTAAAGAGCGGCTCCATGGCAAGTTGATTATTGAAGGCGATTCAAAGACTGTCATCAGCTGGTGTTCAAAAGAAAGCTCCCCTCCTTGGCGCCACTGGCCAATCACTGATTGTATTGCTGACATTGTGTCATTCATTCATTGTAATTGGAACCTCGTTCCTAGATCAGCCAATTCTTTGGCTGATAAATTGGCAAAATTCGGAACCTCCAAGCAAAATCTAATTGTTTGGGAAGACTTCCCCTCGTGTAATCTGCTGGTTTGAGCTCTCTTAATAAAATTCAGCATCATTTCAAAAAAAAAAAAATAAGACTTCTCGCAGGGTACGAAGCTCTTTCTTTTGGCTAGGCCTCAAAATTGATGTCAAGACATTGGACAGAGATTCAATTTATCTAAGCTCCTTTTAGAGATAATTTTTTCTATTGCAGGGCACAACTTTGCAAATGAGTACAGCTTATAATCTTCAAATTGATGGTCAAACCAAAGTGATCAATTGAGGCTTAGAAACCTACTTGTGTGGCATTGTGGGCGACAACCCATTGTCTAGGAGCCTCTATCTTTCTTGGATACTCTTATAATACCTCATATCATTCTTCCCTGAAGATGTTTCTTTTTGAAGTAGTAGATGGCAGACCTCCTCCGATCATTTCATCATATGTTAAAGGCACCACTCGAATCGCAACCTCGAAGAAGCCTTGATAAATCGAGATCAAATCATGAAACTAGTCAAGCACCATCTTGCATTAGCACAACAACACGTGAAGAATCAGCATGATCGCAAGCATAAGGAAGTCGAGTTTTCTTTTGGTGATTGGGTCTATCTCAACCTTCAACTATATCGACAACAATCAATGGCCGTTAGACAAAATCAGAAACTAGCCCCAAACTTTTAAGGATCCTTCCAAGTACTCCAACGAATTGGCAAAGTGGTAATACCGTTTGCACCTACCAGATGAATCCGCCATCCACCTAGTATCCCACATCTCTCAACTCAAGAAGCAACTCGAAGAGGCACAAACCATTTCCACCGCCCTGCCATCCATTGAAGCATAAACAACTGACCTCCCACTAGCCATATTAAAGAAACGTCGAGTATGACATGGCTCCCACCTACATACGGAAGTCCTTGTTCAATAGGATCAAACACCACTGCAAGAAGCCACTTGGGAAAGTGAGGATAACTTCCTTCTTTGCTTTCTAGATTTTCAACTTTGAGAGCAAGGTTGATCTTCAGGAGGGGTGGAATGATATAAACACAAAGAGCATAGTGCAAAAGGGCAAAAAGGGAAAATGCCCAAGGGGCAGAGGCCTGAGGACAAAAGGAAAAATACTCAAGGGCGTGGGGCTTGAGAGCAAAAGACCCCCCTATTCTTGATAAGATAAGATCCTAGTAGATTAGATTTATCTTTAATTGATGTAATCTTTTAATTCCTAGAATCTCTCCAAGATCGATGTAATCCTTTGTTAGAATCTCTCCTAGAGTTGTTTTTTTTTTTTTTTTTTTTTTTTAGGAAAATGTGTGAATTCTCCCCTTGAGTTATCTTGTCCTAGTTGATTGAGGAGTTTCCCAAATAATGCTATAAATTGGGGTGTTGGCTGAAGGAAGAAATCAGTTAAGCTTTTTCCAAATTTCTCTTTTTTCTCTCAAATTTGTGCCTAGAACTTCTCCCTCTTTTCTCCTCTCGTCTTCTCTCTTTTCCTTTTAGCTCTCTCTCTATCTCCCTCTCTTCCTTTACTTTACTCCACTCTTCTTCCTTTCTCTCTTATTCTAACCCTCTTAGCCTCTCTCTTTCGACTCTTCCTTTCACTTTTAGAAAAGATAAGGACCTCTCACAATTAGGATTCTTATCAATAAACATGTACAGACATGTAATAAGCACAAGAAATCCATGTAAATAGTGTTCTGAGTAGGTCCAAATAGCAAAAACACTAACATATACATACAACAAACAAGAAAGAATTCAATGGATTTACTTACAGAAAGTAGCGTCTAGGTTCTCTATTGTAAGGGCGGAGCAAACTCTGATTGCCTTGAAACATATGTGCAAGAACCACTTTCTTCAATCACAAAAGTGAACAAATTTTCAGCAAGCTCACCAAAAATAGTCACAAAATACAAAGGGTTGATATACGAATCTGGAACCAAATATCAGTAGAGCTTGTAAACAAAACTCATTTGGCTTCCCAATAGCAAATCCTTCATGGAACGAAATCAAGAAAAAGGAGACCTCAGGCTCTGCCAAAAAAAACCACATATTAGAGTGGAGTCCAATGCCCTAGTCCCCTTGGATTAAAAAAAGAAACTCTACTTTTGAAAACGTCACAACATTTTCTGTTACAGAAACAATAATTTGGAATTGAGAATGAGTTCTGACACAAACTTTTAACCACATTATGCAAATTACCATACATCCCATGTATCATAGGCATTAGTGATTTGTTAAAATTACATTATTCCCTCATATCTTATACATCAACAGGTGTTACAGAGAGAGAGAAAGAGAGAGTTTCTGCTTCTCACTAATCCTAGCAGATTAGTCAAATATTAATTTACCTTATCTCTTAAACCTTATCCAATATAACCTCTAAAGTTTGGGTTTAGAATGCAATATCAGAAGCTTGTGTTGAGTTTTTCTTTTTACTTCTGACCACTCACAAAATCCTAGAACTAAATATTGTTCCCTTGCTGGGATTTACATGAAGAATATTGTTTGATCCCATGCATAGATTCAAAAATCACATCTATGGACTCTTCCTTCCACTCTTGAAGAACATTTTCCTTATAATTTTCTGGGTTTTCTATTGAAACTCTAATCATGAAATATCAGTTCATTGCAACTCCTTATTTGCAAACCTTGGAGGGTTTGGCAAAGTATTCAATTTTAAGTCTAAACCAGATCGACAAGAACATGAATACACATACATACATACATACATACATACATACATATATATATACACACACATTTATACTTTCATGCATTTACATATGTATATTAATACACACACTCACATCATATATGCTTTGAGAAATGGAAGTGGTTACAGCTGAAAGTTATGTAATTTCTATTCTGCTAGGAAATTTTACTTTATAATGGATTTTCCTTAGTTTGACTCATTATTCATGCTTATAATTCGTTAACATTAATGGATTTATCAGTAAACACAAAATAGAATGACCAGTCACTTTAAAATTTAACTGTTAACCTTTACAGTTTTTTTTTTTTTAAATAGTGCTAGTTATTTAAAAGAGTTAGGTTCAATTTTTAAAATTTAACTGTTAATCTTTACAGTTTTACAATTCAATAGCCAGCCCAGTTAAAAAATATTCATCCAGATATGGAACACTGCTCTCATATTCACTTATTAACATCACCTGGCAACACCTGTTCACGTTCATAGTTAACCAAAGAAATTGAATAACCAACATGATCATCACCAAGCCCTACAATATCAGCCTACCTAGAACAAGAAAATCTCAGTCAAAGTTCTGAAGCTAGTAGATATTTTAAAAAGTAGAGTCCACCAAGTAGATCAAGCACTACTTCCTAAAAAGAAAATAATTAAGATTAAACAAGAATAGAAGGCTCTATAAATATAGGCATAATACACTTCTAGGTAGTGGTCATATTTCATTATCCTGGGTTCAAAAGGTACCATTCAGTATTAGTAGCCTCAATAAGAATATATCAATAGCCATTCTTGATTGTCATCAATAACTAAAAGCACCAAGTACAAACCGATAAACTTCTAAATGAAAGAAGAAATAGTTTACAAGCATTTAAAACTGATTGTGAGATAATAAAATTGAACTTCCATTAAATCAAAGTTCAAATTAGGGACAAAACCTGAGCAAGTTAAATGAGGAAATTGCGCTATTAAAAGTTGGGTCAAGGCCCCTACCAAAATTACCAGTCAAGTTAGAAGCTTCTTCCCAACTAATACGCACATGATTTTTCTACTCTTTTATCCATGTGGGACTACTATTAATACTCCCCTTCACGTGTGGACCCTTTTTTGTGGCTCAACCTGTGGGATAGTTTAGGTGGAGACCCACATAAAGATATCTGCTATTATACCATGTTAAAGTTGGGTTCAAGGTTTGACCAAAAATAATTAGCCAAGTTAGAGATTTCTTCCCAACTATAAGCACATGGTTGTTCAATTTTTTTATCCATGTGGAACTATTCTTAACACACCCAAACCTGACCAGCACCACTCACTGATAGGATTTGCCCCTCGTGTTGTAGGGCAAGGGCAGAGTTTAAGTGAAAACCCATCACAGGTTTGAGGTGCAAATGAGTTTCCTCAAACCTGACACATAAGAGCTGTATTACTATTTAAATCCTTATTTTTTATATAATGACATAGATTTAGAAGATAAAATAAAAGAATTTTTATACAAGAGAGAATAATTATGGAAAAGGTTTGCTTATATAAGAAAGTTCACATCACACCCCCTGTTATCAAAATGACTTTCTTTGAAAAAATTAAACAAAATATGTCTCTATGAGTGAGGGTGGCTTTCAAATTTTATACAAGGACATGCCTTCAAAATTCAACCTTGTCGTGATTATTAGTGAGATGGGATTTGAAGTTGGGGTAACAAGCAAACTTGGATTTTCAAAAACCTACCCCAAACATCAACCGGTCCCATTCCTACCATAGTACAGTTATTCTACTTACACGATAATTTTACGACTTTGGTGCATATTTTCTTATAGAAATTCGGCTTCATAATCGTAGGTGAAGTCTTGTCAACATACAATACAAACATGACCTCTTTCATCAAGATTTACCAATTCATGCTCAGTTATTTGGCATGCCTTTTGAGCTCAAAGTAGGACAATAACAATTCCATAACCACCCATATCAAAATACTATTTTTTTATTTTTTTTATGAAGGGTGTGAATTTATTAAGAATTAGAATAGGAAGGAGTGCAAACTAAGGGTGCCTCCCATTACAACAAGAGATTGAAGGGATGTGCCCCATTTGGCTTGACTGTCAGCAAAGTGATTTGCTACACAGGGCACATGTGCCTAAGTACAATCAAGAGTTGAAACAATACTACAGATATCAAGGTAAGTGGCCCAATGTTGCCAAGGGAGAGTCCTTAATTTAGCGCACCAATCAATGACGACCTTGGAGTTGCCCTCCATGGTAAGGGGACCAGAGAATCGATTTTAAAAAATGATGTGGCCGTTGAGGAGGCCAGCAAGCTCCGCTGAGGTGGAGTCAAAGACACCAAAGAGGTCGGCAAAGGCAACTAGAAGGGTGCCATCGATAGAGTGGATGCCGCCACCGAATCCAGCAGGACATGGGCAGCCCAGCGCTGCCATCAAACTTCAACTTGAGATAGTCAACCGGAGGGGGATGCCAAGTTTCCATAGCAGGTGGCAAGGGGGTACTAGCCATTGCTGCCATGAGCTGCCAGTTCCCCCAACAGTGGGTGCCCTTAAGGTGAAGGAATTCCTTCCTCGATAGAAGCCAGGAGGAGAATTGCCCAGCGATAGCTTCGGTAAAAGAGCTAGCATTGGTCGCCTTGAGTTGGAACCTCCTTTTGTTTCTCTCCTTCCCAAAGCAAAGTACTAATGGTACGAAATTCTTCACGCCACTACTTAAGTACAAGGTAACTCATACGATTGCCTATTTGAAGCTGTTGAAGTATCACTCAAATATGAAGTGTAACTCGATCGGAAATGACAAAAAATACTCGTTGCCAACTCCAACACGTAACAGGAGAAAACTTGCGAACGTACGAATATTTCACTATCAGTTCTCTAACAATCGCTCGAACACATCCGAGGGGAAACATCTCTAGATGCTCAAACATCAAGTTCATCAGAATCGAACACATACACTGACCTTTTAAACTTGTTCAAATATAACCATTGGTCAACATGCAGAGAGTGGGAATCAATCCAAACATGCAGATGGAAAAAGAAGCAAAAAGTAACCTTTTTGTCAGCAGGGGCAGCCGAGTTCTGGTAAGAAATTGCAGCTATGACGCTAAGACAAACCTCTATCGGCTGAGAGAGTTTCTGACGATATCGTGTGCTGGTGTGTAGTTAGGCGAGGCTTGACAGAGGTTTTCCCCTACTTTTTACCCTTTGTGTATGTTCTCTCTCTGTGTTTTTCCATAGAAACTTGGGCGTACAAGTTCTACGGGGAACCGACCCGACCTACCTGACCTAAAAATCCAAGGTTCGATTTTGTAATTTCACCCCGCGGGTCGGGGATACGGAGGAGAAAAAAACCCAACGGATTTTGGGTCGGAGGGTTTTCAAATTCAACCCGAACTTGATGCACATATAAGACAAAAATATAAAACGGATTTAAGACGGGTCAGGTTTAAGTTGGGTTTACAAGGATAGGGCGGGGTCGGGATTACAAAGGATGTGATAGAATTGGATTCATGTGCACTCGAACATAATTTTTACTTGTAATAGTATATTTAATTAAAACATAATACTTAAAAACCCAAACTAGGTAAAACAAACAAGATTATTATAAAAATAAGTAATTTAACGTATAATAAAAATATAATTAATTAATTAATTAATTAAATTATATATTATATTATTTACTAATTTTAGCACATGATTAATTATAAAAAAATTTAAAATAACATAAATGAATATAATAAATTAAGTTATTAATTTATTAATAACATAAGTAAAGAAAACTTCTTTCGATGTCTACTAACATGATGATAAATATATAAAAAAAATATTATTAATTTTTTTATAAAAAAATAAATAAATAAATACTTCAAAGTTATAAAAGTATTTGTTACTTAGAAATAACCTTACAATTATTATATATAATTTTATAAAATAATCCATAACATGATTATGCATTTGAACATAATTTGGAATTAAATAATAACTAATTTATTTACTTAATATAACTAAACTAATAAATTTATGATAAGCTTTGCAATTGAATTAGTTTAAAATGATAGAAATAAATTAATTTTTAACTTATTATGGGCTAAAAAATAATTAAATTGAATACATATTTTATTATTTTTAAAAATACTTAAGTCAATGATTTAATATTATATTTATATCCTAAAGAGTTAAAATAATTAAATAAAAAATTCTTAGTAATACTTTTTATAGTAATTTATATTATTAAAATAATAAATTAGTCTATGATCCAAATTAAATATTTAAAAAATAAAAGCATATATTTATAAGAAAGAAAACAAAAATTAACAAGATAAAAATATATTTTATAAAAAAATAAAACTTGTAAAAGTAATTTTTATTAAAGAAAAGGGAAAATCATATTTTTAACAATAAAATAAAAGGTCTTTCACATAGTGTTAAATGATAATCCTATATACATTAGTGAATATAAAAATCTTGTATTTATTACTGGGAAAATTTTTTCCCAAGTGGCTAATCATTTTAGGATAAGGCCTTCGACCCAATTTAACATGGTATCAGAATAAGGTTATCATATGTGATCATCCACCCAAAAATTATCCACGTGCTATCATGTCAGGGCCTCTACCCAAATTATCTTAGTACCTGGGAAAAAATTTACTAAATGGCTAGTCATTTTAGGATAAAGCCTTCCACCCAATTTAACACAGCCATTAGCCAACGTACAACCAAAAGTTCCCTAAAAACTCTTTGTTGATTTAAAAAAGATAAAAAACCAGGCAGAATGATTGAGAGTAATGATTTTGAAAGTTAAAGAAGGATGAGAGAGGAGAAGAATTTTCACATTTTTTTTCCTAAGTTGAAGAGAACTAATCCCTTTTCTTCGGGAGGCTGAACACAACTAACCTTTTTGTTCTCTGAGATTTCTCATCGATCACAATCACAGTTGATGTTTTTCTTTTTTCACAGAAAAATTGTCTGCGCTTTTGCGAGCTTCACTATGAAATAACTTCCGCAGGAACAACAGGAAATCTACAACAACAATAACAAATTCAAAGACGAGTAGCCTAGATCGGAGTGTATCTGTTGAGCCAGTCTTCAATCAGAGAACGTAAAGAATGATTAGGCGTTAAGGTCTTGTTTTTCAGCTTCAAGTTTGTCATGGGTGATGTATCGTGCCCACTCTTCAACCATTCTTGGATCGCCTCCAACTCGTACGAGAACCCATCTCCTGCTACATGAGGATCCTTCATCACTTCCTGCAACTCATAATCATCCATTTTACTGAACATGTACAAAAAATTTCAACAAAGAGAAAGATTAGAGAGAGCGAGACAGAGAGTGAGGGTGGGAGACCTGCAAGATGGGACAGAGGAATATTTCGGGGACATCGTGGCGCTGTTGTCCTCCGTTTCCACCTCTGCTCAACGTGGTGATCTTTTCTCTCTCCTCCCCGACTTTCCTTCTCAAGTCATCCATTTCTCTTACTACACTCTCCATCGCCACCACCTCACCGTTCACACATCTCTCTGCAATCCATTCCAACTCCGACGCCACTTCCACGTCCCACTCCCCGTTCCAAACCCCTTCTTTCGAAACCTCTTCTTGCCCTCTCAACATCTGCAGCATCAGGATTCCCAAATCCCGGATGTCCCACATGAGATCGGAGAGTTCTCCCTCGTCTGTTGCGAAGTCGGCGACTTTGGCAACGAGATTCCGGTCAAGGAGGACGTTGGAAAGCTTCAGCCGTCGGTGGGCCGTTGGCTTAGGTCGGGTGGAGTGGAGAAAGCTGAGGGCGGAGGCGGTCTCGGCAGCAATGCGGACACGGGCGGGCCAGGGTAGCTGCGGAGGGTGTTTTTTGGAGTTCTTGTTGGGTTTGGGGAACAGCACGTCCTGGAGGCTGCCATGGGGCATGTACTCGTATACGGCGGATTTGAGCTCCGTGCAGGTGCCGATGATGGTGACTAGATGGGGATGGCGTATGCTGGACAGGACCTTCATCTGCGCAGAGAAATTAGTACTTTTTGTAAGCATGAAAGATCCTTAAAGCTCCTGTTCTTAGTGATTGATTTTACATGTCTGTACAAATTTACAGACCTTGGTTTGGAACTCTTCGCGCGAGAGTTTGTTCAGTGGGTTGTGCAGTTTAATGGCGACATCTATTTGATGAATCCTCCCACGGTAGAGGAAGCCATTAGCTCCCCTCTTCACTCTCATCCTCTCGGAGAAATCATCAGTAGCCTCTTTCAGCTCCTCTGCTTTGTACTCTCTGAAACCGCAGTTCGAACTAGCAAACCAAGAAAGTACTCCTCTTTCTCTACAAAACTTATTTCTGCGCTGTAAAGTATCCCTTTCCCGTCTCATCTCCTCAATCTCTCGAATTGTTTCAGCTCTTGCTCCAACCGCCTTCTCTAACTGAGCCTGAATTCGTAGCTTGTCAGTCGAGTTCAAGTGCAGTACATTTCGTAGGTCTCCTTCTAGCTCCAGTGCCGATTTTAACCTGGTTTTGCTTACTTCTGTGTCGTTAGTCACCTCCTCTAGCTGTTCCATTACCTTTTCTAAATCCCTGTTTATATCAATTTGCTTAGATACCTCTAGTTCTACTAAGGCTGCAAGTTCTTCCACCTGGAAAAGATAGTTGCAGAGATGTTCAGAACAACAAGAAGGATGATATTTAGAATTCTCAGTAATAGCAAATGAATTTTTTTGAGAAATATTAGAGAGATCTTACCCTTTTATCACATACTAACAGGGCCCATTCTGCTTTTTTTCGTCTCTCCACAATAGGCTTAGCTTCACTTCTCTTCTCCTCGGCCATTTTCTTATAATACTCAATCTTGGCTTTAAGGACTCCAATCTTCTCTGGTGTACTCTAAGGTGAAAGCACAACCATAAATTAAAACTTTCAGAAATCCAAATAAGTACTTAAAAGAAGAAAATCTCGAGGAAAAAACCTCACCATGTCAGATTTAATGGCTTCCGCCTCTGTTTGATCCACTTGAGTGCTTTCTGAGCAACCGCCATCTGCCTCACTTTCCTCAACAGAGTTTGACAACCACAAGAAATATGTCTCAATCTGTTCGACATGGTTGTCCCATCTGTTACTTGTTTCTGGTGGACTGGAGCTTCTTGAAGAAGAAGGTGCTTGACAAAGATTATCCTTTTTACAAGTTGGGCTATCTTGTAATAGTCTCCCTAACCAACCTCTGAAACTACCCTTTTCCTTCATTTTCCTTCTCAGGTCAGCCACCATTACTCTCAGTTCATACTCAGAGTATACCTTGTTATTCCCTTCTCGAGGCAAAACCAACTTGCCCCCACAAATTATGAACAGTTCACAGAAATTGGGCTTGTTCTTATGAATGTAAACTGAGCTACTAATCGCAGTTTTGGATTTCCTGCAGAAGAAAGAAGAAGAAGAAAAACAGGGGAGGAGTTAGAGGTCCGGAACATTTATGGGCATGTTTTCCATACTGAGTGGACTTGAATGATTAGTTTCCTGTAAAAGAAGATTTAAGAATACTAACTTGTAGATTACCATGACGAGGATTTTTGGAATGTCATGCATATGACTAATCTCTTGATATGAAGAGTACTTATCAGTTCTACAATGACCTTGTGAACCGGTTCTTCAGAATTTTCAATATTCAGAACTTCTGATTTCACCTAAAAAATTTAGAAAAAAGAATAATTAACTTCAATGGCGTGCAGTAAAAATGCAAATTGGGATAATAAGAAACTTCCTCCAAGATCTAATTTCCAATAGAAGAACAAAAATTTCCAGAATTTTTTTAAAAGACTGCCTAAGGGCACCCTGATTCTTAAGGCTGCATTTCGAAAGCATATACAAATTGGGACGAATTCTTTACAATTCAATCCATCGGAAACCCAACTGCAGACCTTGCCACATAAACTCAAATACTTTGCGAGCAACTTCTCCGACTTCCTCTTCTCAATCATCTTCAACGCCTCCAACATCTCATCGCCCACAGAACTTGCAGGAAACTTTCCCACTGTGAAGAAACCCAGTAGAGAACAACGCCAAATTCAAAAACTCGGAGGAGAATAGAGAAGACTAAATTATCGGAATTAGAAAAGTTCAGGAACTTACATGGGGTGCTGATGAAATCCTTCGAATGACCTTTTATATGGAGAATAACTACAGATATGGACTGAGCTGACCAGTTCTTGAGAGACCATTCCAAAGTTCCAAGACCTTCCTGCATGTTCTTCCCAACAGCCACATAAACCTTTTCTGGTTCCCCCTCCATGAAAAACTATATTCTCCGATGACTCCTCCCAATCCGAACGGACCCAAGAAGAAAAACGCTGGGGCTTGAACCGTCTTAGGAAAATCCACCTACAATCATCCCTAAGCTCATGATGACGATATGATTTAGGCCAAACAGAAAAGCTGATCAGGGTACCGATCGAGTTCTTTGGTTGGTGCGAAAATGATCTACAGTTTAGGAATTCGGACAATTCGATCCCTTTCAGTTGATGGAAATTTTGGATGCGCTTTTCCAGATGTCAAACATTGGTTGTAGATATTTCAAAGATTTGACGGGGATTACCTTCCCTTTTTTAAAAGACCGAGGCGGCATTCTTTTGGCTCTTTCTACAACTGCAACTCCACTGCTAGCCTCTACCAATCTCACGAGTCGGAATATAACCCAACTCGGATCCTTGAAATTCAGCTTTTTCTATAGCTTCAATCCACTCCTTTCAACCAGATAGACTCGGCGAAGACAAGGAGACACCTCTATAACGGAAGAGGTGAATCTGAACCCCTCCCCGCCGAGAAAATTCCTGAATACTTCCTTTATTTATATTATCGATCTCTTTCAAAGTTGAAATGGAATACACTGGATGGAAATCTTTTTCTTTACAATAATTGTGAGGAACAAATCAACCTTGTTGCCATAGTGGGGGCCTACTCATGGGATACTCTAGATTTTTAATGATTCTATGTGGCACAAACTATCCCTATACAAACCTTTTCCATCTCTTTTGTACTATGCACAATCTGACTATGAGAAGGTAAAAAGATTCATTGGCCTATGCATCTAATCTAAGGGCATGCCAGATATAACTTAGTGTGTCTCCTTAGCAAAAGTGTATAAGTCACATTTCTGAGCTTTACAACATGTAATTCAATGGGGTCCTTTAGACCCCATTGAAGGGTGGAGCAACCCTACATTAATACAATTAATAATCGACATGACCACGTGTGCAAGTCAATCCTTTAGTTTGTAGTCGATTTTAGGGCCCCTCTATAAAAATTAAGGGGGTAATCCTTATGATCACACATAATCGCTTCAGGTCCTAAAACCCTAATTGGTTTAGTTGGAACTGATTCATCAAAATTATCTTTGAGTCTTCCAATTCATTAAATTCGTTTCATTGTCTACAAGAAAATCCTTGGGCTTAAATTAGTGAATAAGGAAATTTGTTATTGGAGGATAGTATTCATCATCTTCAAAAAAATATGCTTTCTATAAAATATTAGATTCTAGCTAGGGGTGGCATCGAGCCGAGCCGAGCCCGAACCTGCCTATGTTCAAGTCGAGCTTGATTTAAATATTTCGAGCCGAGCTTCGAGCCGAGCCTCGTCTCGAGTCTAAAATTGTTATCGAGCTCGAGCCCAACGAGTTCGAGCCGAGCTTCGAGCCGAGCTCGAGCCTCAACATACATTTCAAACTTTTCAAAAAATATATATCGAATAAAATGTATATAAAATTATGCATACATTTTATATAAAATTGGGCATGACCTCTACATAAAATTGGGCATAACTTATATATATAATATGTGTATAAGATTGGGCATAACCTCTACTTAAAATTGAGCATAATCTATATATATAATACTTGTATAAAATTCGGCATGACCTTTACTTAAAATTGGGCATAATCTATATACATAATACCTGCATAAACACTCCATAAACACTCCATAAAATTGTCTATAGATTCCATAAACACTTCATGAAATTGTTTATACACTCCATAAAATAATCTAAACACTCCATACACTACATAACATTATAAATAAACTCCATACAATAATCAAACACAACAAAATTAAATAAAATATCACTATCAATTTACAATCACCCAAATAAAAACTATAAATTCTTTAAATAAAATCATATTACTATTACATACTTACTAGAAAATTACAAGAAATATTTTAAATTTTTCTTAGGAAAATTAAATGGACCTCTTATTGCCTTTTCTAAGGAAATAAATAAAAATTAATAATTAATCTAATATATTATTATACTTATCGATAAAATTTTAATCACATAAAATGTCAAACACAAAATTACTATGAAAATTGCCTCATGCTCAAAGTATTATATCATCAACTGTCAAATACTTATTCAAAAATTTTCTATATGGTTTTCTAAGCCATCTTGGCAAGAAAATCGTACTTGAAAAATTATAGGATTTTTTAAAAAGAATTAATAATTAGAAAAATATTTTGAAAAAATACGAGGCACTAATGGTCCCTATATTTCTATTAAAAATATTTTTTCAACATTTATTGAAAAAACTAGTCTCTGGAAACGTATTTCTACTAAAATATCTTTTCAATTTATTTAAGAGCCATGAGGAAGGGACAAAGAGTTTTTTTTTTCCTTGTTTATGATCTCGCACGTAGGGGTGGCTTTGAATAAATTATATATAAAATTATGCATACATTTAAAAAAAAATATAATGATAGGGGAGGTTCAGGATTGAATTTCAATAATGGATTAAAATGCGCCAATATTAATATTTTTTACTCCAATTGTTGTCTAGCTTGTTTTGTAATTTTTGAATTTGGCCATATTATGGCCTCCTTAGTGCCCCTAGATAAAAATTTATATTCTAGGAAAAACTAAAAATATTTTTCCTATGATACATATTCCCAAAAAAACCTTTAAATAAAATCTTATTACTATTAGTGACTTATTAGAAAATTACAGGAAATATTTTAAAATTTTCTTAGGAAAGTTAAATGGACCTTTTATTGTCTCTTATAGGGAAATAAATAAAAATTAATAATCAATCTAATATATTATTATACTTATCGATAAATTTTTAATTAAATAAAATATCAAACACAAAATTGCAATGAAAATTATTTCATGCTAAAAGTATTACAGCATCAACTGTTAAATACTTATTCAAAAATTTTCTATACAGTTTTCTACCCCATCTTGGTACAAAAAATCTTACTTTGAAAATTATATGATTTTTAATAAAAAATTTCAATTAGAAAAGTGTTTAAAAAAACATGAGACACTAATAGTTTATAGAAAATTATTTGTATAAAATTTATTTTTAATTTTTTTCCAGAGGAAAAAGTTTTTTTTTTATTTTATGATCTCGCACGTGCGAAATAGCACGTGCGAGATCATCCTCTCGCGAGGAAGGGGGAGATTATTTCTCCCCTGTTCTGTTTTCCGCCGAGACGACCCCGAGGGAAGGGGCTTACGGCGCCGGGGAGGATTTATCGTCGGAGATGACGGCCGCGACGGAGTCGGCGGCGACGGAATCGGCGGTGACGGAAGCGGCGGCGACGGAAACAGAGGCGACGGCGAGGAGAGGAAGAAATCGAACGGACGGACACAGAGGCGGCCGGCGAGCAGCTGCGACGGCGGTATAGACGCCGGAGAACAGCTACAACGGCGGTAGAGGCGGCGACAACAACCGATGGGAGGGGTCGGCGGTGACGAGGGGGGAGGAAAAATTTTTCCCCCCCTCGCTCTCGCTCCCGCTCCCGCTCCCCCGCTCGCTCGCGATCCCGTACCGATTCATGCCGATCCGACTCATTTCGAGCCGGCTCGCGAGCCAACGAACCGAACCTAGCTTAGGTCGAGCTCGGCTCGTTAAGTTAAACGAGCCAATTTCGGTGTTCGAGCTCGGCTCGAGCTCAAAAAATGACGAATCGAACCGAGCCGATACCGAGCCGAACCGAGCCGGCTCGCGAACCGGCTCGGCTCGAAGCCACCCCTAATTCTAGCTATTGCTTCTACTTGATACGGCGGACCTTTGGTCTCTTAAACGTGGACAAAATTAATAGTACTACACAAACTCAATAAGATCATTTTTATCGTTCGAACTTTTCTTAAACAACTTTTCATACTAGTGAAATGGTTCAAAGAGAACAATTTCTTCCTTTCTAAAAGAACTAGAGAACTATCACGAGAAGAGGAGAGGACTTCCAATACTTGGGCCAACTCAAGTGGATCTCAGAGTAATTTTTCACTTTTTAGTAATTTTACTCTTATCCTCTCTACTCTAATTACAGAGCTCTTTGTTAGCTCACAAGAGTAAACCTAGAGGCAACTCAATCACTTGCCTCTGTTGTAGTATCACAAGTTGATACTGGGACCTAACTCAAGTCTTTGAAATTCTTAGATGAACTGCTTGAGTTGGATTGGTACTCGAGTGAACCAAGGGGCAGACTTAGCTAGAGCAAGTCAAGGGGATTCACCTAGAACAGAAGGAGCGACTCTGACCTCCATATACGAGTTGCCCCTTCCTAAAACTGAGTTCACCCGATCAAGCCACGAGTCAACTCATTGGGTCAAAACACCGTCTCCTCTATCTTTTCTTCAACAATAATTTTGAGGAACTAATGAACCATGTTATCTAGATTTTTTTTTTTTTAGTAGAAAGATGTATGTATATCACACCTAACAATGTATAAAAGCTTGACTAGTACTTCACAAAACAACAAAAACACTTTCAAGTATTTGCATAATTTTATACTAAGGAAGAGTTTGTGCTAATAGGAAACCATAGGGAAGAATATATAGATTTTGTTTTTTGTTTGACGAAAAATTTGAAGTGTTTGTGTCATTTTTAGGGATAGAAAATATTTCTACTTGATTTTGCTTGCCTTTCAAAAGTTTTAAAAAGGATAGGATAATGAATTTTCTATTACTATAATAGAAGACAATGGAAAAAATAAACAAAAATACATTATAATGGTTCTTGCTCACTTAGCTCTTACTTCAATTTATTTATTTATTTATATGTTTTTATTTCTAGATGGATGCTATTAGTACATGTCAAGCTTTTGGTAGCATTTTTTACTACCTTGGTGTTCAAATCTTTCTTCAACATCTGAATTCTGGAAATTTCTCCAACTCTTTGTTTTTGGCATTTGAATGCCAATAAGGGGGGGTTAGTCCCCCAAATGGATTCTTGAAGATCAAGTTCATGTCCAACATGAAGATCATGTCAGTCATGTACATGAAGATCATCTTTGCACTTGGTGTTAGTGTTGACGACTTCATGTGCACTGGAAAACAGTTTCCAGTGTTAGTGCCCCAACATGAGAAAAACATAAAAAATAAGAGAATCTTTAAACCTTTACAGTGCACTTAATTACAACATAATCCTTAAACCCCAAATTAGGTAAAACAACCATTATTACTACACAAATAAGTTATTTAATGTATAATTAAATATATTAATATATTTATTAATTGAATTAGATATTTTATTGTGCATTAATATGGTAATTACATGAGCCAATGAAATACGTATATGATTAATTACAAATAATAAATAAATAACGTTATAAATAATAAAAAAAAAGTAATACGTTAAGTTATTAATTTATTAATAACATATGATATACTTTAACCTAAAAATGAATAATTTAAGAGAAAAAATTGATCTAATCATAACTTTAACACACTATATTTTAGTACATAATATATTTTATGTATTATTAATTAATAATATATTATCACAAAATTTAAAACCATTGGTTTAATTAACTATAGCAATCGGATAATTATGCCAAAATAATTTATCAAATATTTATTTTAACAATATTTTAATTATGACTATTAAATCACTATTTTAATATAGTAATTTTAAAATAAAAATAATTATTTTATAAATAAAAATAATTATTTTATAAATAAAAATTATAAATTAATGATTTTTATGAAGATAGTTTAATTTTTCCTAACTTAGGAAAAATTAAACATCTTCGTCTTCCTCAGTAGTGAGCCAGCGGGCAACGGCGATGGCGACAGGGACGGGCTAGGCAAAGGCGATGGCGGCGGGCAATGCCGACAGAGGCGGCGCTTCGACGGTACGCCGAGAGGGAGAAGAGAGGGAGGCCGAGAAGCTCTGCAATAGATGCTTGACCTCCCGTGCTCTGCGGGAATGAGAGAGGGAGCAGAGAATGAGAGAGGGCTGCGGGAATGGAGACGAGAGAGGGCCGCGGGAATGGAGACGAGAGAGGGAGCAGAGAATGAGAGAGGGCTGTGGGAATGCAATGGCAGAGAGGGTGTGCAGCAGAGAGAGCCCTGAGAGACAGCCCCGCGCGAGAGTCATGTAGATGATTCTCAAAATCGGGCGGAAAGCACTTTCCGCCCGTTACTCTTGAGACATGAACTCTTGATTCATGTATATTCATGTACATGACATGAATTTCGGCGCTCCCTAACGACATCAGGACATGACCTGTGTAATGCGCATGAAGATCATGTCCTGAGTCATGTGCACTAACCCCCCTAAATGATCATTAGGATGCCCGATTATTCTTTTATCCGAATTCTTATAGATACTATTTGAAAAACATGAGATAATTGTTCAAACCCAGTAATTTGTCTTACAAATAGATGAAAAAACTATGACTTAGACAATGTTTGGCAAGAGTGGCAATTATCACCTCTTTGTTCTAGAGCTTGGGCGACAAATGGAGGTGCTTAGTAAATCCTAATCTTATTAGGTAAAGATAAACCCTTGTTTGAAGATTTTGTTTCGTGAGTTTTATAGGCCCAATCAATCCATCCTAATTTTAGGTATTAAAATCAAGTCCTCTACTTTAACACCATGAATTTGAACAACATAAATCAAAGCATAGGTGCAGTGAAAACAATAGAAATATAATTTTTTTAAGTGAAGTGGGGGTGGGGAAGACTTGTAAGAGGTCGTGGTTAGAGGCAAGAGGAGTATTAAGATAAGTTTGTCAAGGTTGCACTAGCTAACCAAGTTGGACATGATAATGGAGATTCCATAGACCCACTTGGTAATGTTGATCAAGCATTATCTTAATCAACTACTATATTTTCCAAGCCTCAACTTCAATAACTCGGAAACAACCATTAAAATCTCTGTTAAACCACTCTATTCTTGCCCAACCAAGTACGTCAACTTTTCATTCTTCAGCCACTACCTAATAAATTATAGATTTAGGTGCCTCAAACCATATGTTAGGTAATTTTCAATTTTTTATTCTACAATTTGGTTAAATTCCTATGGCTCTGTTACTTTGGAAATAGTCCTAAGTCTTAAGTGAGTGGCCACGAGGACATCGTACATGTTTCTCCTTTCATTTTTTTCTTACCTCAATTTGGTTGTTCCTAAATTTTCTGTAAATTTGCTTTTTGATTGTACATTAACTAAATGACTAAATTGTTATGTAACCTTAATCCCTACATGTGTGTGGTTTAGGGCCTTCAAATAAGGAGGATCATTAGTGGAAGGCTTGAACGAGGGGGACTTTATTACTTTGATGGAGGGACAAGTTCATCTATGAAGTCATTAAAGACTACAATCTCTCTACTTGAATGACTTGTTAGATTGGGGCATCCTTCTGTCTACAAACTAAAATTGACGATTTCATTTGTTAGGGATGATATTATCTTAAGTTTTCCTTGTAAATAGAATTTCAATAATTATAGTCCTTTTCAATTGATGAATTATGATGTTTGTGGACCTTATAGGATTACTAGTTAATTTGAATTTAAATAATTTATGAAATTCATAGATGATTTTGGTTATTTGACATGGAAATATTTACTTGAGGACATATTTGAAGAGTTTGTTGTGTTTCAAAATTTTTAAATGAAATTAGAGTTTAGTTTGGTGTGTCAGTTAAAACCTTGAGGTTGGATAATGCATGTGAATATCTTAGCACACAATGTGCTTAATTATATTTCTCCCATGGTATAATTGATTAGACTTTTCGTGTCTGCAGTCCTCAGTAAAACAAAGAAGCAGATTACACACACAAAAAAAAAAAAAAAATTGTCATATATCTTTTAGCCCTACCCACACATTGCTATTTCATATGAAGGTTCTAAATCAAATTTGGGGAGATCTTGTCCTCACAATATGCTACTTAATTAGGATGACATCATTTGCATTAGGAGGTTCCCATAAGGATTTTCCACTCATCAAGACCTTTGTTTTCTATTCCTCCAAAGAGTGTTGGAGTATACATGCTTGACTTGTTCATCTTTTATCCCTCATCAAGATAAGCTTTTGATAAAAAAATATATATATATAAAAGCAATAGGATGAGAAAAGAAGCAATAGAAGGAGACCACATCCATGCAAAGAGGTGCAAGGTTCCTTCCAAAATCAAGGAGAGAATGTCTCTCTCACATTTAAGAAATCTTAATATATAACTTTGGATTAGGAGTTAATTGGGGTTCTCTAAGATCCTTTCCTAACTTTGTTTTGTAAAGTCATCCAAGTCCAATATCTCTTTTGCTAAGAGGCACTAACATGTCTTGTATAAGTAGTTGTAATCTTATCTAATTATTAATCAACAAAGAATTTCAATTTCAAACCACTTCTTTCACAAATCATTCTTTTTCGTTCTCTCTCTTCATGGTCTATCAAATGTAGTTTCTTTTGTTATTCTCCCAGCCAAGAAAGATTACAAGTTTGTTAGTCATGTTACTCATAAGGTGTTGGTGTTTGCTAATGTCACCTTATTTGAGTGAGTACCCTTCTTCTCCATGTCAGATAGTGAACTTCAACCATCACTAGTGGACTAGGTACTAGTATCAAAGGAGATAACCGATGCTCAGACTAGAATACCAATGGTCAAAACTACCAAGACACATTTACTTTAGAGGGTTGATCATTTTTCCTTATCCAACTTGGATGGTGGTCATTCCATTCCTCCGTCTGAAATTTATCTTCCGATGGCACTTCATTAAGGTGCAAGATCATTCAACATCTCATCAACATACATCTCATCAACATTGTTTGTTCTTTTACTAACTTGTTACCTAGATTTAGGACCTTTTCTCTTTTGTTGTCTTCTATTATTGTCCCTAAAAAAACATCAGGGGTTGTTGATCCCATAGTAGAAAACAACTTTTGATGAGGAAATGAAAGTTTTAATTTCTTGTGGGATATGGACGTAGTATGCATCTTCCCAAAGAGTTGTCATTGTTGGAAGTTGGTGGGTTTTCCCCATGAGTCATAACCTCCATGAGTTTATGGAGAGATAGAAGGCTAAGTTAGTAGCTAAAAGCTATACTTAGAAATGTGATGTTGACTACTTTGAAACGTTTTCTCTAGTTGCTCAATTAAGTTCAATTAGAATTTAATTTTTGTTGCGTCAAACTTGAGGTGCCTTCTATTTGACAGATATAAAGTGTCTCTATGGTAACTTTTCTAATGATGTCCACATATATAGAACAACCACTAGAGGTTATAGTTGCTCAAGGGGAAACAATAAATATTTGTTATCTAAGAAAGACTATTTATGGACTTTAACACAAAGTCCTCATGCATTTGTTTGTAAGTTTAGTACAATTGTATTGCCTATTGGTTTTGTAAGGATTAAATTATAAGTGATTATGTCTATTCCAATTATGAAGCACAAATTCCATAGGAGACTTAACTCATTTATTTATACCTTACTTTGTAGACCATTTATTTACCTATTTATCTAATGGCAAAACATGTTAACAAATAAAATATTAGTAAAAACTACCTTAAAATCTATAAAAAGGATAAATTTTGTAGGCAATACAATATCACATTCACAAAATGCCACCAAGAATGACATGCTAATCTAATGAACATTAAGGAGTATAAAAATCCTTAAAAAGGTAACTAGCTAGGATAATAAAAGATTGCAATATAGAAACAATGAAACAATAAAAGTATTGAATTGCCCTTGCATATGATTAGGGAATCAGGTAATTGGATAGAGTATAGAATAAACCTTACAATTGTCATTCCTTTTAATAAATCATAATGGGACAGTCATGTTAAAGCTACTTGAGGACCTAATTGGGTGAGAGGTTTTATTCTTTTTTATTTCATTTAATGTTTAGTAACTGAAAATTTGGTTAAACAAGTAAAAATAATGATATTGTGATTTTTATTCTTTATGCCAATGACATGTTAATTGTATCATGAAGTGATTTACAAGGCATTGCGGGTATTAAGCTTCATCTTAAGCCACTTTGAAACAAATGACCTGAGGAATTTGAAGTATTTCTTTGGGCTTGAAGTTTATAGGAGTAATTTAGGTATTCTAATACTCCAAAGAAAATATATAATCGATTTCTTATATATTACAATTTTACTTGGGGCAAAGCCAATCGATACACCTATGGATGTCAATGGAAATCTTCATGACGAGAACAATTTTCTACTAAAGGATAAGACTCATTATCTATGCCTAGGAGGAAAGTTAGTTTTGTGAAGACATTTTTTTTTTCAACCACTTCCATGCAAGGTTCCCAACATAAATCTCATACTAGCCATGCACATTTACCATCTCATTCAATGCAAGAACAAGTTGGTCAACCAAGTTTTGTGTGTCCACCTCATCACTCCATGCAAAATACAAATCAACCTTCACCTAAGATTCATGCACACCCACATAGCATCATGCAAAGCTAGCCAACTCAACGTTCAATGACAAACAAGTCTCTCACATTGTTGACAAGGGAAGGTAAGATTTTCTCAATCAACATCCCACAAACTAGGGAAGACAATATTTTGATTCCACCATCTAAATAAAATATTTTGATCCTGCAAGAAAATTGATTCTCCACCATATTTCAAAATTTACCAAAGATGCTAAAAGACTCATTTTTTATTTTTAAAGGATAGAAGGATAATCATCCACGGAAATTATATGATAATGAAGACCAATTTTGTATATACAAGAGTTGGCCACCATAAATCTGAATGAATAATTTCTAATGGCTTAGAATCTTTATTAACAACTTGATCGAAAGGAATTTTGGATAGTTTTGCCATACGACAACTAATGCAAGTATCTAAGCAAGAAATTTTAAAATTTGGAAGCAAACTACTACGAACTAGTGTAGAGAGAGTTGAGAAGGATGGTTGTCCAAGCTTTCTATGCCAAAATGAAGACAAAGACTCCTTGGTAATAGGAAATCTTTCTTCATCTTATGGAAAAAGATATAAAACATTAGACATGGTCTCACTAGCTCAATTTACTCCATTATGATTGTCCTCACATGAAAAGAATTTGGGAATTTTTTTGTCTTTTGTGAACCCTGAGATGGAAAGATGATTCTTCTTGATTTGTGGAACTTAGAAAGTATTGTTAAGATAAAAGGGTACCTATAGGAGAGGGCAATTTAAATTGTCTTTTGGTTGTTATAGAGAGTATATTTCATCTCCTACATGAACCCTTTTTGTTCCTTTACAAGGGGAGAGGTTAGAGAACATACCTAGGATACTTGTCATGTGAGCAATGACATCTATATTTGGAAACCATTGAGGGTCTTCTTTTAATTTAGAAATGGAGAGTGACAATTGCAGCTGAAATGTTCTATGATTGGTAATTATGATTGCAGCGGTGCCAACATAATTCAACAATATGGTTTGACTTATGGTTGATTGAACAACAAATGGAAGTGGAGCCATTGCTTGACTATGGTTTCATTTGACCAAATCTAGGAAGCGTGGATTTTGTATTCTATGTGTTTTGATTGAAGTGTAAGTGTTTAGAAGACGTACCTGAAGGCTGATTGAATGAGTGTGAGTGGTTTTTTATTGTGTGACAATTTATGAGAAGGTGTTTTCTTTGCAACCACAGTGTGAATTGAGTGAACTAAAGTCTGACTAATTCTCAAGTCATGACTTTGGAGTATAGAAAGAATTTCTTCAATGGGTGGAAGTGGTGGTCAAACAAGCATGGTTAAAGGATATGTGGTAGAATTCAAACCACTGAAGAGCTAAAACATCTTATCTTTTTTAGTAATAGGACTACGAATAGTAACCAAATTATCACAAATATATTTGAACTCGGTGATGTACTTCTTGAGAAATTGTTCTTCAGTCTTCTTCATTGCCTATAGTGTTTGGTGGACATGCATCTCACGAACTTTGGAGTGATTAACAAAGATTAATTCATACTTTAGCAATACATCCCTTATTGTCCTCAAACCAGCTGCATGGCATAGAGCTTCTTTTGTTATAGTAGCATTAAACCAACTAACGCATAGTTGGGCTCTTAGATCCCATTCCTTGTATGTTGGGTTGACAATGGAGGATTAACATTGTATTGATGAACTGGGGTGGCAAAGTGATAGATTCTTCAATAAATTCCATTAAACTTTGAGATCTCAAGATAGAACCTACTAGCTTCTTAAGACATAGTTGGCGGATGAGAGTTTCACAAAGATGGGAGCAATGATGATAACACACATGAGTGGAGTGGTGGATGGCGTCTGAGCAAAACTTGAGTTTATGGTGTTTAAGATATGAAGGAACAAGAAAGAGATAACATTTAGTCAACATTTGAGAAAGGCTTGAAGAACTATTGGAATGGAGTTGATGATTCTCTGTTTTGAATGATGGATTGTAATTTCCCTTGGATCAGATGGTAAGATTTAATACCATATAAAAATTACTCAAAAGTGTGAAGAACTCGTCTAAGCAAATTTTAATTGAAACTTGAATGGATGAATATATAAGAGGTGTCCTATTTATGCACACACAAAAAAAATGCTAACTTGTGGTGCAATGTATGAGAACGTGTAAAAGTCTCTAGAGAGAGTCAACCATTGACTTTCCCATTGAGATTAGCTCATATAGGAAATAATTCAAAATTCTAAGCTATACTTGTCTTTATTAGAGAAAATTTATAGGATCTTGATTGAGAGGATCTTGTGTTATTTTTACCTCTTTTGCAAGATCTTGATTGAGAGAATCATGTATAACATCTTCCCTTGTGAAAAATGTGAGAGAATTACCTTTCATGGGATGTTGAGTTGGTTTCTTTACATGAAGCCATGTGGACGTGCATGAATCTTAGGCGGAGGCTGGTCTATCTTCTGCATGGAGTGCTAAGGTGGACGTGAATGGTTTGGTTGAGTTTGTTCTTGCATGGAATAAGATGGTGGACGTGCATGACTAGGATGAGATTTATGTTGAGAGACTTGTATGTAAGTGGTTGAAATAGTGGATATCTTCATAATTTTTTGTTACTTTTACTAAGCCTGGTATTACATTTATTGTGAGTGTTTTTTATCTAGTTTATGAAAAATCCAAGGGAGCATGATTTAAATGTTGTTCATTGAATTTTGAAATATTTGAAGGGTTCTCTTAGTAAAGGATTTCTATTCAAGAATCACAATCATCTTTGGGTAGATGATGCGGGCTCTTAGAGTGATTGATGGTCGACCACTAGTTACATTAATTTATGGTTGGCAATTTAGAAAAGTAAGAAGTAGACTGTTGTGGCATGATCAAGTGCCAAAGTATAATATTGGGTGTGACACATACAATTTATAAGATGATTTGGATCCAGTCCTTATTAGGAGAATTTCTTTTCTCCACCTCGCAACATATAGTGATGCTTTGTGACAATCATGCAACTATAAAGATCACAAGTAATCTTTTTATTGCATGAACACATGATATATTGAAATTGATTACCACTTCATCTATTATGTTGTCACGAGTGGCAACATTGCTACTCATGTTGGCTTAGAAGGGTAGATAATTAGGAAATACTTTTACTAAAACTTTTTATTAGAGGCAACTTTGTTAAGTTGGGTCCAAGGCCTATCCCAAAATGACTAGCCATCTTACGAAACCTCTTTCCCAACGAATAAACTTAACATATTTGTTCTCACTAATCCATATGGGACTATTCCTTAACACTCCCCCTCACATGTAGGCCCTCTCGGATCTTACATGTGGATAATTTGGGTAGAGGCCCACATTTGAGTACTTGCTCCGATACCATGTTGAATTGGGTCCAAGGTCTATCCCAAAATGATGTAGCCTCTTTCCCAACTAATAAACTCAGCATATTTTTTCTCACTAATCCATGTGGGACTATTCTTCGACAAACTTGAACCTTTTTCGTACCAAGATAGACATGTATGACATGTGTGCTCTAGCTTGAAGGGGAACATGAAAAGTTGTAGTGTTATTTTTTCCTGATTTTCCTTGATTTTTGCATTGTCTCAAAACTTTACTTTCTTAAGAAACTATAATGGTGCTTTATGTAATTTGCTTGACTTATCTATTTATAAAATCAGAGACAAACTAAGGCCGATGAGATGTATCTCTTTCTTCTCTCTTGGTTCTCATCCTCTTGTGTTTCCCTAACACCGTTGTCTCCTGCATGTAACCCTAATGTTAAGTTATGGAGCCTAATTAACGACTTACGCTGAGTCAGTAGGCGGTGAGATATATTGACTATTGTTTCATTATGGGTAGTTTGGGGATTTCACACTTGTATTACGGTTAGCCTAATTTTCTCTTTATATTTGGGGGCTTCATTATTAGGGTCACCATCATCTTGGAGGATCATCAATTGTGGTTGAGAGAGGTTAGAGAAAAAAACATAAGTGCGTGCGATTTCTTTTGTAAACTATTTCATCTTCATAATGAAATATTACAGCGGTGAAAGACAAGACGTAGTCTCACCTTGAGGCGAACCTGTATAAATCTTGTATTTTTTGTGCTAGTTTTTTCTTCTTCTGCGATTATTATTGCTCTCACTAGTATTGAATTAGGGTGTCTAATTCCTAACACATAATCTTGTCCAAGTGAATATAACACCATTAATTTATCTATCCTCTTCTTTTGTTGTTCATCTAAGAATCTAATAGCTGTTTAGGAATTTAGATAATCTCAATATTGCATGTACACATTAAAATTTAAAATAGAGTTATAGATTCAAGTTGTCCAACCCAATGTTGACGTTGGGTTATGACATGAGTCATTACATCTAATCAAAACTCTAAACTGATAAATGGTGAAGTGCATCCATTTATCATATTAAATGATGGGAATTTTTATAATTACAAACAAAAAGCAATTATATCATAAATATTTAAGTATAGTATATACGACCGAGATAGCCATTTTACATGTTTCGCACCAAATAACTTTTCGTATTGGATTATGGTATATACTGATATAATGGAATCTATAAAAAACCCAATAATCTCTCTCTCCCTCTAACTTTTTTTATATGTATTGGCTAATACGGGCCTTTTTAACCAGCAACATGAATCTTAAGGTCCCAGGTCAAGGTCGGCATTACTGATCAAACTAATAATGGAGTCGTATTCGAATCAACCCAATGGAAAGCAGGATTATATAAGCAGGTTCTAGACCATTGGATTACTTTTCAAGAACACTAACAGTAAAAATAGAATTCACTTACTCCACTCTTAACTCACGCATATCCAACAGACAAAAACCTACATGAAACGACAGAAGAAAGAGAAGACACAGTGGTTACATGTGCATTTTAATTAGTTCCTGCTGAAGGTGATAGTGTGCACAATGAGCCGCTGCTGTTATTCAATCAAAGCCTTCTTTCTGCTTTCGAGAGACTTTATTTTGTTCTGAAGAGAAAGCATACGATCTTGTAAGGCATTAGGATCAATAGGTGGCATATGCTTCAAAAATGCTGCAAGCATTTGCTCTATTTCGAGCTTCTCATTTTCCACATTAACAATTTCTTCTGCAACTATTGCAAGTCTTCCAGGAGTATCCATGACCCTCCACTTCCAGACACATATCCTTCAAAGTTCGACTCTCGCCTTAATGAAACTCTTAGACTTCGAGCAGATTAGCCTCAGTTTTAAAGATCCTAAAACGAAGAGGATAGATGGAAATGGCTCAGTTCTAACAGCAAATTTTACCTCAGTAGAGCAGCCTCGAGAGTACAGTTTGCATCCTTAACTACTGGAATGCCGGGTAAACTTCTTCTGGTTTGATGATAAATTTGAATAGGCTAAAATGAAACAAGTGACAAGTAAAATTTCTTCTAATGAAGGAATAACAAGTTCTATACATCTATATTGATGAGTTATCACGGATGCAAATAATACTGGTTTCAAAACGCTGTGAACTCAGGTAATTAAGACAATCATTCAGCAGAAACAATGTTCATTTCCTTCAATCAGGCAAAAGCTTTCAAACTAAATACTGGGTTATATTCTGATTAGTATCTCTGTCTCTAAAACTATTATAGTTTTAACATGCTTATATCTAGCCATGGAAAAGACTGGAGAGAGTAGGATAAAACTTACAAAGCAGAACAAGCTTATCTGAGACTATCAAAGGTTCTCTACCCTACCCTCTCCGCAGTTCTGTTTGATGGGGATTTCTCGAAGCTCCTTTGGACCCATTGCTGAAAAAGATTACAAGTCACTGGAAATGTCCAGCAAAAATGATTCCTCTTCTTACTGTAAGTATGCTGCCTCAGTCATTAATTAGGGATACGCTGTCTAAAGTAGTTTTTGGTTAAAAACACGAGAGCATTGGTTGTCACCAGGTCAGTTCTTATACAGGACAAGGTGACATTCATTAACGCGTTTCTACTTCAAACTTACCGGATAAGGATGATACCAGTTTTGAAATAAAAGTTCAATGAAGAACAGTTTGCCTCTCCTCCTGTGGCAAAAAAAAGCAGAAAATTAACAAACGCCTGTAAAGTGCTTCTTTAGTGTGCGATTACCATGAAATCATCGTATAATCCCGTTTGAGGTTCAGTCAGATGACGGAAAGCTACGTTAGTTTGAAGAGTTTCTTTTTTGCCTTAAATAGAGAGATATCTCCATTATTTCAACGACTATCTACAGCTAATCTGTATTAATTAGACGTCCATTCATTTAAAGTAGTCTGAACTATCGGGGTAAAATGGGATTATATAGCAAACACTGCTTAAGTTTTATAACAGATGCCACCGACGAGCAGCTTAGAGGTACAATCTCGGCGGCAGGTCGACCTCATCCGATGCTCGCGGACCAGGTTGTATTAGCATTAGGGAAAGCAAGGGATTAAAAAAGCGTGGCAGTGGTGAGGAAATAGGCTAGACAGTCAGGGACAATATCGTAGTTTCACTCTCAACAAACAATATTTGTCAGGAGCGGTGGACAAAATCACAAAAAAATAGAGAAAAATAGCAGAGAGTAAATACGAGATAGAGGGAGAGATACAGAGAGAGAGAGAGAGAGGAGAGGGAGGAGGGAGAGGGAGAGATTGTATATCAGAGTGCTCAAGAGAGGGGGAAAGAACAATAGAGAGAGGAAAGATGGATGGCAGGAGTGGTAGCGAGGTATATTTAGAATGTCAGAAAATCAGAGACGAGTGCAGCGGTTACGACGGCTGCAAGATGTTCATGCCGGATACGGTGAGTTGGGGTGGTCTCTTCTGCGCCAGATGCGGGTGCATTCGGGATAATCACCGCCGAGTGGTGCTTACCCCGCCGGAGGCGGTGGCTGTAGATGTACTGTCATTGGGGTTCCTTAACAATGCAAACACAACCCAAGCTGGCTCTTCCGATGTCCCACCTAAGAAATCTCGGACGAAACGGTCACGCACCTGCTTTAGCGAGCATCAGAAAACCCAGATGCATGCCTTCGCTGGATATCTGGGGTGGAAGCTGGGGAGGAAGGAGAAAAACATCGAGATCAAGCAGTTCTGTACTTCCATTGGGGTGAGACCACAGAGCTTCAAGACCTGGCTGCGGAGCAACAAGCCTCTGCCTGCTCCAGAGCCCGATAGTGTCATCAGTATCTCTTCCTCGTCCTCTAGCGATACAGCATAGAGGCCTGGTTTCCAGTAAAGTGAAAGATTTAAAGACCTTCTTTTAGATGTTCGTCTTTCAGTTATCATTTCTTTTATCTTGAATGCTTATCTAGATAAACCTTTATATATCTAGTCTGTTTATGGTCATGGAAGAAACATCGAATCTCCATGCAAATGGTTATGGAAAAGATGTTAAACTTTCTTTCTTTTCGTTTAATCATTGAGATATCTTCGTTTTGCTCCTTTCTCATCATCGTAATAATCGCATAAAAGTTGTTCTGAGATATTATTTTAGAATTTCTTGCTGCCGACCACTAACAAAAATTTATTTGACAGTGGGAAAAAATGTTTCCATGACGACCCTAACAAGATACTGAAGGAATTAGGGTTTATTTTGTTCCTCTTCTTCTCTCTTCATTTGATATCTTATTATTCTCCTCTCTGTTTTCTTTTTTTTTTTGGCTTAGTTTTAACTGTTTAATTTACTGCGTGCCTGTTCATGGAGATGCTGTGGATGGATGTGAATATGACTGTTTTAATGCTTATAACAATCACTGCAGCAGTGCTCGTAGCCTTTGTGATTTATTCCTGGAATGAGTTTACTGTTATTTATATTCATGTCAAAAATGTTTTCAAAACATTTCTAATTAGTTCAAGAGAGCTTCTTCCAATCCGGTCCTCAACAAGGGAAATGCTGATCTAATGGCAAACCTGTACATTGTTTATAAGTTGGATACTGTTTAGGAAATTACATAATATATTGTTCTTAGTGAATGCTACAAATTAAATCGAATATCGTTAATTTGGTTAGGGTTTTGGAAGTGTAAAATTAATGCTATCATAGGTATTATTCGTATACCATTAAATCGATTAGGCCGTTGGGATTTAATAGATACTTCTCTATGTGGTTGACCGTTATACCATTAATTGGTTGCATTTTGGATATATATATATAGTAAACATGTCGTAATTATTTATTATTTTGCCGTTCTGTTCGTTAGGGTTCCTGAATACATAACTAAATTGAGCTACACAAGCTAATGACAAATAATTTGTGCAAACTTAGTGTTATAGGAAGAAATTGTTTTAATTAAATCACACATTATCGATACTTAAGATGGTTAATATGACAAACTTATAGATGGTTACATTACGTTGGGTCTTATTGAATTTATGTATATTTTTCTTTATTTAGATTGTTACCTCATTATTACCCAAAAAAATTTAAGAAACTTTTATATCCTTATAATTTTTGAAACATTATTTCTAAAATTTCAATTCAAGTTATGTATTTTAAAGCTATTAAAAAAGGTAATGTATTTTTAACCCTTGTTTCATGACACATCAGTCATCAAACATGGAGAGAAAATGGAGTGAAATAGTCTAGCAAAATATTGGTTTAGCACACGAAAGATATAAACTTTTTGTTCCTATGTAGGTCAAAAACAAGAGAAGCTAGCATGATGAAGATTTGCAAAAAGTATTTGCAAATAGACCTTTTAAGGCTAAGTAATAAAGACTAAGCTAATTAGTAGGACAAGTTAGCATGATGAAGGCTAAGTAATATCTGCAAATAGTCTAGCATGACAAGTCCAAGTAATAAAGGCCCTCGTGTTCATAACCTCCACCAATCTCCTACTGTTGTTTGATCTTGGAAACTATAAGAAGAAGGTGAGAAGGTGATGGAACAATTAAATTATTTTGTTAACTGGCCATCAGACAACAAATTTAAGGGAAACAGAGGGACAAATAAGATATTAGTAAGCAGAAGAGGGGGTATAACAAAGGAAGATCCCCTTCCCAATAACTTTGGTTTGGGATCTGTCAGTTATAGTAACAAACTTGTCTGGTAAATATGGAGACATGGAATGTAACAAACTCTTATTACATGTGAGATGTTTGGAGGCCTTAGAGTCAATGATCCAAGACGAAGAAGAGGAAGTGGCAGAGATCATACCTGGAGTAGTGGTCGCATTAGCAGTAGTAGAAGATGCAGGAAAAGATACCATAAGAGTTTTCATTATTGCAATAGTTCATAATCATTATCAATTACAGTCTTCTTGCCTTTTTGTAACTCATACTTTATTCATTTTTCTCATTGTGAACCAAGGTCTGGTTGGCAGTGACCTAATTTGGTTTGCCATGGAGCTTCCAATGAGTGTCCACTAAATGGTTCTATCCACCTCAATGAGTGCAAACTTGATTATCATACCTCGAAAGACCAGAGCCAGTTCTACTACCTCTTGCTCGACCTTCTCTATAATTTCTACCGCATCCTCAGTTGGTAGAAGGTGTATCCCTATTACCAGAGTACATAGCAGATGACACATCTATCTAATAGGTGGAATAAAGGGTTTGGTATATGAAGTAATTGCGCATTTATGTCATCAAATGATGGAAGTGTCGAGGAGAAGTTGAGTTTTGGCCACGTCAAGGTATAACTTGATATTTGCTAAACAAATAGTTGTTGCTAAGGTTTCCCATTCTTTTCTTGAACTGATATATCGGTGGAGTAGGTTGAGCAATTTTCCACTCTCGAATCAGCCCTCGAAAACATCAAAAACTCATGTAGATTTCTCCTTGCTTCATATAATATATGTAGGCTCTCTGTACTTGAGTACAATTTGACATAAGTGTCCCATATATGTTTGGTCGTCTCCAGGTGAACCACATTGCTGGCCACATGCTCCTCCATGCTATTTATGAGCAAGCTAATCACCAATGTATCATTCTTCAACCACTTAATATAGGAGTTGTCCTCCTCATCAATAGGTGGAGTTGGCTTGGTTAGATGTCCTAAGAGGTCTCGTGTAATGAGAAACCTCCTAACCGACTATGACCAGCTCAGGTAATTGGACAACCCTCTCAAGGGTATAACGGTAATTTTAAGAAGATCATTCTTACTTCCCAAGTGATCTTTAGTCATCTACTAATAAGTAAACAATTCACTTATATGCAATATATCAACCGAGGGAAAGAGAATATCAAAGCCCAAGGCTAAGTGAAAAAAATGAGGCTTAACAAACTTTAAAAATGCACTTAATCAAGGAACTAATTACTCCACATGCTAGCCCACATCATCTAAATAAATCGCATATCTTTCTTAATCAAGAAATAGTTTCAAAAATCAAATCAAATCATGGAAGATCTTGCTCAAAATCAGCATCTTTCAAAAGATGGAAACTTTCCTTTTGGATATAGGCGCCACTTGTACCAAAGGGATCACAATATTTGAATTCCCTTCTTGCCTTGATTATTTTTGTAGGGAAAATCAAAATAAGGCACGTGAAATTATACCAAATTTCAAGAGATCTCAATCAACTTAGAGGATTTTCTAAAGAAGGATATTTCCTTCTATAACTCATGTGCTAACTATCATTCAACTCCAGCCTTTACTTTTTTTTTTTTTGAACCTTTAGGGAAGTAAATCCAGAACCAATCTCAACTTAGAAGACTTCCAACGTGAGAAAGAACAACATGTACCTTCCTCAAAGAAAAAAACTTTTCTTGCATCAATTCAAAACACTTTCACGAGTTCAAAAACACTTGAACCATGACATCGACAACAACCTTCAATCTCAAAAACTTTCAACACAAGTAAAAATAACATTTTAATCATAAAAACTCATGGAACCAACAATGGAATAGCTTGCCTTCATTGAACAACACAATAACCAAAATTCCACAAGTTGCATCAATATAAAAACTTATCTTTTTTTCCAAAGATATCATGGATTGAACACATCGAAATCAACCAGGTTGGAGCTAATATATAAGATGCAGTAACTCTATATTTTATAAAAAAATCATGCTTAATAATCATCCAACTTTTCGATATTTACACCAGCAATCATTTAAAAAAAAGAAATATTTATAAACCAAAAGATTCAAAATCCAACCTTGTTCAACACCTCAACTCCACTAAGAAGATTGATGAAAAACCTGATCAACTAGCACTATAACTTTGGGATCCTAAACCTAATGCTTTGATACCATGTTAGATTTAGGATCCCATGATGTTTTTAGTAAGTGATTTATATTAAGAGAGAGGAGAGTAACGAGAGAGAGAGAGAGAGCGAGATAGAAGATATGGACAAGTGGAAGGAGAAGGAGAGAGTAATAGAGGTCGGCTAAGAGGGTGAGAGAGAAAGGGAAGCATGATTATGTTAAGTGACCTACCTAATTCTCCCCATAAACATGTATTTATTATATTGAACATCTTATAAATTACATCAATGCCCTTTACCCTAACAAGGGAGGAAAGTAACAACAAATAAAGATATTTTACATCACTGCCACTATACTCAGGTTACATATTTCAACACTACTGAACCATCAAAACTATAGTTAACAATATATACCCAGTAGCAACCAACTATATCTGCCCTTGAAGGAGAACCACAAAACACTTTAGTGTCTTGAGACAAAAGAGCATTCATGTATGTTAGAAGATGAGCCCAAGCCCACACGATCATGGAAGACCCACAAATTCGAGAGATGTGAAAGATAAGCTCATGGCCCATAGACCAAGGAGAAGGCCCACAAGTCCACAAGTGATGACATGAAGGTAAACAAAGAGACATCTCATAAAAATGGCACTGATATAATTAGTTTAAGTTTTTGGGGCATAATTATAATATTATAGAATTATTAGTCTATAAATTGAGTTTCATGGGAAAGGTTAGGGTACAAGTTCATAACCCTTTTCTTTCTCATGTTTTCTCCCAATGGGTGTCACTTCTTTTTCTCCATGAGCAAAATTCATGGAGTCCTGAAAATCAACATGGTAATAGACCATTGATTTTCATGATTAATAATATATTTTTTTAGAATTTCTATCTTGATGTCTCAGCTAATCATTCAGAGTTGGCCTACCCATATTATTTTTTTTTTTACTTCTTCCAATTACTAGTATTTTACGTCCACCCTCGTCAAACAAGTTTTTGTGAAAAAAGACCATCCAAATTTCTTTTTGGCACGATGAAACTCCAACTTCAAGCTTGCATACGATCTCCTCTACCGACAGGATAACACCTTCAATTGCAACTAGGCAGAATTTCTAGACTGAAAAATCTCGGCTAATGCCACCCCAGTGGATGGTGTCTTCTCCCAATATATTGCAGAGAACACATTGAAGGCTATTACGAAGATCGACAAAATTAGAGTTGATAGGGAGGCCATACACCATAATAGGAGGATGAAGGGGAAGAAAGTTCAGGAGTGGAAGGCTGCTGCAAAGGAGCTGGAACAAAGCATCCACATGGTCAAAGCATCCCCCTTGCATAGTAGCAGGAGCCTTCACTCATTCTTCCGAAGTCGCGGCTCAATTCTGAAGTCCCTCGTCTTCCCTAGCATTTCTTCCCAACGACATGCGCCTCTGTCCATGGCGAATCCTAAGTCTGCCTGCTGCTTTGTTGTTGCAATGATTTGAGGCATGGACCAGAGGTTTTTATCTCTTCTAGTTCCTGGTACTCGTTAGTATTGAAGTTCATCTAGAGTTTTTTTGTTCTTGTTGATGAACTCAGAATCGATCTTCATTACTCTATGCGGTAATTGTTGGGAAGCAGCAAAGTAAGATAATGCTGCTGCTATAAAATTGCACTTCATCTTGGCAGGGGGAGTAGAAGCTTTGGCAATTTGGTATGTGGTAGTCTTGGCATTTCTTTGAAACATCATCATCGTTGATGAAGTCATTCCTTGTTGTAGCAAAGGAAAAGCTATTCCTTGACATACCTGTCTCTGAGATTAATCAGGAAACTTGTCGCTTTCCCTAAAGCCATTAGCCACCTTAGAAGATCTGATATAATAATTTTTTTTGGGAAGTTGTTGTTTTTATCACATCACAAGACCCACAAAAATCTGATTTGATATGTAACTCTTTAGCAAAACTGTTATCTTCTTCATCTAGCAAGTTGCATCTTATGTTGGAAAGTTATACACAAGAAAGTTGCCTCTGACGGAAGTCGTATTACTCATCATCCAGCCTGGTCGTATTGTTCATTAGCCAGCTTGTTTATTTCTGGATAAGTTGGATTCATTATGGATTTGAACGTCTCTAGTTGGTGCATCCAAAGTCCAACTAGATTCTTACTGAATCATCGCATCCGACTTGTTGCTCGGTAGTTATCTTGGTCATTGCTGCATATTCAGTTATCTTTGGTCGGTTTGAGCGAGAATGACAAGTTCTGGAAAATAATTCTATTCTGATTAGTTTGACAATTATTAGAATGTTGTTATTTAATTTATTAATTCATTTATGTAATAATTGTATTTTTACTATTTTGCCCCTTACTCTTTAAAAACCCATCTGTATCCTGTAAATCGATTGGAATGAGAAAATCAATTTTTACGTCTTCGTCTTCGTCTTCCCGACTCTCTCCCGACGACAGAGCTCAACGGCTCTTTGCCATTCGAGATTCTAACATGGTATCAGAGCGGACGATCCGCCATTTCTGATTCCCCTTCCGACGACGGCCCTTCCTTTCCTTTTCCGGCTGCTATTTTCCGGCGGTTTCGCCATTATTTCCGACAAAGAGGTTTCCGCCCTCTGTTCGGACTTGAATCTTCGATTCAAGCTATTGGGAGGCTCATCTGGTATTTCCGGCGTCTTATTTCCGGTGGTTATTCCCGGCAAAGAGGTTAGTTCCCGTTTCCATTTTATTTTTCTCTGGATTTCGTCGCCGAGAGGTTGTTTCTCTGGCTGCGTGAGTTTCCGATTTCTTTTTTTGGGCGTCTTCCTGGAATCGTTGAGGAGACCTCTTTTCCGGCGCCGAGAGGGTCGCCGAGACCTGATTCTCGTTGAGGAGACCTCTTTTCCGGCGCCGAGAGGGTCGCCGAGACCTGCTTCTCTTCTGGCCTTCTCTGGTTGGCCGAGAGCTGAGCACAGTGGTATCTTTTTTCGAGGTTGGTATCATCTCGAGGGCAGTTTGGGTATTTTGAAGATCTGACAAAAAAAAAAAAAAAAAAATTTTGGAGCTGCATTGGTGGTCAGTGCTCCATGGAGACTTATTCATCTTCAGATTCTGGTTTACGTACCAGTTCGGCTCGTTCAGTTTTTGATGAATCATCGAATCCGTATTATATCCACCACTCAGACAGCCCCGGGCAAGTCCTTGTCTCTCAACTTCTTACTGGCGAAAATTACACTAGTTGGAGCCGTGCCATGTTGATCGCCCTATCCGTAAAGAACAAAGTTGGTTTCGTTGATGGCTCCATTCTTGAACCTCCCAGTGCTGATCCTATTCTGCTAAACTCCTGGACCCGGAACAACAATATGGTTATCTCTTGGATCTTAAATTCCGTCTCCAAGGAACTTTCTGCGAGTGTTATCTTTGCTGCATCTGCTAGGGAAATTTGGCTCGAT
This sequence comes from Aristolochia californica, assembly GCF_029961685.1. Classification (NCBI taxonomy): domain Eukaryota; kingdom Viridiplantae; phylum Streptophyta; class Magnoliopsida; order Piperales; family Aristolochiaceae; genus Aristolochia; species Aristolochia californica. The sequence continues at coordinate 2,467,825 of NW_027181837.1, forward strand.
CTTCGGGATCGTTTTCAACAGCGGAACGGCCCTCGTATTTTTCAGCTTAAACGGGAATTGATGAACTTGCGTCAAGACAAGGATTCAGTTAGTACTTACTTTACCAAATTGAAAACCATTTGGGAAGAACTGCGCAACTACCGTCCTCATTGTTCTTGTGGGAAATGCTCATGCGGTGGAGTTACGAATCTGAATGATCACCACCATATGGAATATATCATGTCCTTCCTAATGGGACTTGACGACTCTTTCTCTCATGTTCGTGGTCAGTTGCTCCTCATGGATCCGATGCCCCCTCTTAACCGTGTTTTTTCTCTGGTTGTCCAAGAGGAACAACAACGACGAACTACTCATGCCTCGGGTTCGAATGCTCCCACTGACACAATGGCGTTTGCAGTTAAATCTGACAAGATAGAAGTTAGTAAATCTGGGAACCACCCCCACCCTGACAGAGGTTACAATGCTCCACGCCCTCCGCCTAACCACACTTCCCGGCCTCAGAATTCCAGTGCTCCTCGGAATCCAAACAAGGACAAGTATTACTGTACCCACTGCAAGATTACTGGCCATACCATCTCCCGTTGCTTCAAGCTCCATGGTTATCCGTCTGGATCTACATTCAACAACAAGCCAAATTCTCCTGCTGCTGTTCATCAAGTTTCCCTTGCGGATGCTCGCCCTGGTTCTTCTTCTGTAGGGGGTTTTATTCAGAATTTGGACCCCACTCAATGTCAGCAGCTCATATCCATGCTTTCTACCCAACTGCGTAGCTCAGCCACGGTCACCACTGCTCCAGACTCTTCTACATCCAGTTGCTTGGCAGGTACTTGTTTTTTTGTCTCCTTACGTGGTTTATGTTCTTCTACTCCATTCTGGATTGTCGACTTCGGAGCTACTCGACATATTTGCTCTCAAGCTCATATTTTTATCTCCTTGCATGCTATTCCTCATACTACCGTTACCTTGCCAGATAATTCTCATCTTTTAGTCCGCTTTGCTGGTGATATTAAATTACATTCTCACCTTCTACTTAAAGACGTACTATTTGTTCCTCAATTCCAATTCAACTTAATCTCTGTTAGTGCTTTAGTTACTGCTTCTGGTCTTACAGTAAGTTTCTTTCCTGATTGTTTTGTTATCCAGGATCTCTCCACCCAGCGGACGATTGGCAAGGGTGACAAGGTTCAAGATCTTTATGTCCTCCGTGCTCACCATTTGCCCTCTGCTTCTCATGTTTTTGTTAGCAATGTTTCTGCCCATGTTTGGCATAATAGGTTAGGACACATTTCTTTCCAGCGCCTTGATTTTTTGAAGGATCAGTTGCACTGTGATGTAACTAGATTACACAAAGCAGATCCTTGTTATATTTGTCCTCTTGCTAAACAACGTAGACTATCTTTTGAATTTCATAATCATTTATCCAAATTTCCTTTTGATCTTGTGCACTGTGATATTTGGGGACCATATCAAACTGTCTCTTATACTGGCCATCGTTTTTTCTTAACTCTTGTTGATGATTGTACTCGATTTACTTGGATTTATCTACTGAAGACTAAATCTGATGCTATTTCTGTGATACCGCATTTTTTTACCATGGTTTCTACGCAATTTAATGCCAAAATCAAAATTTTTCGCTCTGATAATGCCCCTGAATTATCCTTTGTTGATTTTTTTCACGCTCACGGCGTTTTGCACCAATTTTCATGTGTTGAACGTCCTCAACAAAACTCGGTTGCTGAACGAAAACATCAACACCTTTTGAATGTGGCTCGGTCTTTATTTTTTCAATCACGCATTTCTGTCTCTTTTTGGACCGAGTGTATTCTTACCGCGGCTTTCTTAATTAATAGAACTCCTTCTCCCCTCTTGCAACACAACACACCCTTCCATTTGCTCTACAACCGCTCTCCTGATTATTCCCTCTTTCGTGTTTTTGGCTGTTTAGCTTTTGTTTCCACCTTAGCTGCTCATCGCCCCAAGTTCCACCCACGTGCTCGGGTGTGTGTTTTTCTTGGTTATCCAGCTGGTGTAAAAGGGTATAAATTCTATGATGTTGAGACTCACCAAGTTTTTCTTTCCAGAGATGCCGTGTTCCATGAAGAGGTTTTTCCTTTTCATACTATTACCAGTTCAACTCAACTTACTGACCCTTTCCCTGATTTTGTTCTGCCTCATTCCTCCCTCCACGCTCCGCCTTTTCCTGACCTTGATTCTACCCCCCATTATGATTCTCCAGTTATTCCTGGTGTTCCCATTGATGATCCCTCCCCTCCTAATCTTCCTACACTTATTCCTTCGTCTTCCACTGTTGCTCCTCTTCGAACTTCTACTAGGGCGACTCATCCACCTCATTACCTGCGGGATTATCACTGTAATTTAATTACAGGTTCTTCATCCTCTGCTTCCTCCTGTACGCCTTATCCACTCTCTAATTCCATTTCTTACCATGCCCTTTCTGATTCGCACCGAAATTTTGTTCTCACCCTATCTTCTCAAGATGAACCTCAGTACTATCACCAAGCCGTGAAATGTCTTGACTGGAGGTTGGCTATGCGTGATGAGTTGGCCGCCCTGGAAGCCAACAATACCTGGACCGTCACTCCTCTACCTCCTGATAAACATACCATTGGCTGCAAATGGGTCTATAAAATCAAACTTAATTCTGATGGCTCTATTGAGCGATATAAGGCTCGTTTGGTAGCTAAAGGCTATACCCAACAAGAGGGTTTGGACTTTGTTGACACTTTCTCTCCAGTAGCCAAATTAGTCACTGTGAAAGTTCTTCTTGCCCTTGCTGCTTCTCACGGTTGGCATCTCGCTCAGCTTGATGTCAACAACGCCTTTCTTCATGGTGATCTTTTTGAAGAAATCTATATGGACCTTCCTCTTGGGTACCTTCGGCAGGGGGAGCCCTCTCCCTCTTCCACCAAACTCGTTTGCAAGCTTCACAAGTCCCTTTATGGCCTCAAACAAGCTTCGCGGCAATGGTATTCCAAATTTTCTCATGTTTTAATCACTTATGGCTTTCTCCAATCGAAATCTGATTACTCTCTCTTCACCAAAGGTCATGGTTCCTCCTTTGTTGCCCTATTGGTTTATGTGGATGATATCATCCTCACTGGTCCTTCCTCTAGTGTTATTAATGAGCTTAAACATTTTCTGCATACTCAGTTCAAGCTCAAGGACCTTGGTTGTCTTAAGCACTTCCTTGGTCTTGAAATTGCTCACTCCAAGACGGGTATTGTGCTTTCTCAACGTCATTACACCTTACAATTACTTGAAGACTCAGGTTACCTAGCTTGTAAACCTACTCGTGTTCCCATGGATCCCAAGCTTAATTTAACTGCCACTGACGGCGACCTGCTTCCTGATATAACCCATTATCGGCGGCTTGTTGGGAAACTACTTTACCTCACTTTATCTCGCCCCGACATTACCTTTGCCGTTCACAAGCTCACTCAATTTGTGGCCCAACCCCGCCTTCCTCATCTCCAGGCAGTCCATCACCTACTTCGATATCTCAAGACCAGTCCTGGTCAAGGTTTGTTGTTTTCTTCTACTTCTTCTTTGCAGGTACGCGCCTACTCTGATGCTGATTGGGGCTCATGCCTTGATTCTCGCCGCTCTACTACCGGCTTTTGCATCTTCATTGGTGATTCTTTGGTCTCTTGGAAGGCCAAAAAGCAGACCACCGTCTCTCGCTCCTCCGCCGAAGCTGAATATAGAGCACTTTCTTCAATTGCCAGTGAACTTATTTGGTTACAGCAACTGCTTCAAGATTTTCACGTCAAAGTCGACTCTCCTGCATTACTCTACTGTGACAATCAAGCTGCGATACATATTGCTTCTAACCCTACATTTCATGAGCGTACTAAACACATTGAGATCGATTGCCACTTTGTTCGTGAACGTGTTAGTTCGGGCGTCCTCAAGTTACTTCCCATTCGTTCTCCATACCAGTTAGCTGACATGTTCACTAAACCTCTTCCCTTTACTCACCTTTTTTCTTTGTTGTCCAAGATGGCTGTCAAGGATATTTATAAGCCACCTTGAGGGGGAGTATTAGAATGTTGTTATTTAATTTATTAATTCATTTATGTAATAATTGTATTTTTACTATTTTGCCCCTTACTCTTTAAAAACCCATCTGTATCCTGTAAATCGATTGGAATGAGAAAATCAATTTTTACGTCTTCGTCTTCGTCTTCCCGACTCTCTCCCGACGACAGAGCTCAACGGCTCTTTGCCATTCGAGATTCTAACAACAATTACAAAGAAGACGTTGCATTATCTTACCGTCGCAGCTACTACTGCCGTTTCTATTGCGGTATGCCACCCACATCCTGGCATCGTCGAAATTCAATTGGTGAGGATGCGATGACACCAGGAAGCACTCTTCCGACTAGGGAGTACTACTCGGATTCCTCTTCCTCCAGTCGACGTTGGAAGAACCTTGAACGGTCTCCTTCTCCGTCAACGTCAACTAGGACAAGTTCCAAACAGAGTCAACGTCTTTCCAGCAGCAAAGACAGCTAGTATCTTCGCTTTGATGTTGTGATTTATTTCTGAAAAGTTTTCGTCAATGATCCAACCAGAACACAACATTTATCCTCAGTAGATTTCCTTCGTTACCGATTGTCGTCTTTGACAGCGAGAAAGATCTCCTTCATTGGCGTCGATAGAAGGATCCAACCTGTTAGCTTATTACAATAAAGTGTTGTAGATTTATTTTTGGAAGCTCTATTTGCCCGATCTGCTATCATCCAAGCTGCTGATTTGATGATTTATTTCCAGAAACTTATCTTGATCTTACTGCTGATTTTTCGAAAAATCCACTTATCGGTTTTTTGAATTTAATCTGCCAAGAAGAGGTCTCTGTTTCTGCTCGTTGGGAGATAAAAAGTATTGTTAGTATGGCTTTAATCTGTCGGGTTACCCCAGTGGGTGGGCGCCAGACTGATTCTATTCCGCTCGGGTTAACCCCACAGGTCGGGTCAACTCAATGCGGTTCAACTCAAACCCGGGTCAACCTGACTCGGCTCACTTATTTTTCTGCCTCGGTTATATGTGTACTTATCCCAAGTTCTATACTTATTTCTTTTGCGAATCAATTACATTGGTTTAATATCTAACTCAGTTCGATTCAATCCTTTTTCTTCGGTTGGATTATTATATTGGATTATTACTCAGTTCTAGTATACTATTTGGTGCAACTTCCTTATTCATTGATGGACAATTGGTGGATTATCTTATGGATCATTTTTAAAGGATTTTCATTATTTGGTACGTGTTATTGGGCCCAAGCCTATTTCAATTGTTGTTATTGTGTCTCTTTGATTGAGATATTATTATTGAAGAATGACTTCTCGGTTGTTGATTATTGTTAATATTAGTTTTCTAATGAAGAAAAAAGCACATGGTGGCCGCAAAATATTATCATCCGGTGATTACCCTTTACCCCTCTTATTTGACATTTTTACTCTTACCATTTGAGAGTCAATGCCCTATGGAGGGACACCGTGAATGAGTTTATTACTACACTTTTGAACAATACTTATAGACTCACTACCTACAGAGGATAGGAGTGTATCCAACATCCAACGTGAGTCAAGTCTATTATTCACCCAAGAGGTGTTTTTTGAGCTACTCTGAGAAAGTGGGTAGACTGTGTGCCCCACAGTAGGGCTACTTTTCCACTTGTGAAATTGGGGGAAATTTTTTTTTGAGTATGACCATTTGACTAGAGTATGGAGTGATATTTTATGACTAGGTGTGATTTTCCTCTCTTATATTATGCCAACTGGGTCTCTAAAAGACCACTAGCTTAATGGGGAGTGTTAAAAGATATGATGGACTGCCATTTTATACGGGAGGATCATAAACACCATTTGTAGCAAGCTAGGTATTCATGATGTTCTCTCACCTCCAGCTTGAGGGGGAGTGTTGGAAGATGGGCCCAAACCCACACGACCAAGGAAGGCCCACACATCCAAGTGTGTTGGAATATGGGTTCAAGCCCATAAGACCAAGGAAGACCCACACATCCAAGAGATGTGGAAAATGAGCTCAAGGCCCACAGACCAAGGAAAGGGTCCACATGCCTCAAGTGATGGGATGATGGTAAATAAAGAGTCATCTCATAAGATGGTATTGATATAATTAGTTTAAGTTTTAGAGGCATAATTATAATATTATAGGGTTATTAATCTATAAATTGAGCTTCAAGGGAAGGGTTAAGATACAAGTTTATAACCCTTTTCTTTTTCCTATTTTTTCCAATGAGTGTCTCTTCTTTTTCTCCGTGAGTTAAATTCATGGAGTCTTGAAAATCAATAATCTCCTCTTGCATAGTAGCTTTGTATTGGGGTGTGCCAAAACCCTTGAATGGTTTCTAGGCTAACTATGGAAGACAAGGATAAGAGAAATCACTTGGACAAGGGAGATGAAAAATCTATTGTCACAAACTAAGATATAGGATGTTTAGTGCAAGATCTGAAAAAGGTCATGATACACTTGATCGCTTACCTATCTTTGAGTTGGGTGGAGGTGGAGATACTGAACTTGAGGACTAAGTGTGTTGAAATGGCTCATCAACAGCTACAATAGAACCATTGTGATAAAGTAGGCAACTACTGAGGGGTTGAACAAGCCAACCCACTCTAGGTGTCCTGAAAAAGAAAATAATGTTACATCTACAAAAACATAAACCTTGTGAATGACTAGGTAAAGCACTTGTACCCTTTGTCTCACAAACAAAGGAGAAAAGTTTGTCTATAATAGAATTAATGTGGTGACAAAACACAAACATCTAAAGACTCGCACGGAAACATTAAACAAGGACCATGATGGATGGAGAGCCTTCATGGGATTTTGCTTTTTAAAGTGGATGTGGACGACATCTGTTAATTAGAAAACTTGCAATAAGAACTAAATTACCTCAAAATTTGTTAGGCATTTCATGTGAAAGAACAAGGTTAGAGCCATATTTAAAAGAGACAATCGTTGTGTTCAGCTAAACATTTTTGTTGAGGAGTATAACTACATGACTATTAGTGTAGAATACCATACACAAAACAAAATTGAGTAAGGGTGCAGCTCATATTTTCTATAGCATTATTAGTACATAAATATTGAATAAAAATCTCAATTTGAGTTTTTATATCATTATAGAAATATTCTAACTATGACAAAACTTCAGATAACTCATTCAATAAAAAGACCTATGCATATCAACTATAGTTATCAACTATTGAGAACTAAACTCACTAGCGACTCTTCATGGTCCCCAAACATCTAAGTGAACTAATTGAAAAAGATCAGAACTATACAAAGGTTTGTTTATTGAAAAGGCTACTCTTGTAATGCTTTCCTAACCGATATGACTCACAAATAAGCTGACTAGTATACGGCAATATAACACGAGGAGCGTAATCTCATCTAACGAAGGATGACCCAATCGAACATGCCAATTTATTAGTGTAACTATTGTTTTCATCACCTAGGGTAAAGAAACTTGTGCTTAGCCAAGTAATACAACCCTTCTCACTCAGGGCCTCCACCAATGATCTTTCTTGACTTCTGATCTTGGAAAACACACATTGAAGGGAATATGGTAATTGAACACTTCTAGTATTTGGTTCGTTAATTAACCAAAAAAGTAATATCCAAATGTTTGGTACATATATCAAATACTTAAGCGATACTATGGATTAGGTGAGACTATGATCTATCTACAAGATCAAGTAACGCAAAGGTGAAGACTTCTAAGTTGAAGAAAAATTAGAAATTACCAAACATGTGGCTAGAAGCTCTAGAATCAATGACCCAAGAAGTTGAGGGATATGTATTGAAAGTTGAGGTACTTGGACAAGGTAATTAATTGTTGAATTAATTCAATCTGCAATAGTGTATGGATTAAGATTTTTACTCAATTCGCAATGGATAGCATGTGAATTATGTAATACCCCGAGCCGACCTAATCCATTCGCAGTCCTACCTATGACAAGAGGGCTTGAGGAACTCTTGGCAAAAAGCTTAACTTATGAGATAAAGCCTCTAATGTCAAGGGTGTAGAGCCTGTATGGAGGTGAATGTCTCCTCAATACCTTCTAGATGTGGATTGCAAGGGAGAAGCTATCAACTTTCAGTCGTGTGGATTAGTTTGGAGTAGCAACATTTGTTGGAGTGCAAGGATAGGTTCCATGACAAGCAAAGGGAGCTTGAGAGTGGTTGGAAGTTCTCTTGTTTCTTTCAAGCCAAAATGTCATTTGTATTTGAAAATTAGATTCGTTTAAAAGGTAAATATGTAAAACCAGATAGGTTTTATCCTTGAAAGATTGATGAATTGAAGAGTGTCATTTTCCTAAGATACTTATTCTCCATTTATATTTGACTGGGTGTTTTAGAAGAAAGACTCCTTTTTTCTCTTCTTCATTAAGTCGCAACTTGTTCTGAACTTTTTCACTTTGAAGCTTTGCTTGTACTTGCACTCCCTAGGAGAATATGAGAATAAAATTGTGAGTCCATGGTCGTCTTAGAATGCTATCTTTACAGATTTTGCTCTGATACCCATCGGATGATTAAAACGGGTTTCAGCTCAAACATCACGATCTGAGAACAAACTTTCTGTCCCGTTTTCCACTCAAATACATCATCAAATTAAGACTGGCACAAATGGAAGGCATCGGCAGCTAAAGATGGGAAGGAAATTGTGCTCTATTCTGAACCTCTTTGAGTGTACATCAATTTCAGCAAAAGAGAAAAGCAAATAGACCCCGTTTCTTTTCACCAAACTGTACAAGAGAACTGATTCTCAGCAGAGACAACATATTTAAGGTGAAATGAGCTCTTCTTCTTCTTCGTGATCAAGTACTAGGAGAGGATTTGAAGGGCTGGAAGAACTCTCTTCCCAAGTTCTGTTAAATTATGTCCAGAAGCTTTCTTTCAAGATCAAAGCCTTTCCTCTGTAGGTAATTACATTTTTCCGGATTTAACGATTCTGCTTCCTTAGCTGGGTTCGGTGTCTGATGGAGGGGAGAAACCCAAAAAGAAATAGCCATTACAGCAACAGCTCTTACTTCCTTTGCATCTGTAACCAAGGAAAATATTAAAGTTTCCAAGATCTAACTGCGAAAACGTGAATTTTTCAGGCAGGCAAAGCAGGGAGAAGACCTTCTGAACAATAGTAGAAGAGTGGGGTTGAAAGAGGGAGAGAAACTAGAGCAGGCAAAAGGCACAAACATGCATTGGTGGGTTCCTCATCCAAGAAACGGGATATACTACCCGAAAGGCCATGAATGGGTAATGAATGATGTCCCTGAAAGTGCTGCTGGGTTCTGCCAAGCTGAAACTTATTGGCTGAGGGGTGTGGAAGGCGTCGATGAACCCTCTTCTGATTTCTGAGTGTCCAAGCTTTCTATGTGATAGTTCATGGCGACGTATGAAGCAACAGACATGAGAATAAGACTGTAATCTGCTTGCCTTTGCCTTTCGGGTCAATATAAATACAATAAAAAGCTAGCTCGTGACTCCTTTGGAGTTTCTGATGAATCTTATCTCATATTTAAGTATTAAAGATGAGAGAAATACGAAGTTCGATCAAATGATTTAACATATAAAACTAGTGATTCATATCAGATGGGATATTCAGAGTTGCATGTTTCGCTTTTGGACATTTCTCAATCTTTCTCTTTTTCTTTTTTATCCAAACTAATGATCTTCGAGTTTGGATTTGCTTAGTGGGTGTATTATTAATAGGGTTACTTCCCTCTAATCACATAGGAATGATGAATAAGAATCATTTACATGAAGAGATGAGTCCTCTTTATCTTTTTTGTGTGATTTGGAAAAGACCAAACCAATGCTAGTGCAAGTGTTCTTGCATATCTAACTTCAATAATTTGTTCCAACACTTGGGCACTCCATGTGAAACACTTATTATGCGTCCTCCCCTTTTTAAAGTGTTCATTAAATGTAGTGGGTGAATAAAATTTTTAAGATGTTTAACTAAAGTTGCGTTATTATTATTATTATTATTATTATTATAAGACAAATCAGTGTAAATAGGGTCCACAAAACCGATTCAGAAGAGCATCGAATGAGACCAACACACTTAAAAAGGCATTATGAGAAATTCATAAATGTTTATTCTACATGCCAAAGGTCCTTTTATACTAGTGTCATCTTTGTGCACTTATATTTGGTGAATACTCATAACCAACCCTTAGTCCAAGTTCGAAAAATAAGATGCACCATGCAATTCATAAAAAAATCATCAATATCTTATTCACCACCTTCTTCTCCATTTTTTCTTCTAAAAAATGGGCATATTGATAGAGTTGAATGATTCAGCTTTGCGATAAACATAAACAAATTTACTTGTTCTTCTATTGGAGTCGAGTGCCTGGTTAAAATCTGGCTACTTAGCAAGGTCACATGCCACATGAGCATATTCCGCAGCTTAGGAATCAATAAGAGACAAGTCCATACCCTCCTGTTGTTAGCTATGGGGAAGGATTCTCTTTCGACACGAAAAAGGGGAAGGAGACGGAGACTAATTCTTAACAACTAGCTTTTGTGGGACAACAAGGAGGGAGGGAGACCCTTCACCTTGTTTTGGAATATGATAGGGGAGGGCTAAGAGCACCAAACTTTTAATTTAATAATTTATTTTAAATTAAATAACTTAAAATTTTATTTTATTATTTATTTATATATTATTTCTGTGATGAATATGTTGATTTAACCTTTTTTTAATTAATTTAAATAATAAATAAATATATTAATAATAAGAAATTGAGTGATTTGGTTGGACTTGAAACAACTCCCTTCCATCAATTATATTTTAAAGAAAAAAAAGTAAAAAAAGAGGTGCAGCGTGCGAGCTGTTAATTATGGTAGTTTCTCGTTTACCAAAAAAACAAACGGCATCGGCGTCGTTCTTTGACGGAAGCCTGAGGCTTGACCGACCGCCGACAATTCTCCCTTCGTTGCTCTTCTGAGTTGCGCCCTTCTTGGGGGGGATTCAGAGAGAGAACTGACGAAAATACATTTCCAGCTTTTCCTTATTTTGTTGCTTTTATTTATTATTATTTTTTATTTGTTTTGGGGACGACGAGAAGGATAAATGACTTCAAATTTTGATTCGTGGGAGAAGGATCCGTTTTTCCCCGCCGCAGAGGAAGTTCAGGATTCGGCTGACAGGTAGGACGGTTTTGAGGCATATTGTTTATCAAATTCCGTGCAGTGGCTTCATCAATTTTCGTTTTTTCTTTTTCTTTTCTGCTCTTTTTATTAGCTTTCATTGTTTTCCGAAATTTGATTTTAGGATCTTGTGTCGTTTATTTTCTTAATCTTTTGAGTTTTTCCGGCGTTACTTTCTCTTATTTATTTCGTTTGGGGTTTTCTCTGCGGATTTGCTGATTAAGACGGGGTTTGTTTATCTGCTTGTTGCAGGATGGAATCTGTTTATAGAAAGTGGATTCACGATAGGAAAGCTGGGGATTCTGAAGAGCTTCGGACGGAGCTTCACACGGTGCTTGGCACGGCAAAATGGCAGGTAAATTTTCTTTGTCACAATCGGCTATCGTTTCATGATTACGCATATATAGAATCATGACGTAAAGGTATTGAATTTTTGTGTATATTGATCTTTAATGTAGTTGGAGGACTTTCAGAAGGCTGTGGAGTTGTGCTCGGCGAAGGAGGCAAGAGTACGACACCAGCAGTTCGTAGTTGCCATTGACAATCTGATATCGAGGGCCGAAAATTCATTAAAGGATAGGACTCTCACGGAGGGGAATACGGAAGTGCCTTGGGTGAAATTAAATGAAGGAGAAAGAGATGAGCTTGCCCTGTTCCTCACTGGCTCATTGCCATATGGCAGTAGCAGGAAGGACGAAGAAGAAGGTAGCTCAGGGCATTCGCCCGCCGAAAAAAATCTCGATTCTGGTAAAAATTCATTTCATTCGGTTGACTTGGGTCCCCAAGAACCGAGAGAGGAGAGGGATGGACATCGGCGGACGGTAAGTGCCTCTGCAGATTTTGGTAGCTGGAATATTGCAATTGCTGATGCTGAACAGACACACCGTCTCCCTCCAAGGATTCCCAGTTTATCCTGTTTAATGAGAACCGCTGAATCCTCGTCTAAACTGAAGTGGGCGAAGAACGGGTTCAGAAAATGGAAGGTTTCAGATCGCCTGCAAGCAGCAGAATCTGAGGTTTTACAATCTCTTCAACCAAGTGAGGTGAGTGTCATTTCTTTCCAGTACCATTTTTTCTTGGCTGCTAAAAAAACAAGTACTTTTTGACGATCTGTTACCACTTTTTTTTTTAAGGACACCAATGCTTGCTGTGAAAGAGGTAAAAGCTGCTGCCTGGATACCTACAATGATGAGTCCTACAATAAGCAGCTCCATGGTTGGCTCGGATCAGTTCAGAGGCAGATTCAGAGGTCGCAGTATCAAATTCAATACAGTCGACCGACTCAAATGACCTTTTGGATTGTTCTTGTTGTTTTCTTAATTGGTAACCCTCCTAATTCACATGTTGTTGCAAATCTTTTGTTTTCTTAAATGTTTACATGTTGTCTAGATTAGTTAAGTTTCTGAACGGTAGTATATACTACTTTTCAAGTAATGTGAGGTTGATCAATGACATGGTAGAGGCATTCTTCTTTCTTTTTGCAAAGATAGAAATTAAGATTTGCTTTAGATTCCATGTCTTGGTAATGTACACGATCTAGAAAAGCATTTGTTCATCAGTGTAGGTCTGTGGAAACACAGCCATGTATCCTAGATCTATCTGGAAAGTTTGGAAACTTCCCGATGGAACAATGAAATTTGTAAAATGTAAGTAGCTGCCACTTGAAGCCAGTCCATCCATACCTTGTCTACTGATGATTTCCATTTAGAAACCTAGGAAACTCACGATAGCAAGCAGTTTGACAGTCTAGGAAATAGAAAGGGCACTATAGTTGCCAAATTGAGGTCAAATGCTTGGTTGTCAAAAGATACATTAATGGCTTAAAACAATTTTTAGGTCGTTTATAACTTAAAAAATTAAATAATTTTCTTACGTGTTTAGAAATAAGTGATACATCAGAATGAATGAGCAATAACCTTGTTAAATTCAAAATAGGACAATGCTTTGATAATAGTGATTGAAGTGTTCATTAGATGGCTTTTAGTTAGTAGACTGTCCACCTTCTTTTGTATTGGTGGTCTGATGAGAAAAACACAAACATATTATTTCTAGTTTAGTTTTTTTGCTTTGTTTTATATTTTTTTTAAAAGCTTTCATATCTCTCATAGTACTGCAGTTCTTGCTTGAATCTGGGTTCAGGAATTGCAGATTGATGGATTGAGCCTTTCAGGAATTGTCTGGCATTGCGTGCTAGCTGATTGTATGGTCTTGTGTGCTTTGATCCCATTTTTCATGCAATTGAACTAAGCCTTTAGGGACGTTTCTGTCTTGCATTTGATGCTGGAGTAGTGAAAAGTTGGGCAGCACTTTGGTACAGCATGCTAGTGAGCTGAAGCATTCATGTTATACCCCCACGGTTCAAGGGTGGTGAACCAAAGTAGGGGACAATTCAGTCTGAATTAAACATGCTAGTAGAGTGAAGCGCTAGGGAATGCTAGCAAGCTGAAGCATTTCATGATATGGTTCTGGCTTTCTTGCAATGTTCATTAAATGTCTACATGATTGTCTCTTTAAGGGTTATTGCCACACTACAATTGTTGCATGTATGTCATACAAAGAGCATGTGAAGAGTGATGCATTGCTCTGTCATGTGTGTTGTAGAGAAAATTCCGGGACCTTGTTGTGAAAAATCCAAAGTGCTCCATAGTACATGCTATTGTATGTTGGAGCATGTAACCTGAAGGGCATCTTTGTCACTTTACTTAGGTCATTTTTGGTACTTTTTTGTCCTTGTTATGAGTCTTTATGTACTTAGTTTTCTCTTGCTTTATTCGTTTATACACTGTTTTTTTGTAATTTAGGGAGAGGGGTTCTTTGGTCTATTTACTGTAATCTTCACTTAAGTGATATATAAGAGAGATTAGGGGTTGAGCTTGACCATGGGCTTTCTGTCAATCTCCTGCTCTCCGTAATTAGTCATCTCTGCTCTCTTTCCTATACTCTCTGTTTCTCCTTATCTTCTTTCAATTTCACATAGTACCAGAGAGGATTTTGATTGTCTGTTAAACTTTTATGGATTTTGTTCTTATACTCTCCTTGTGTCAACATTTTTTTGGGAAAGATTCAATCCTTGTTGTGCTGAGATTTTTTAAGGTATTGTTCTTCCTTATTTCTGTGACACAAACTATAGGTTGATGGTTTAGGGGGGATTTTTAATTCATATATGAGCAGTTGGTGCCCTGTGTTGGGTTAAATTTGAGTTTTTGTGCCCCTTTCAACCATGAGGGTTCTGCACAGAGTTACAGGTTTCATGTGTTGGGGCACATTGCTGTTTTTTGTTGTGTTGGTTGCTGATTATTGGTATATTGAAGCAATTTCTGTGGAGTGAAGATCCTTGGTTACTGGGGTTGCTGTTTATATATCATTTATGAGCTGTTCTTTTCTTAAGTCATTATGTGCTCTTCACAGTTTTAGGAGTTGATTTGATTGAACACTCTGAAAGTTGATGTTTTTCTAGAAAAAAAAAAAGTTGAACACTCTGAAAAATAAAAGTTGGTTTTATGAATTCATTGACTTATTGTGTTGTATATTCAAGAATTAAAGTGCTGATCGTATGATTTGATGTTTTTCTACTGGCTATTGGTAGCACTTTAAAAAAACAAACGTATTCTATTTTGTACTCTTTAAGTTTTCAATGTTTAATTAATAAAAGCTAATTGTCATTTAAAAAGACAATTAAGTTATTGCAAAAAGGGTATATTTGGCCTACCCTTGTCCTTGTGCAGTACCTTCTTTGTTAGTCCCAAAGAAATATGGTACTTGGAGAATGTATTTTAATAGTTGAGCTATAATATTATTGTGAAATATAGATTGTGTGGCAGCTTTGATGAAGTGTTAGATCAAATATGTGGGGCACAAATTGTTTCTAAAATAAATTAAAAAAGTGGATATCATCTAATAAGGGTCAAACTAGGTGATGACTTTCAAAACAAAGGAAGTTTTGTTTGAGCTATTAGCTATGCCATTGGACTTTTTAGATACTCCCTCAACTTTGTGTGAGCCACGGCAGAACTTCTACAACCCCTTATTGGGAGGTTTGTTGATGTATATTTTGATGATATTTTGGTGTTTAGTGCTTCTATTAATGAACTCTCACAACCTATCTGAGTTGTTTTTTATTTTATGCAAGGTGGAATATGTTGGAAACCCCAACAGTTAAGGCTCTTATCGAATGTTGTATACCAAAAATAATTACTGAAATGTTAAGTTTCCATGACTTCACTTCCTTCTATTGCTGATTCATCAATGATTTTAGTACCATCCTGGTAATTTTAACCAATTATTTTAAGACGTAAGGCAAGTTTTTATGGACTTCAGAGGCTCAACGAGCATTTGAAACAATCAAGGCCCAGTTAATGGCTGCACCATTTACGGGCATTCTCTAACTTTGATCTTCTTCTCGAAGTAAATGTGATGTTTCTAAGGTAGAAATAGATGTCCTCATAACACAGCTAAAAAAGTCCATATCTTAGTTGAGTGAGAAGTTTTGAATTACAACACTATGAGATAGTGTTAATGGCTGTAGGAAGATTCTGAAGCATTGGCCCTTTGCTATTTCTGTTAACGAGCAAGATTTACTTCTCTCATGTAGAGGAGATAAAAATGTTTACAGATTATTTGCTCCTGTTTATTTTGATTGTGTGGCAGGTTTTTGCAACTAGTTCATGTAATCATATATTTATATTTTTGCAGTTTTTTTTGTGCTACGTGCAATTTGAAGGAGTAGCCGATTCATTCTTTGAAGGGACAAGAGTTGCAGCTTCCTTTATGTGGCTTCTAACGGAGGCATCCACAATCTTTCTTCCAAAATTTTATCTAAGAGACGTGAAGCCAATTTCGGTCTTGTAAGCTACAGATGATTAAGAAATCATATGTCAATTATCAGATGTTTAGTAGGCATTTGCTCGTCCCATAGGCACCATCAACAATTCCCAAATCCCAACTGTACAAATTAGTGTCTTGAAATGCTCTCGTTGTGTTCTAATGAATTGCTGAGTGGAGAGCTTGTGATAGTAGAATGTTCAATTCATGTATTAGTACCAGTGGCTGGATATATCCATCTTGCTGATGGGTGTTATGTTAATGTTGGCTAAGGGCTAAATTCTGTATTTGCAGGTGTCTTTCTCTTTGCATCCGAGCGTCTGTGTTTGGACATTTTGTGATGTAAATCAGGTCAAGATATCTAATGGTGGCGGCTACACCCTTCTGAGACGGTTTGCATCTGCTGTCAACCTTAAAAATTAATTGTCAATAGAGAGATTTTCTAGGGTACTTATTATTTGTTTATTTTACTCTCTCACTCTTGAATTCAGAGCAAGTAAATTGGCGATTACAATGCTGAAAAACCCTTATTAATCGAACTAGGGTTCAATTTGTGTCTCCAGGAGGGAGTTGCCCTTCGCCTTCTTTTCTACTCAAGGCATTGTTGAGCTTCCTATGGATAATGGAAGGGAGGGGGATCCTCCCTCCACCTTATGTGCTCAACAACTAATAGGGTTGAATATGAAAATATGACCAATTATATTTTATAATTTTGAGTAAGACCTTGTAATTAAAATCTAATAAAAAATTAAGATAACACCTTTACTAGATCTTAATAAAAAAAAACTACTTAAATTAATTTTAAGTAATTTATTTACTTATATATTATAATAAAATAATAATTACCGAAAAATACCACTCATGTTCTCTCTTGCATCCAAGGAGAAATAAATAGGAGGGGTTGATAGCGGAGCCAATACACCCAAAAGATCGATCTATTAGGTGCGGAAAGTTACTGTTTATAAGAGTGGACGGAATCACTCTGATACCCACGTCGCCCATTTTTAACCGTCTCTCACGGGATTCGAACGTAGGACGTGGTGTGCCTAGCTCTGATACCATGACAAACGCCTAGCCAATACAACCCAACAGACTGGTATATTAGGTGCGGAAAACTACCGCCTATAAGAGTAGACGGAACCACTCTGACAGTTCTGATACCATGACAGTGGCTAGCTAATACACCCAAAATACCGATTTGTTAGGAGCGAAAAGCTATCGCCTACAAGAGTGGACGAAACCACTTTGACAGGGGTAGCTCCTCCCCCTCTCTTTTATGAATAAAGGGTAAGGTGGTGATAACACCTCTTTTTGTATAAGAAAACTAGGAAACTAAAAAAAGAAAGAGGAGGGGTACCCTACCCCCTTCTACCCTCTTCTTTGCCCGGCAAGATTTTTTTTTTAAATATTAAATAATTTAAAATTTTAAGTAATATTTTAACTTAAAATTTGACTAAATTGATCATCTTTAAAATTACAGCATTTAAAATGGTTACATTTAGGGAAAAATGAGACGTACTCCATTGCCTTAAAAATAACCTAGTCCACATGACCCACCAACCCACACCTAGCTGGGCCTAACCCTCTAATGAGCCCACAGGGATGGACACCCATTTGGAGTATCTTCCTCGTCGTATCTTCCCGCTTGACCCGTACCTTCATCATGGGTTCCGACCACTTTCCTCTTCGTCTTCCAATTCAGTTTCCCCGGGTGCCTCGACGTAGATAGATTTCGCGAGATTTCAGCTAGGAATAGCACCTTCTTTTGCATGACGAGTGCTTCCGAGCTTTTCCACAGTAGGAGGTCCCGTGTGGGCAGGAACGTCGGGTCGGAGCTTGCTTCTGCACTCGATCGAAATCTTCACCTCCATAGCAGTCATCGCCATCATGGTGACTATCATCATCAGCGTCGTATTCGTCCTGAGGATGATCCCGATCCACTTCGCAGACCGCGGCTACACTCGCGGCATCTTTGCCACAGGGTCTCTCAAACGGTAAATTTGATTGCTCTCTTCAGAATAGGGGGTGGAAACCCCAATATCATGCGCCTGATTAAATGGTAGTTATAAATTTTCAAATTTGGAAGTTAAGTTGGAAAATGGCTGTAATTTTGGATGCGGTTCGGTGTTTTCTCAGTTGAATCAAGAGGCTTTGTTACTACCACATCTGGTTCTTGAGATGATATTGTTTGGGTCAAAATCTCATTATGTGGAGTTTTTTTTTTTTTTTACTGTTATCATCTCAAAGGAAAAAGAACAAGAAAACATAACTAGTGCCTCCATGTCCTTGAGCACTGCTTTGCTATGGTCAATTTTGCTTCTTGTACTTTTGGTCGTTGCGACTGAGGTGTGAGGTATCTGTCCACCTCAAAAAGGATACCATTGCTGAAGGCAAAGGTGTTTGTATGGACCTCCACGGTCTTGGCGTAATTTAGGTCTCCACAGAACTGATTTTTCCATTTTCCCTTGCTTAAGGTCTTTGAATGTGACTAGATGAACAAAGCCCTATTGATTCCCTTTTTTTTTTTTCCAGACGGCCATCCAAAGAATTACCATTCCTTCGAATGTGAAACAGAAAAACTCATACATTGAATGACATAGTAAAGTTTCCAAACTTGTACTGATTTGGGTTTCTGATGATACTCTTCTTCATTTAGTAGTAAAATAAGTGTTTTTAGAAATATAGTTATATGATGCCTGTAGGAAAATTGCTGACCTAAAGTCACTGTCAAGTAACTAGTATTTCAAATTAATACTCAAGTCTCAGTCCAAAGTTCGATAAAGGTACTGATTACAGAGGACTGGTCACTGGATTTGAAGGAGCTGGGTTATTTTGTGCAGTTGTTTTTTTTCCGAAGATGTGGCTCAAGAGTCCAGTATTTTTCATTGTTCTTGTGAAAGAGCTTACTTTAAAGCAATCTAGGCAAGGACATTCATAGCATCTGGATTGTCTTGAGAAGGCAGAAATCTATCAGTTTTAGACTTGTTGAAGTGGTTTTTATGTATGCATTTGGGAAATCATAAATTATATTGAGATGTTGCATTTCAGAGTATATTTTAGTGCTTATGAATTTTTTTTTGGAGGGGAAGGAGGGGGTATATTTTTGTTAGAATCACACTGTCACTGGCCTTATATTGCTGGGATACAGTTTTCCAGAATGAAATGTTCTAAAAATAATTTGGAATTTCAGAGTTATATGATCTTTAGCTTTTCATGTTTTCAAATAATGGAATTTCACTGTTAGTTGGTTACTTGCAATTGCTAAAGGAATAGTCATTAGAGGACTTAATTTTGTTTAGCAAAACCAAAATAATTATTTATTTAGTTATATGAAAAACTTATTATTGTATGTTTGTCAATATCTATGACAAATATGAAAGGTACTTAGTTATAGGTCATGCGTTCATATTCATTATTTGACATAACATGTCAAAAATAAGCTAAAAAGAGTATTTTTCCATTTCATGTCAACAGTATTGAAGAAGTAGGATATTTCTTTGATTGCTTATGATATGTAAAAAATTAGGTTAATAAGGTTTTTTTGGCTATTTACTGTGAAAATTATAAAGACAGGTTTTTCGTTCTTCTGTACGAAATGCATGAAAGGTTAGGACAAACAATATTTGACATTACTTTATGAAAAAGATGAAAAGAAATAGGTCAAAGAAGTAATTTCGTTGTTTATGAGGTATGTATGAGAAAATGCTGATTTATATTTTATTATATTATGAAAAAATGTGTTAGAAGGGAGATTTTGTTATTTTACTTGGGATGAAAAAGGTTAGTCAAATGGGTGTTTTAGTTATTTTTTGTCAGAGAGGGCAAAAAAAATTTGAAGGGCAGGGGAACAGTAGGTTTCTCAGCCTTAAATTATTTCATTCCATTCTTGAAGAAAAGAAATTGAATTCCACAACTAAAAATGGTGTTCGAGTAATTTCAATTGAACAGTAATACCACTTATACTACTTCTGGTTTGTAGTATTCCAATTCCTCATCAATTCTTTGTTTTTTTTTTTGAATTTGAATTTGAATTCCTCTTCAATTCTTAACACACTAACCCTGCCCAGCCCCCCAAGATTTAAAAATACAGAGAGAATGCCCATGTACATGTTTCAGCTTAGTCTGTCGAAGGAGGCAGACAGGGAAACCAACTATTAGATCGTAATTTGTTATTTAATCTCTCATGTTGCATTGACTTTTCATTTTGAATGTCCCTTTTTTTTATATGGTATGGAAATCTCTAGCCAAAAGAAGCATGGACACTCCTCAAGTGTTCCTACCTTCCATTTGTCTGCAAATTGTTTGCTTCTTCTGGGAATTAGCATTTAGTTTCTCTTCTTGCTTTGGAAAATAACCTGATCAGCCTTCTAAAGTCTGATACTGTTTCCCAGTCCCAAATAAACGTTCTTGCTGTGCATTATAGTTCATAGTGCTTCAAACTTCAAGCTTAACCAATTCCTTGTTCTCAAATTCATGGAGTCATCTGTTATTCATGTATTGCTTGAATTTTTAGAATTAAGCTTTTTGCTCTTCTGGTCAAAAGATTCGGAATACACACACACACACACACACACACACACACACACACACACACACATATATATATATATATATTTATTTACGTGTATATATGTATGTATGTATATTTTTGTATATGTATGTAATGTATATATGTATTTATATATGTATGTGTTTTTATATACGTGTATGCAGATTTGCTTCTTCTTATTTGAAAATTGATCAATATGTATGAGGTGTCAGTTTTGATTAAAAAAAAAAAAAATCAGCCTTGGTGGACAAAGGTTATATGGCAAAGAGGAACAATAAAAAAGATAAAATGAGTTTCAGAGAAATGGTACTTCAGGAAGAAAGAACAATGTCAGAATCTTATGCAACAAAATTGATTATACATGGTGAGATAATTTTATTAAAGAAAGCTAAAAACGTTCACTAACACTTTGTACTTTTACTTCTGGCTATAAGATGTGGAGAAAGAAGCATAATCCTGCTCTCTTTGCCTATAATTTCTAATGAAGGTGTTATTTATTTCCCTTTTTCTCTATCAATTTATAATGACTAGAAATTTAATATGACTTTGAGAAGATAGTGGAAGCTTTGTTGAGTGGCTAACCGTATACTGTGGATGCACCACATTCCAACTCGTTGTTGTTGTATTACTCATTTGAAAATAAATTATTCATATACAACACAGTTCTTTATTTTCAATCTATGTAGGGTCACTTGATTGTTATTTATTCTTTTTTTTTTTTTGTATCATCAA
Organism: Aristolochia californica; assembly: GCF_029961685.1. Taxonomy (NCBI): domain Eukaryota; kingdom Viridiplantae; phylum Streptophyta; class Magnoliopsida; order Piperales; family Aristolochiaceae; genus Aristolochia; species Aristolochia californica. The sequence continues at coordinate 2,489,129 of NW_027181837.1, forward strand.
GTGAAATTCTGTGTTCTATTTTTTCATATCATCGGATACTATTTCACCTTCTTGCATTCTATCTTGTCATGTTTACCTAGACACAGGTGGGCCCTGAATTTCTCTTGTTAAGAAATGCAGTTTGGGCTCCTCAAATGGTTCTGGTGATTAAACTCTATTAAGTTGGGTCCAAGGCCCATCCCAAAATGACTAACCAATTTAGGAAACCTCTTTACCAACTAATAAACGCAAGATCTTTGTACTCACTAATCTATGTGGGATTATTCCCTAACACTCCCCCTCACGTGTAGACCCTCTTTTGTGGCTCTACAAGTGGATAATTTAGGAGTAGGTAGTTTAGGTGTAGGCTCTCTTTTGTGGCTCTATAACTGGATAGTTTAGGTGTAGGCTCTCTTTTGTGGCTCTATAACTGGATAGTTTAGGTGTAGGCCCTCTTTTGTGGCTCTACAAGTAGATAGTTTAGGTGCAGGCCCACATATGAGAACCTGACTCTAATACCATGTTAAGTTGGTCCAAGGCCCATCCCAAAATAACTAGCCAACTTAGGAAATCTCTTTACCAACTAATAAACTCAAAATCTTTGTACTCACTAATCTATGTGGGACTATTCTTTAACAAACTCAACATAAACCTCATAAGGAGTCATGTCTTTTGGTCCTGAAGCTCATATACTGACTTAAACATTCCTCTTCTGCTTATTTTCTTCTAATGTTTCAGCTACATAATCTGTCAATAAGCATAAGCCTTTGTTCCCCTTTTTGTCCTTACATATTACTCTTTTTTAACACCTTGAACAGTATCGGATGTTTGATGATTTAAGTCATAGATGGAAACCTTTTTCACTTCTTGATTGTTGAGCTATATAATTTTGTCTTGATGATTGGTTGATGAACCACATAATAATGTCATCTTGCAATCACTTATACTTGTTCTACTTGTACAGGTTGCTTTGATATAAAAAACAGATTGAAAACAATTGATTACTGATCTTAGGCTTAAATTTGACATTTTCAGGAACGTGAATCTATTAGAATGGGGCTAGGTCCAACTGAACCTGCCACTGACAACTTTGGCAACTTGGAAACTTCTAGTAATCGAGCCAACAATCCAAGACTCACTATGAATAACCGACTCCCTGGAGCAGTGCTTCAGGCAAGGGCAAGGCTTCTTGAGAGATTGCGAGGTCTTACAGCAAATAGGTTGGTGCTGATATGTTTTACTCTTCCCCCGAGTTGTATTGTACTTATCTTGTTTGAGTACATTCTATGGTACAGTAGACGTTTACTAAGGGCACTGTAGAGTACGTAGAATAGGTACAGTGCTTCTTTTGGTTGAAAAATCGGAGCACTTTGAGTGGCATATCTAAAAATTTACGAGTAATTGAACATTCCAGGTGAAGATCTCATAAGAGCGAATGATATTCCAAAAGACCAACCAAATAATTCTTGATTCTTGACAGACTGGGTGACTATTCGTCAAGCAAACAGGATCAAAGTCATAGTAACTTGATTGGGCCTTAAAGACCATATTCTTTTTCAGGAAAAAAATAAAAAGTAAAAGTAAAAAGAACCATGTTGGGTATCTTTTAGTCAGTAGGTCTGGGTTCTATTTGAAATTTGTGGTTAATCTAGCTTCTATATCTTGAAATCATGGATGATGCATGTATTGATGGTACAATGTTTTTTACTAAATTATCTTCCACAGCAAATTGGAATAACGTTTAAGTTTTTCTGCTTATATTATCCAGGGAAATCAACACAGTTTCAGGCTTTCCTTGGCATGAGTTTGCAATGAATGATGATCCCAGGGTTGTTGATGGGGAAACAATTGTCTGGGAGAGAGAAACTCCAAGGGAGGCCTTATCATCTGCCCCTTATATCGCAAACTCTGTTTTCCAAGAAGAGCAATCCTTGGACCAGACGCACCTAAATCAAAAGAAACCCCCAGGACTCAGCCGGGCTGCCATCAGTGCTCTGCCTCGTGAAGTTTTCGACATAGCTCAAGTGGATGGGCTAGCTGAGGAGTGCTGTATATGTCTAGAGAGATTTTGGGAAGGTGATGGACTGATTTGTCTTCCATGTGGACACAGGTTTCATCCGTTGTGTGTAGATCCGTGGGTTCGTGCCTGTGGCGATTGCCCCTATTGCCGAACTGCTATTGTGGTCAATTGTGGAGCGAGCAATGCTAAGACGTAGTGTTGTGGTACTTGCAGGGTAGAGGTTTTTTTGTTTGAACTTAGGGTATATTTGGAACCCCTAGAAATAGAAAAGAAAAATTAAAATTTGACCATTATTATTCTCCAAAATAATTAATGAAAATGAGACAATGATCAAATTCTTGTTTTTATTAACTATTTTTTACAATAATAATGATCAAATTTTTATTTTATTTTCTTTTCCATGGGGATCCAAACAACCCCTTAAAGAATGTCTCCCCAGTGCACAATGTATATCAGTTTTTCCGAGCTTTGACAGTGGCTAACAATGTGTGGTGCATGTAGTCTTGACGGTGGCTAACAATGTGTGGTGCATGTAGTCTCCCGCCAGTTCTGCATAACTGGAAAGGTGCTAATTTCAGACTCATCCCATGGTTTGTTTATGTTGTATTGCTGAATTTTTTGTATTGCCAAATTAAATTTTTTGCTGAATGGAACTTTGCAGTCCCATGCGTTCCTCTTTCACTTCCTTGTCGAACTGGTTTAATTCTTCTCTAAATAGGTAATAGTTGTACTAAAGTTGCATTTTTAGTCCATCCAAAATGTCTAAGCAACGTTAGAAGGCTTTTTTTCTGAAGTAATAAACAACTGCAAAAGAAGTATGTTAGATTAAAAACTCTTTACGGACAAATCTTTTAACAAGAACACAAACCCTTCCAAAATGAAATAAAAAACTAAGGAAAATATGATCTCAAGGAAAGCTGAGTCTTTTAAGTTCAAACAGTTGATTTCCTACCCCTCTTCTTTTGATGAATTTGTTATTCAAATACCACTTTGAGCCGAGTATGACCCTGTCTCAACAACAAAAAGAGGAAAAAAAAAAAAAATCAGATCATTCGCTGGAGGCACGTGCACGCGCCGACAAATCGTCATTGTACAGCGACCACATGTTATGGTCATAAAGAAAGCCTGAGCGCAGAAGGTAGCCAGAAACAGAGAAAAGCAGGCGCAGGCGGGAGAAACAGAGGGTGGCATGCCGACGCTTGCCTCTCTCGCCCCCCCGCCGCCGCTGCCTCCTCTTCTCCTTGGACGGCCTCACCTTCGCTTTGTTTCTTTCCCTCGCGCTCGTCCTCTCAAAATAACACATAATCGGCTTTGCAAGCCTCTACTCGTCGCTGCTGGTTCTTTCGATGGATTCAGTGCTAACCGGAAATCACTGTCCGAGGTGAGATTTCTATTTTCTTAATATTTTTCTATCTTTTTTTCTTATTCTGTGGAACTTTGGCTTCCTTGCGTTTTTATTTTAGCTTCTAGAGTAAATGGGGATTTAATTTAGTCATTGTCCTAATATTCTCTTCCTGTAAAACAAACCCTTCTTAAGGATGCCAGAAGCTCCAGAGGCCCTTTAGTGTCTTAGTTACTTCCAAAGTAAAATACTAAAAGATAAGTATTAGGACAATTGAACAATTGAACATAAATAAAATACTAATATAACTAAAACACTAACTGAGACTTTTCCGTAGACCTTCTTCCATGAGACTCTTCTATAAGATTTCATTATATTAATTCTAACTCTGTGAGATTTATTGTTGTTAGAGTTATGTAAGACTCTTTTATACCTACCCATCAACACTTTCCCTCAAATTGAAGTTTATAACTTTAGCTTGCAATAGAAAATGATTCTTGGTCTTCAATAAAAAAATTTCATAGATGTAAAATCTTTTTCTTTTTTTCTCTCCCTTTCTTGAACATTTTGGTTACATAAAAATTACCACAACATGTAGAACAAAATACCTCTTTCTTATATTTTTTTTTACTTTTCCCCGTCAAGCTTGGGATAAAAAAAACATAGAGACCCAACTTGGACAACATAAAATATAAGAGAGTAAATTATTCCTAGCCGTATGACAAAACTCTGTACACTAGTCAAAATGGTCATAGTCCAAAACACACTCCGCTCAATTTTAAAAGTGGAAAAATGATCTAACTTTAGGGCACACCAAAGAGACTACTCACATTGTAAGGGTAATTCAAACACAAATCACCTCTTGGGTGAAGAATAAAAGACTTGGCACGAACTGGATGTTGGGCACACGTATATTTTTTAGGTAGTGGGTCTAGACATTGCTTTGAAGTGATGAAAACACAAGATGACAAACTGAATAAATACTAGTGAAAAATAACTTTAACTGGAAGGAGGCGATTATGTAACTCTCATACTTCCAAACAAGTCTAGAATGTGACCTTCTTGTTTTTTTCTTTAGAAAAAACTAAGGGAAATTATAACAATAGAGCTGTAAACATAACAAACAAGTTAGACCAAGTATGACCTCAAAGAAATTTCTAGGGAGTGAGCATAGTTTTTGGAGATAACAATGCGGAAGATACATAACCAAGTAACAAAAACGCAAAAAAAATGAAAACAACATCGAAGCAAGATATCGCATACTTTAGACAAACACATCATGAAGTTATCACGTCAAAGGATGGAGAGACAATAGGAAAAGAAGACTTATAAAAAAGGGATGAAATTCATAAAGGAGACTAAATTTTGACAATTTTGATAACCAAAAAAAGGGGAAAGACATTGATCTCGACATAAGTGGTGATGGAACATCCCTGTAACTGATGTCCCCTCCGATGGATAAAGAAACAACTTTTGCCTTTGATCAAGTATTTTTTGAGGCTCTAGAAATGCCATTTAGCTCAATACCATTATGAAATTTAGAGCCTCATAGATGATGAGAGTGACGAGATGGAAAGAATAATGAGGGAGAAGAGACGAACAAAAAAAAGGAAGAGGGTAATAAGGAGATTGAGCATACCTCCTTGTCTCCTTATTCATAATTTATAGAAGGGATTAGATTGAAACTTCACACTTATTTAAATCTACTAGACTCTGTATTACAGATTCTATTACATCCAAGCTTTATGTATTGTAGTAACAACCAGACTTTACTCAAACAGTGTACTTTCTAGTAAAACTTCAAACCTTGGCCGATGCTCAAGGTTAACTGGTTTCCTTTCGATTGTTTTCTAATGTAAAGATAGAAGAGTTCCGGATCTAATTCGTTTAATCGTTGGTTTTTCAGGAATCAGTTCTCTCAAATCTTATACAAGAGATCGAACCTTTGGATGTAAGTGTTATCCAAAAAGATGTTCCAGCTGATACGGTGGATGCCATCAAACGGACCATATCAGGAATGCTGGGTTTGCTTCCTTCTGATCACTTCCATGTCTCAATTGAGGCCTTCTGGGAACCGCTTTCCAAGCTGTTGATCTCATCCATGATGACAGGGTATTGTTTACATAAGCTTAATATATCTACTTCGTATAATCTGCTTTGCAAGAGGTGAAATTTTTATGTTTATTTATTTATTGTGATGTCCAGCTTAGTGAACATCTTGTTCCCCTCTTTTACACAACTACTGGCAAATTCGAAGCACAAGGTTTTACATAACTCCCAGAGGGTAATCATTTTAAAAAATTAAATAAAGAATCATTTTGCAAAAGAGGACCTCAGAGGCTTGTACTTCTTTTATCTCTTACTGTGATGGAATGCTAAAAAATTCAGTGTGTCTATTCTATATATATATATAATGGATAGCTCATATATGTGGGGTGAATGTTGTCTAGTATGATGGACCAGTAAATAGCTGACGCATCAAGTCCATGTGGAGGTTAGGGAGTATATAGAAGTAATTGTATGTCCAACCAAGTGATTCTGCCAATTGCATAATTCGCTTCATGCAAATTCAAGGTGTTCAGTGAATAATGATTTTTATTGCAAGCATTAGATGGTCATCTTTCATAATTTTTGGTCCAGGAAATCCATAGTCGGATGGATGCATGGGTTGGCACGTTCAATTAAAGTGGTTTGCATCTATGTTTGTGCGATATTGATTCTGTAAATTGTTCCTTGCTTCACATGGTTGCCGTTAATCTCTGGGACTCAGACTAGCCTATTCTTTCTGTAAAATATACGGGCGAGCTAATTCCAGGTGAAGCCATTATTTGATGAAATCAAGACCCATTTGATGAAAAAGACCCTACAAACTGTACTATACGTCTCAAACTAATGACTCTTTCTCTTCATTAATATTTTATTTGTCCTTCCATTACTCATTCTTGTTTTCTGTGAATCGTGAAGATTTCTTTCAAAAGAGAAGGAGAAAGGATTTACAAGACCAAAGCTAGCCTAAAACTAGGGTCAGCAAAAAAACCCCAAAGGCTAAAAACAGCTGAAGAAGAACAAAAGATAAACAAAATAACTGAAGAAATGATTATCCCAGAGTTATTTGACTAGTGTTGCTCTCAATAAGTTGCTGCACCTATCCTTGTGAATGAACCAACTATCCAATTTGCACATCTAAGAGTGTGAAACCACGTCAACTGAAGCTTTTCACAGGTTGCTACAGTTCATCAAGAAAATGGCAAAAGCTCCTAGGAGCCCGAGTGGCACTCAGCCAATGATCACTTGGGAATCAACCTCTAAAACAAGAGGAGACAGATAATTCTGAGGAGAAGTATAATTCTGCCTAAAAATGCTCATTCCATAGAGCAGAGCTTGAAGTTCTAAACCCCAAAGGAGCAGTATACATACTTAAAACCTGCCCTAAATAATCATGAAAAATAACAATGTCATGTGGAACCTGGATTTTTCTAGAGATCCCATCAAAGTTTAATTTGATCCACCCTTCTAGGGGAAGGGTTCAAGAAAGGACCAACTACTTATAGAGTCAATAAAGCAACCACATCTCTCCAATGAGATCTTATGACAACACTAGTTTGGAAGGAGAATTTTCCTAATATAAATTGCATATAGACTATTCCAAAAAAAAAAAAAAAAAACTGTGTATACTGTAACTCACTCTCTACTACCCTGCCAATAGACTGAGAATGATTCTCAATAGTTCTACAATTTATTTCTTTCCGTAAAGCACAGAAAGTTGTGTACAAAGCTGCCATTGACAAGACTTTCCTTTGTTTTGAAAACTTCTAGCAAAATCTTGAAGAAGCAAGTCAGGAAAAGAGGCATGAAAACATAAATTAAAGTCGAATCTTGTGCTGCATGACGCTCCAAGGGTCAAAGGCAAAAGGGCAATGCATAAAAATATGATTTTTTGTTTTATCTACGGAATTTACATCTATTATCCTGAATAAGTTGACCATAATGAACAAACTAGTCAGGTGGGAGGATCTTATCTTGAGACTCACAACACAAAAAGTTCTTCACGTTAGGGTGTGCTGGGCTACTAGCTAGAGCAAAAGCTGGGTGGCTTTGAACTACAGGAGAGAAAAATGGGTATAGAATGAGGCCATAGTGTTAGATCTTGATGTACTACATATCCAAAGAAGCTGGTCCTTCCAACTTCTCAACATGAATCTAGTATCAACAATGAAAAGTGCAGAATTTGAGTCTTAGTTGCATTGTCTGAATGAATTTGGACAATCACCTGATGATCTCTGGCTATGCTAAACTGAGAAAAAGGAAGAGGACAAAGATGCAATATTAATTGAAGTGTTGAACCAAAACCTGACCCTATTCCTATGTCTCACATGAAATTGAATGCTTTGCATGAACATATGTTCTAACCCAAGGGAACCAAGAATCAATGGGGTATCGGTACTTTGCTAAAAGGATTCTTCTGCAGAGGGAATTGTCCTCAATGAATTGCCACTACCATTCACAAAAAAGAGTCTGATGCATTAAGTGAATGGAATTAATGCCCAAGCCTCCCAATAGCTTCAGAAGGCAGACCTTTAGCCAGTTTAAGTAAATGATGATAATTTGGAATCCCAACATTTGCAGCTTTTGTGAGCGTTGTCTTGTTGCAGGGTTTAGAATTTTACCATTTCATGTAGAGAGGCACCTTTCCATTTTTTCAACTACTGTGTACCAACCATATCATATGACCAAGGAACAAAGGAAGCTCTAAGTACTGAACCGGTGAAGTCACAATTTTACAACCTAAAGCCTTTGCAAGACAAGTCTGATCTCTAATTACTATTTTGTGTCTATTAAGAGTAAGTCTACTGGAAGGACATATGTGAATAATAATTTTGTATGAGTAAACTTTTCGAACTTAAAGAGTGGAATATAAACAACTTGGTGTAAAAAAGAAACAGGAGGGTCAATAGAAGAAAAAAAGCTCTTTTTTGGAATGTAGATCACTTTTCCCTTTTCTGCATCACTCTTTATTAGCTGAGTAAAATGTGTTTCTGTTCTTTATGCAGCTACACCCTTCGGAATGCTGAATATAGGCTCTGTCTTGAAAGAAACCTTGATATACAGGAAATGCATTTTGAGAAACAGAGAGGAGCATGTGCAGAACATGATGATCAAGAAGTTTTACAGGAAGGAAAAGGAATAGGCTCCAATTATGCTGAAAGGAAAATTTTATTACCTGAACATGAAAGATTTGAAAAAGATCTTCTTTTATTTGAGAGCCTTAGTGCTCAAGGACTTGGAGAAATGTGTTCTGAGGCTCAGGAATATATCCATCAGCTGCAAGCTCGTTTATCTTCTGCCAAAAATGTATGTGCCAGTTTTGGAGTTTAATTTCTTGGTTTATGTTGTTGATTATAAAAAAAATTTAATACTATCTGTTCTTTATGAATGTATTATGTTTTCAGAGGAACATTTCTTCCCATAATTTATACATTGATCATAGATGCTGTGAACCTTGACGTTCTTGTTTGTTTCTCAATAATTTCTGTATTTATAGTCATATTCCTTCTCTTTTTTTTTGCATTGTTTTTTGTTTTTGCTTTTTTTAATTTTTTTAAAACTTATTGGGTTTTATGGCAACTAGTGTCAAGGACATTTATTTTTTATGGAGTGTTGGTTGTAGTGTTTAATCAAGGCCTGCAAGTTTGACTATGTCATACCTTGTCTTATCTGTAAAAACTCTCACTTGCTATATATCCTACCTTGTCATTGGGAAAGGAAATTTTTTTCCATTGAAATGGATCCTTTGATGTATGTTTAACTCTATGTAAAAAAAACTACTCATCCACATTCTCGTGTTTATTGAGCCTAAAAAACCACCTTTTTAGTGGAAGGTGGACTAGTGTCAAGGTGGCTTCAATTCCAGTTTATTCAGATCATTCTAGAGCTCATTTGAAGTGGATGGGGGTAAAGTCAGCTAAATAGAAGATAAAAAAGAGATTATGAAAATGTCTGATAAAGATGAACTTGGATCCATCTAACAGTTGGATCTAAATATTAAGTCTAGTCCGGTTCCGGCCATTGGGTAAAGTCCACCCTCAGCTTTTGAACCTTAACTCAGAAATTTGAAGGCGTGTATGCGTGGGCTGATGAGACAATTAGTATTATCTTATTATAGTTCTCAAACTCATTTTTAGGAACAACTCCAGTTTGGGACTAGTACATTTCTTGTATGAATTGTTGATCCTCATCCCATTTTTCTTATTCTTGCAACATGCTCAATGTATTTTGCTGAAGAAATCACTACTGATTTTTGTTTTCTTTTCTTCTGTCTTTTGTGGCTACTGTTCATAAAAGTGCCTAAGTCTTAGATTTCAACCAGGATCTATATACCAATGTTCACTTTGCATGTTATACAAAAGCCTCTATGAGGACGTACATAATGTGAGATACCATACCTGCCTTTTTTGCCTAACGGGTATCTTTAGATGGTGTTTTATGCATGTACTGTTCGCTTGGTTATTCTTGTGCTGTAGATCGAGTCTTGCGATAATATTGCTCTTGCAAAATATTTGAAATTTAGATGATGTTTCAATCATGTTGTAATTGTTGACTTGCATTATTCTTTTTTATGTAAACTAATCAAATCTTCTTTTGGCATTAGGAATTGCATGACTTGAAGAGGAAAAATGCTGCACTGCAAATGCAACAGTTTGTTGGAGAAGAGAAGAATGACTTATTGGACTATCTGAGATCCCTAGAGCCAGAAAAGGTCCTTCGTGCTGTTTTGACGTTAAAACTATGGGTTATTTACACATTAGAGAAAATAGGATTTTGATATACATCTTAGAAGGTAGCCATTAACCCAGAAAATTGTGCACTCATTAGCCGTCAAACCATATGAGATAACCTGACATTAAAAGATGAAAAATACCGCCAGCCATGATATCTTTTGCATGATTTTAGGCTTCTTTTTTTTAATTAGTTTTGCATAATTTGCATTTGTATGCTTGTTTTTTTAAAAGCAGGCCCATACATGTGACATGGGACAAATTCCACTTTGGAGCAGCAGTCCCACAACCACTAATCAAGCCTCACAATAGTGAGGATTCACAATTCTTCATTATTAGGGACAACAGCAATGGGTTTTGAGACAGATTTTGCAAAACCTTTCTCCAATTGAACACAACAACTAATTGAACTTGGTCCTTTGTCCGGGTCAGCCATGAGATGAGTCTAAACTAATCTGGGTTGGCCATTTCAACCAATGAACTGACTGACCTAGCCCGATCAATTGGGTTGCTCATTGTGCAAGGGAACTCTCCTGCCCAATATAGCAGGGGCACCTCTCTCATCTGTCTCAGGCAGGGAAGGAAGGTGAGGGCTTCCTTGCCACGCAGAAAAAGGTATGAGAGATGCAGCAGTCCCCCTCCCTCTCCTGTTACCCTCACTCTGCAAGAATCAAAGATAGGGGAAAGAGGGAAGGGGGCTGTTACCCTTCTGCTCCCTTTTTCCTCTTATTGTAGATGATAGGGGAGGGATCTCCTGCCCTCCCTCACTGTCACACGATGTCTGGGAGGACTGGAGATCCCTCTCCTGTTGAGAAAATTTAGCAAGGGAAGTGGGAGTGGAGACCCAACCCTCCTATTGGCTAGGAGAGGATTGTTACCCTCTATACCATGCAGTATCCACACGGAGAGGGCAACAACCCTCTCCTTGTCGGCAAGAGGGGCGAGGATTGGCATTCTGTCTCCTCCCTTCTGTTGATTGGGGGAGAGACATCCCCACCAGATATAAGTTTTTTTATATATTTTTAAAGAAAAAACATGTTTAACATCATACCTCCCTCCCCAATTTAAGCGGGAAAGATGTGGTATGTTCCCGTTCCACCTTGCATCCCTAAATGTTATTGTAAAGACAGTTTTTAGTGGAGTGTTTCATTCTACGTGTCTTTGTTTGATTTAATTAACAGAAAAAGATGGTTAAGAGTGTGTATATGTGTGAGCCCAAGCACGCGTGTGTGTGTTCTTGATTTTCCATGTCAATAATCTAGGACTCTGGCACGACTTTCATTTACAGGTAGCTGAACTGTCAGAACCAACATCTTCAGAAGTGCAAGAGATAGTTCATTCTGTGGTTCATGGTCTCCTAGCCACTCTTTCACCAAAAATGCATTCAAAGGCTGCTCCTCAATCTGATAATCCAGAGCGTGCAACACTGGATACAGCAAAAGAAGACATTGCTGAACTTGTTGAGGATGCTTCCCTTCACTTCCAGCCACTTATTTCAGTTACGCGTGATTACCTGGCCCGTCTTTTATTCTGGTGAGTGTTGGACTCCTGAATACATCTGGTTTCTCTTGCATAAAATGGCTTTTTTAAGTTGGGAAGTTCTGAGACTCATATACCATGCTTTCAGGTGTATGTTATTGGGTCACTACCTTAGAGGTCTGGAGTATCGGCTCAATCTTATGAAGCTGTTGTCATTATCCAGAGGAGATAAATTGCAGTCTCAAGATAGTGGACAGGGTGCTTGAGTGCTGGTAAGCGTTGTTCTTGCAGTAACTGATGCTTGCTGTGTGTTGCTCATGAATTGGGGTTTTCCAGCTTCCCTTTATCCACTGTTGACAATAGCTCTTACCTCACTGATTCTTATGTTTCGTTTCGACCATACCCAACTGTTCTTTATAATTGCAACTATCTAATTTATTTGTACAGACATTGAGCAGTAGTGGAGTCATTCTGGTGGAGTAGATGCACCAAAATTCCTTGGATTTGTATTTTATGTGTCAATTGTCATCCAAAGTTTCCATGCTAAATGTGTCAAATTGTGGTGCATTGGCGTGTGGAAAAGGGTAGAAAAGGACAGACCTAGTGTTTATGTCTGAGTCAAATGTTATAAAAGTCATCCAAAACACTGATCTTTGCCTAGATCCAATGCCAACATTTATGTTCCAACCATAACTTTCAAGAACAGTTATTGAAGTTTGACCCAAAAGAAGAAGGAACAAGGGTTGAAATTGGTAAACCTTTTCATTTGATTCATATGACATAAACCAACCCTCTATCACTTTTGATAGTTACATTTATTTATTTTTTGCCAATTGTTTCCTAGTGTTAATTTTGATTTATTATATTAAATATTACAATATTAATTTGGTATTAACCAAAATTAATTAACATTAATTAATATTAAATTAAACGCTAAATACAAAATATATAGTAAATAAAAATAAATATTAGAATTGAATAAAGTTACTCCTATTAAATTAATAGTATACTTAAATTACTTTGTTACATCCATATTTACAGAAAATATTTAATGGTATAGTATATATAATAGTATATACTATTAATAAATATATTTTAAAAATAATTTTTTTAATATTAGTTAAGGAAGGGTGTGCTTGATATATATCATATGCTTATGTACCTGATATATATTGTGTAATTAATATTGTAAAAATTATAGATCTAAGGATTCTTAATAATAATATTTTAAATTATTAATTATCAATATTATATAAAAATTGTGTACTATATGTTGAATTTATGGAAAAGAGAAATAGTTTATTGACTTATTGTAATCAATGTACATGAACCTCTATTTATAATAGAGGAAGGTAGTAGAATCCAATTATAACAAAACTATCTTTGTCCTAATTATACCCAAATTCTAATACTTAAAGATAAGTCTTAGCATAATTAAATGACCCAATATTGATAAAAGACAAACATAAATCAAACTAGAACTCTTCTTGGACGTGATATAAGATAAAGATGTATTTGTGAGTCCTTCTTGATCTTCCAACTTATGTGATAAGGATGTCAGCTCATGGTAATCATTATAGATGCTTAGTGATTTGAACTCCATCCTATATTAGGACAAGGATGGCAACATGGTGACTAGTCACTTGGCCTAAACCAACCATGCATATGACTCTTGCATCACTATCTTGGGATCCAACAAATCAAATAGCCTACCTTGCAACTCAAACTCGAAACAAGATATTGTCGTACTAATTCAAGCCAAATCTTTCCATCAAGCATGACATCATCAAGTTGGTCACATTCTCAAGTACAAATCTTAGTCGGTTCTATGATTCACACAACATGATTTTTTTCTCTTCTGAAGTATATCTAGAGGATGATTCATCCTATCTTTGAATGGGATTCTGATCTAATTAACGTATGGCTCACTTGTGAAAAAAGGAAGTCATTCACAGCAATTGAAGATATATATAAAAGAAAGAAGAAGAAAACTTAAATACACCTATTTATGTTTTTGTAAAGTCGTTGTATTAGGAAAATACTTTATTTTGGTACTATCCCTGTCCACAAAGTAGCGTGATCATAAATACAATAACTCAAAATAATTTATAATATTTTAGGTATGTTGTATCTTATTTTTAGTTTAGTCTTCTGATTTGATATCTATGAACATTTTGCGTTTGTTCTAAAATTATTCGACGACTAGACTTAGGTCTCCTTGATAAATTAGTGGTTTGAACTTATTGTTGGCTGTTGTATGACGAGTGACGAGGGAAATTTGATCTTGCATATATATTTGACTGGCCAATGAGGTCTGGTGGAACCGTAGCTAGGGTGTTTGCTTATTGTGAGGTCCATAATAGCTTCAAGAAAATTTAACAGAGTTGGGGTAGAATTTTACTTAGTGCTCTATCAAGATTTGGGCAAAGTTTTTGACTTTTTTTGGGAGCTCTAGTGACCTTCTGTGTCTCTCTGGTCCAATAGTTTCTCCATCAATTTCTCATCAATTTATAGGGTGGTGGGCGTGTTTCAACCACCTCTCCCCATGACTAGTTCTACATTCAAGGGAAAAGAGACACTTAGCTTAACCTTTCTTCTTTGCGGGAGGTGGCACCCTCCTACAAGATCAATGTGTTGGTGATGTGCCACCTTCTTTGCTTAGGTGATACTCTTTTACAATGCCACATGTGGGTAATGTGTCACCTCCACATGGTGCCATGTGTTGATTTATAGGCCCAATTTCAAATTGACTTTATCTGGAAGGCTGATCTTGATCTAGACATTCTAGAGAGTGATCTAATGATTCAATTTGACTTTCATGATAGTTTTATGGTCTGGGTTCAGTCGGAGCTGTAGTTTGGGGTTTAATTTTGATGATCAAAATTTTGTGCCTTCATGTACGTTTTTAGATAAGGAGAGTAAACATAGTTCCATTTTAATAGTTTATTACTTTGTCAAAGAGTCTTGAGAATTTTATTTAAGAAACTATGTGGGTAGTAATTTTCTTTATAAGTAGTCAATTTAGAAAAGTAATAAAGTGTTCATTGTTAGTAATTTATATTTTAATTAAGTATTTGAATTCTTTCTTTGCAACTATATTTTAATTTGCGAGTCACACATTCAATTATAATTAAGAGGCTTAATCGTCGAAAAGTTCTATTTTGGTGATGTTACTTATTCTCAGAAGCGTTAAATGTTTTAAAGTTTATAAATAGGTGAATACGTTGTAACTTTCAATAAGTTTTGAAGATTAATATAAGTGTTTCTTTTTAGTTATCGGACTTCTATTGTTTCTTCTTTCTTTTGCAAATAATAATTTGTGAATTTTTCTCTTGTGCTAGCAATTGCTAGTTATAAAACATTTGTTGAAAATTCATGTTCTGAAAACTATGAATTTCTGAAAGTTGAGAAGGTCAGGTATCTCATATTCTATCCTTATTAGTTTGTGGTGTTAGACTCGAAAGAGATTTTCAGACAATAGCCGAAGATATATCTCTACAAGACCGACCAAACGAATTAGTTCATATTCTTCGTACCATTTTGAAGGTTTGCAATAATAGTGGCCTCAATGATGTGCCCCTACATAAACATGGAATTGTCACTTCCATCTAGTGTAGATTGTTTATTTCAGCTTGGAACTAGCGAGTGGTGAGGCTTATCAAGTATATTGAATTAGGTGGATAAGAATAAAAGAGAAAAGGCCATGAGGTGATATTGCAACATCCAAAAGTGAGTGTGATCTTATTGGTGATACATGGAATTGGTAGAATTGGTAGAGCATGATTGATATGATTGATATCAAACGACCTTTCTCATTTCGCCAAATCTCTAGAGTCTACCTAGCAAAATTCATGCAATAAAAATTTGAATTTTTATTTATTTTTTCTTTCATTTTTAAAGAGTTTATTTTAATATAAAGTTGCCCTAAGATAGTTGATAGATGCTAGATTCTGACATGAGAACTAGGTTAATTATAATTGAATAACCCTTATAATTGTATTATAGGTGGTTATTTATCAGTTTTCACTTGAAACATGCATTTATTGAATTTGGCATTAATAACTGTCGATATTGCATATTTTTCTCTCCTGAATTATATTTCATTGTTTTTAAGGTTTATCTCTTCCTGAAATGCTTTTTATAGATTGAATTATGGAATTTCAGGAGAATTATGGTGGAGAAGGAGATATTTACCAAAATACCCTTCTTGAAATGGAGGTAATTTCTAGGGCAAATCGTTTTAAAATAAGAAAAATCTTATTTAAAGGAAGGGGAGGCGCCCGAGAGAGAAAAGGAAAGGAGCGTGAAGAGAGGAGGGCGTAAAGAGAAGAGGAGGAGAGAAAAACAGAGGACTTTGACCAGAAACAGGGGAGGACCCGAGAGGAGTTCCCCACCGCTATTCGCCGGCCAAGACCTTTCGCCACGCCACCGTCGTCCACCGCCGTCCAGCAACTGAGAACAAACCCGAGGAGAGCTCGATAGAGTCTCCGTCGAGGTGAGTTCGACAGTCGCTCGCCAGGCCGGGAGGGGATCCGAGAGGGCTTCTCCGGTGCCACTTCTTATTTCCGACCATCCTCCGGTGTCGTTTACATATTCCGACCAGTCCCAGAGCCATTCCGACTCCAACCGAGACTCGAGAGAGCCGGTTAGAGAACGTTAGCTCTGTTTCGCTCTTCGCCGGACGTTAACAAAAAGGTCTTTCTTACTGAGAATGTAAGCTCAATTCTGAAGCATAACACTCCTCCTAAAGTTAAAGATCCTGGATGTCCCACAATTTCATGTGTCATTGGTGAACATACCATCCAGAGAGCTCTTCTTGACTTAGGAGCAAGTGTGAATTTGCTTCCTTTCTTTGTGTACCAGTAATTAGGTTTGGGGGAATTGAAGCCTACTCCCATCACACTTCAACTAGCTGACCGTTCTGTCAAGATACCACGAGGAATAGTTGAAGATGTTTTGATAAAAGTGGATAAATTTCTGTTCCCGGTTGATTTCATTGTTCTTGATACAGAACCAGTAGTCAATGTGACCAACCAAATTCCTGTCATCCTAGGACGTCCCTTCTTAGCCACATCTAATGCTATCATTCATTGTAAAAGTGGTGAGTTGGAGTTGTCTTTTGGAAATTTTAAGGTCTCATTGAATGTATTTAATGCCGGGCACCACCCACTTGAGTCTGATGATCTGAGTCCTGCATTTAATATAGAAACTGTTATGCTTGATCACGAATCCACTCTTGAATCTTTTGAGTCTTGCATAACATCTTTAGACATGGACTATTTTGATGAGGAAACATATTTCCAAGAGGTTAATTCTTTACTCAATTCTGTACCTCTGTTGGAGGAAGCTTATGAGGTTATCACAATTGAACACCCACAGGAGCTTCCTCTTGACTTGGACAAACCTCTTGAAACTTCCAAGCTAGACCTTAAGCCACTTCCTCCCACATTGAAGTATGCGTTCTTGGGACCCATGAACTCATTACCAGTCATTATTTCCTCTTATTTGAGTACTGAGCAGGAGGAACAATTGACTGAAGTTTTACAAGCACACAAAGAGGCATTGGGGTGGACTCTTGATGCCTTAAAAGGGATTAGCCCCTCCATATGCATGCATCGTATTCATTTGGAGGAGGGGACTAAAGCCTCACGTGAGATGCAACGTAGGTTAAATCCCCATATGCTGGAGGTTGTGAGAGAAGAAGTCATCAGGTTGCTTGTGACAGGAATCATTTACCCTATTTCCGATAGCACCTGGGTGAGTCCAATTCAAGTTGTCCCTAAGAAAGGGGGGATAACAATAATGAAAAATGAGAGTGGTGAATTGATTCCCACAAGAACTACCACCAAGTGGCGTGTCTGCATTGACTATAGAAAACTTAATTCCGCCACTAGGAAGGATCACTTCCCACTACCTTTCATTGATCAGGTACTAGAGCGATTGGCCGGCCACAATTTTTATTGCTTCTTAGATGGATACTCCGGCTACAATCAAATTCCCATTGCTCCAGAAGACCAGGAAAAGACCACATTCACGTGTCCGTTTGGCACTTATGCTTACAGACGCATGCCTTTTGGTTTATGCAATGCACCCGCCACTTTCCAACGGTGCATGATGAGTATTTTTTCTGACATGATTGGTGAATTTTTAGAGGTCTTTATGGATGACTTTTCTGTGTTTGGCTCTAGTTTTGATACATGTCTGCACAATCTTTCACTCGTATTGTCCCGTTGCATTAAGTCCAATTTAGTCTTGAATTGGGAGAAATGCCACTTCATGGTGAAAGAAGGAAATTGTTTTAGGACATGTAGTGTCTGAGAGGGGTGTAGAAGTGGACAAAGCCAAGGTTGACCTAATTGCCAATCTGCCACCACCTACTTCTGTGAAGGGAGTGCGTTCTTTCCTTGGCCATGCTGGGTTCTATAGGCGTTTCATTAAAGACTTTAGCAAAATTTCTCGTCCTTTGACGAATTTACTTGCTCAAGATGTTGCTTTTGCCTTTGATGATGCCTGTATTCATGCTTTTGAGACACTGAAGAAATGTTTGTCCACTGCACCCATTGTCCAACCCCCTATTTGGTCTTTGCCTTTTGAGTTGATGTGTGATGCCTCTGACTATGCATTGGGGGCTGTTTTGGGGCAAAAGACGGATAAAATGCCCTGTGTCATTCAATATGCTAGCCGAACTCTTCATGATGCTCAATTGAATTACACTACCACTGAGAAGGAGTTGCTAGCTGTTGTGTTTGCCTTGAACAAATTCAGATCATATCTGTTAGGGTCAAAGGTTATAGTGTTCACTGATCATTCTGCTTTGAAGTATTTATTATCCATCAAGGACACTAAACCTCGCTTGATTAGATGGATCTTGCAATTGCAAGAATTTGACCTTGAGATTCGAGATAAGAAGGGTTGTGAGAATGTTGTTGCTGATCATCTATCTAGGATATGTGTAGTACCTCAGGAAGGATTCCTTCCTTTAAATGATTCCTTCCCTGATGAACAACTTCTCCAAGTATCCCAGTTGCCTTGGTTTGCTGACATAGTCAACTATCTTGTAACTCATAAGATTCCTGATTATTGGAGTAAACAAGATAGGTTGAAATTCTTTTCCCAAGTCAAACATTTTTTTTGGGATGATCCTTATTTGTTCAAGGTGTGTTCTGACCAAGTCATTAGGCGTTGTGTACATGAGCAAGACTTTGCCAACATTCTTGAATTTTGTCATTCCCACGCATGTGGTGGACATTTTGGTGCTAGAAAGACCGCAGCTAAAGTCTTGCAATGTGGTTTCTATTGGCCTTCATTATTTAGAGATGCCCATGAGTTTTGTCAGGTGTGTGATAAATGCCAACGAACTGGTTGTTTGTCTAGGAAGAACATGATGCCTCTTAACCCCATTCTTATTGTTGAATTGTTTGATGTGTGGGGTATTGACTTCATGGGTCCTTTTCCTGTCTCGTTCGGCTATTAATACATTCTTGTTGCTGTTGAATATGTCTCTAAATGGATTGAAGCTATATCATATAAGACAAACGATCACAAAGTGGTGGTAAAGTTTTTAAAAGAAAATATCTTTAATCGGTTTGGTACCCCGAGAGCGATCATCAGTGATGGGGGATCTCATTTTTGTAACAGAGCATTTGAGACCTTATTGAAGAAATATTCCATCACTCATCGGGTGTCCACTCCATACCACCCGCAAACTTGTGGTCAAGTGGAAATCTCTAATAGAGAGATCAAACGGATTTTGGAGAAGACGGTTCGCTTTGATAGGAAAGATTGGTCCACTCGATTGGACGATGCCTTATGGGCCTATCGAACCGCTTATAAGACTCCTATTGGGATGTCTCCATTTCGCCTAGTATTCGGCAAAGCATGTCATCTACCTGTTGAGCTTGAGCATAGAGCTTATTGGGCCATTAAGGCTTTAAATTTTGATTTAACTCAAGCGGGTGAGGAGAGAAAGTTGCAATTGAATGAGTTGGAAGAGATACGTCATGATGCTTATGAGAATGCCAAACTGTATAAGGATCGAACAAAGCTTTTACATGATAAATCTATTTTTCGTAAGTCTTTTACTGTTGGGCAGAATGTTTTACTTTATAACTCACGATTGCATTTGTTTCCAGGGAAGCTAAGATCCAGGTGGTCCGGTCCATTCGAAGTTACACAGGTGTTTCCTCATGGCGCTATTGAGATCCGCAATCACGGAGACGGGTCGATCTTCAAAGTTAACGGTCAGAGGCTCAAACCGTATCTTGAGAATGTCCCCACACCAGAGGAGGTGATGGTGATTTTCTTGGAGGAACCTGTCCTTTCATCTTGAATGCGTCAGAGTCTTGCTGACGACTATAAACTTAGCACATTGTGGGCAATCCCCACGTTTCTATCCCTTTGTACATTACAGTTTTATTTTTATTTTTATTTTTATTTTATTTTTTGGTTTATTCATACTCTCTTACCGGCTGAGAGCATAAATGGTTCCGGTAGTCGATGACCAGACTTTTGGTCCCTAGTTTGAGAGGTCTGTACTCAAACAACCGTTCTGGGATTGACCAGTTCGATCTTGAAGTATTGAATGAAAACCTTATGGTGAGTAACTTAAGGACTTGTGTTCAGCGCGTGATTCCTGCTGCCTTCAGTGGCCAGTCACACGGAGATTTCTTCAAAGTGTGATGTGGGATAGCGGTTTCATCTACGGATGATTACCTACGGGTACGGCTGATACGAGTAAACCTTCTTCGAGGGAGACTATGTATCATTCCTGGGGGTCTTTATTATTATTATTATTTTTATTTTTTTTGTAGTCGTTATAGTGTTTTAACTTTTCCCCATTGAGGACAATGTCAGGTTTAGGTTTGGGGGGGAAAACGACTCTTTTATGTCTTAGCAATAATTTTCTTTTGATTTCTGTTACCGGTTTTCAAATTACTCCTCTTAGTATGTGGTTAACATTAGTAGAGTTAAAATAAGTTATTCAAATGTGTTTCAAAAATTTTCATAAAATTGTGTAGAATATGCCTATTAGAAATCTGATATCATTTGTTGTGATTCATGAGAATTCAATGGGATAACTTACTATTGCATTAGACTTGGAACTTAGTTGCAAAAGAGAACATGTAAATCTAGTGTTGATCTATGTTAGTCTAAATAGTCTTGTATGCCTGTTTGAACTCAATCTTTTTTATACCTCAGTGAAATTCCCTGTTGTAATGTAAGAATGCGAAGGGAAATACTCTTGCTTGCAAAAGACAGATAACTTCAGAAACAGCCTGGGTAAACCCAGGGACATGCACCAGAACAGTCGGTTACTTAAAAATAAGTGCATGTGCAGTGAAGACGAATACAAAATGGTGGTAATACCAAAAGTATTCAGTGAAACAAAAATTGCGCTGGTAATAGCAAAAGTGCGCTGGTAATAGCGTAAAATGGTTTTCAATCTGGAAGCAATGAGTTTCTTAACTTTGAAGATGAATTGTAATTTGAAAGAAGTTGCAAGTCAAGATTGAAATTGGTATATTTCTTTTGTGAGATTGTCAGACAACAGGCTTACTCTACTATTTTCTCTTAATTGTGATGTGACCAGGATTTTATTGTTATTTGTTGCCTCTTTGTTCTGTTGAAGTAATTGCTTATGGGTCACATTGGTTCAGGTGGAGTAACAATGAGTGTATTTGGATTGATAATAGGCTATATTTTACACAGGTTTTCAAATTTCGCAAGATCTCATATGATTTTCAAATATTTTACGATACTAAGTGTTAGTCATATGCTAATGAGGAGTAAATTTTCTTCAGTTTTTTTTTTTTTTTTTTTTTTATATATTATTGATTTAGATGAATTTTGTGGGTAAATTCCATACAAACCCTCACGAGACACAACTCGTCCACTACTGTAAAGTAGGGGTTTAACGGCTTGTTGCATGCGCTAAATGCAATCGTGTTCCCTACGAAAGTGGTATTTTGTTTTCCTAGGCTTAATTTTTGTTATGTTGTTGTTTTGCTAGGGACTAGCAAAGACTTAGGTTCGGGGGTGTGATAGATGCTAGATTCTGACATGAGAACTAGGTTAATTATAATTGAATAACCCTTATAATTGTATTATAGGTGGTTATTTATCGGTTTTCACTTGAAACATGCATTTATTGAATTTGGCATTAATAACTGTCGATATTGCATATTTTTCTCTCCTGAATTATATTTCATTGTTTTTAAGGTTTATCTCTTCCTGAAATGCTTTTTATAGATTGAATTATGGAATTTCAGGAGAATTATGGTGGAGAAGGAGATATTTACCAAAATACCCTTCTTGAAATGGAGGTAATTTCTAGGGCAAATCGTTTTAAAATAAGAAAAATCTTATTTAAAGGAAGGGGAGGCGCCCGAGAGAGAAAAGGAAAGGAGCGTGAAGAGAGGAGGGCGTAAAGAGAAGAGGAGGAGAGAAAAACAGAGGACTTTGACCGGAAACAGGGGAGGACCCGAGAGGAGTTCCCCACCGCTGTTCGCCGGCCAAGACCTTTCGCCACGCCACCGTCGTCCACCGCCGTCCACCGCCGTCCAGCAACTGAGAACAAACCCGAGGAGAGCTCGAGAGAGTCTCCGTCGAGGTGAGTTCGACAGTCGCTCGCCAGGCCGGGAGGGGATCCGAGAGGGCTTCTCCGGTGCCACTTCTTATTTCCGACCATCCTCCGGCGTCGTTTACATATTCCGACCAGTCCCAGAGCCATTCCGACTCCAACCGAGACTCGAGAGAGCCGATTAGAGAACGTTAGCTCTGTTTCGCTCTTCGCCGGACGTTACCTCCGTCCGTCGGCTTCTAACCGTCGTCGCCGGCGTCGTCTCTACCTCCGGCCACTGACTATTGCTACCCGACGCCACCAATTTCCGGAAATCACAGCACCCGTGAGAACGAGTTGCTGCCCGAGCGAGAGGAGGAAGAAGGGGAGTAATTCGTCATTATTGAGTTTGATTTTTTATATGGTTTGAACTTAGGTTTTGAATGTTAATTGAATTTGATTTGATAATTAATTTTATTTAAGACTTGTTTTCTTGATATTTGATTAAATTAGTTAATTAGGGTAAGATTATAATTGAGGAGATTTTGGTATTTTGATCCGATTTCTGTCTTCAACTCTAGGCGCCCGAGAGGGGCTAGACGCAAGGATTGAGAAATCCGGATTCGTGGTTACGTGGCGCTCGAGAGAGGCACGAATCACGGTAAAATCCAGAGTTAACGTTTCCTGTTGTGCAAGTAGTTAATTAAATATATTGCTTGATAATTTAGGATATAATTAGTGTTTAGTTCATATTAATTCATCATATTTGGTTAGGCTAGTTGACTGAAGAATACACGAAATTCAATCCTCCCTGTGGATATGACCCTCGCTTACTGCTAGATTACATGAACGATTCGTACGCTTGCGAGGTATAAAAGTCGATGTAACTAAAATTCTACATCAATAGTCTATGGTCCCATGAGGGATTAAACTACTTATTTTTCTTAATTGATGATTATATCCATCTAATGTTTATTTTTTGTTTTCTTAATCTAATATGCAGGGTGTGTTTGTGTCAATAGAAAACCATAAGAACAGAGTAAAAACAAACAATTTTTCACTTGTCAAAAATCTTTTGGTATTTGCATTCAATGCATGGGGATCGAATTACGAAAGTTTTTAACTCCAATTCCTCTTGTCAATACAAAGTTGAAATGATATAAACAATTGAGTTGTAGGAAGAATGAGTTTTCTTTTTACTTCAATAGGAAACAGTTGAAAAAAAATTGTTTACATTTTTGCTATTTGTAAAACTTTTCCTTTCGTCTCTAGTAAAAAATATTTTCTCTATGTTTTCATGATGCCGTAATGCAAGAAAATCGATCAAACAATTGTTTTTAAATAAATAAAATTTTAATAAAACCAGTAAAAAAGTAATAATATCCTTTTTTTTTCTTACGATGGCACAAATACTCCCCAATGCAAAACTTTACTCACTTAATCCCGTAACCCTAAACCCTAAACTTGAAATGATAGAATTCATGTATGATGATTTTCTTACTTGTTGATTGTAGTAGCAATCGACATAAGACCAACCATCTATTGTCTTCTTCTTCAACTTCCCCTCAAATTTACAAGTTAGGTAAAAGACCTAGATGAAAACGGTGAGGTCGGGTTTTAGTCAGGTTTGATATAAATATTTTTATTCTAAACAGGCGATCGGATTTTTCTTCATCCTTGTCTCATACATGAAATTTTAGAATCGAATTCGCGTAAAACCTGATCCAATGCCCACCAATATCTTGCATGCTATAGTGAATGCATTAGAAACAGGTGGACATGAAATGAAAATGGGTGAGTAGAATTGGTAGGTTGAATAAGACTTGTTTCCGTATAATAATGTGTACAGTTATTGGCCTTAAAATTGAGTGGAGTAGGAAAATCCTCTAAATTTGGAGGAAAAAATAATATCTCATTGAATGGAAACAAAATTTCTACATCTCTTGAAAGCATCCTAAGAACCTCCCAAACCAGGTCACGTCTTAACATCCATCATCAAATTCCCCCAGCATTAAAAAAAAAAAAAACTTGTTAGATAGCAGAGACAGACGTAAGATTTACAGTCACCTACTGAGAACGACAATCTTTTAATAGGCTACGGCTTTCCACTACAAATACAGATCTTCTTCTCCAATGTCAAATGGCCATCGGAAAAGCAAAGATTGGGATTTGAATAATTTCAATGGTGTAGCTGTTGTGTGTCGAATGGACCACAATCACCTACGAAGCTTTTCTATTTTCACTGGCGCATTTACACAAACAATTGTCATCTTGTCGCAGAGGTCCGCCAGTTGCCACCACAGAATGCAGACGGCAGAACCCAGACAAGCCTGCTCTATCTTGTACAGTTTACAAGCACGAATTGTATCTCTTCTCTTTCCTATTTTCACCTATAGACTCCTCAGACATTAATTTAGAGCCCGAGTTCACGTACGTTTTTTTACCATTGTTTTTCTCCCCCCTGAAGCTTCATCTCTTCCCTTCACCACCGGACAATGCCGCAACCACCATGCCCCATTTCTTGGTTTTTTCTTTTTTATTGTATCCTTTTGTAGTTTTTGACCCTTTTGGAAGCACTGAATGCAATCGTCTTCTCAAATCTTCTTCTGTTTCAATTTCACTGTTCGCAGTATAAAAATGACGAGTCTGACCAGAGCCCACTGAGAAGGGTAGAGCCGGCCCCCCATAACTACAGGCTCCAGCTATAGGAATAAACTTTAACAAGTCTGCGGCAGCCTTTTCTAACTTTACTTCTTTGTTTTACGGCTCTTTGCCCTCCATACGTCTTTCTTCGAATCCCACTACCTGATTTTCTGTCTTCCTATAAATTAAAATCCCTGCTGCTGTCGTTCCTTGACCCACGAAGAAATTCCGCTCTCATGGAGGATAGAAGGCTGACCCAGGCTGGTGATTACTGTTCCGACTCCGAGGAGGCGCTGTCCTTGTCGGACCTCCCCGTGGCGACTGGCAGTGGCTCTGCGGTGTTGAAGGAGAGCCAACCGTTGGAGACGGAGGATTTCGAGTTTGCGTTGTGGGGAGGGGTGATGTCGACGGAGATGTGTGCGGCGGAGGACGTGTTTTACAAGGGTCAGATCCTCCCGCTGCGGCCGTCAGTCAGTTGCGACGCGGGTAACCGGACGGACTGCGGATCCAGGTCGGAGTCCATGGATCGTTCCAGCAGCTGGGGGTTCAACAGTAGTCGCAGCAGCTCCAGCAGCCGCAGCAGCAGCTGCCGCAGCGACGCCCGTTCGTGCAACACTTTCTACGCCCACCCAAGCCCCAAGCCGCAACTGGGCTCCTCAGCTCGATACAAGACAGTTGGTTCATCCAGCTTGAAATCAAATGGGTGGGGGGTTCTTCGTCTGGGCCTGGTAAAACCGCCGGAGATCGAGCTGGGGGATTTAAGGCAGAGGAGGAGGAGGAGCGTGACGAAGAGCAACCCCGAGAAAAAACAAAACCAGAAGAAGAAAGCCCTTGGATTGCCGAGACTTTCGTCCTTCAGCTGCAAATGCTCTGCAGCATCAGAAACTGTTCCTTCCCAGAATGTCGTCACTCGACGCAGAAGCCAACCGACGGAGGCAGAAGAAGATAGATTAATTCAGGAGAAAGAGGCGGCACACCGTCGTACGTTCGAATGGATAAAGGAACTATCCGTGGCGGATGTCCCACAGACATAGCAGGCCCAGCTTCTTGAGTTGTTCCATCCTCGAATTGTCTCTTTTACTTTTTCTTTTTCTTCTCTGTTCTTTTGATAAATTTGATTATTCAAAGTAAAGCTCTGGTCTGTACAAGGGGAGTGCAGAGCTTGCTGCTGACAGAGGTTTAATCATTGTAAGAAGTGGAATGAGTTTGAAACTGTTTGCTTGTTCAGGGAGCTCATTATTAAAGAACCATCCTTTTCCTGTGCTTCAACTGAAGCTTTTTGTGCCAAACGAGGAACACAGATTAACAGATTCTTTAATTTAATAAAAATGAGTGAAAGCCAACGTTGCTTTTCTTGCATCCACCATCGATTTGAATTGCTCCTTCCAAAATGATGAAAGAAAGACCACGCTTTGTTTTTTTCTCTGGTCTCTTTAAGCTCCTTCCATGGCGCTTTTTGTTTGTGGAGCTCCGCTTGCTCATGTTCAGTAGTCTCAAATTTAGTCCAATAAAAACGGAAACAATCTCAATGTTCAGCAGACTAGATGAGCAGAAAGAAATTTATATATTTATCTGATCTGCTTCTGAGTTCGTGGAGATTTCTCTCTCCTCCGCGCATCTGGGTACAGCTCTAAAGCATTTCGTACGGCGATTCATGCTTGTTCAGTTATCTGATCAGGACCTTCTTGGTCAAAAACTGAATCCGATACTCCCACCATGGAAGGAAAAGTCTTAAATCAACTTTAAAATTTTTATACGGAATGTTTCGGAAAGCAGAAGCATTTCGTGGATAAACACAAATAAACCTCTTCTTCTAAGTTTCCATAAAATATAAAAGAAATCTTTCTTAGAAACGGAAAAAAATACTTTTGGTAATTAATTCCTTCAGTTTGTGTGAACCCTTTGACAATAAGTCAAGCTTTGTATCGTTTATTATTGCCTAATAAATTCATTATTGTGAAAATATTTCAGAGTCGTTTTGAACACAAGGTCATAGTCAAATTCCTGAAGGTTCACCAATAGAGAGTCAAAATTTCTTTATATGTAAATTTTAGCCAATAGAGCATATTAGTGATTTTTTTTCCAAAAAATGTTCTTGGACGGTGATTACTATTAGAAAAACATCGAAAATAAAAAAAATCTTGATATCCTTGTGGTATGTGCTTTCTTTTAAATTTTTAAGCACTTAATTTTTATTTTATAATTTTGATTCACCCCAATTTTGATAAGCCACCTAGGCCAACAAACTACTAACTCAAAATTTAAATGCAAAGGATAAGGATGGTTGTAGATGCTTTGGCCAAAGTGCTCCATTATGTTTGAGGTGAGAATAACTAAAAGAGAAGAGTTTTCCACATTCAAAAAATTGAATCTTTGCTCTTAAAAAAATGGACGTTTTGTCCTTTTGAAAAATTTGTTCAAAACAATTAAAGTTTACGAGATAATACTTTGAAAATTCTCCTTGAGTTGTTAAACACGTAAATAGGTCACTCACACATTCTAGAGATCTATCTTAGTCGGATCAAACTTTAAAGGTTTCTTCTACAACCTTCTCGGCACCTTTATTTGAACAAAATTAATTTGTTTAACATCTCTATCGTACAACTAGCTTCTATAACTCTAGTTCGAGCACCTTTTGTTTGAATATTCCTTCTATAGCATGGTTTTTGTCCTTGAGCAATGTTGGAACACTTCATTTTGTTTGAATATTTCTTCTACTATTGGAGCTTTTGTTAATGAGCTTTTCTCCAAGCCTTTTTTTGTGTTCAAACAATTCTTTTCTGTTGGAGCTTTTGTCTTTAAACTTGGTTCAAACATTTATTTTTATACCAGAGCTCATTTTGGTGAAGTTCGTTTGAGCATTCACCTTTTTTTGAACATTTTATTTTCTTTCTTGCATTACTGTTAGAGAACCTTGTTTAAAGTCTTAGTCTCAAAGTCCCCGTCCAATGGGATTTTTACGGAAGCAATCCCTTGATATTAATGTGTGTGCTTTGAAAGAATCCTTGAGTAGCCAACTTCAAAAGAACAAGCTTTGACAATGCTGGATGGTTAAACAAACCATTTTAATAGAAATAGCACAACAAGGGCAATAGTCAAACAAAAGGGAGTGTTTGAACAATGTGAGCCAACAAAAGCTCTAAAGGTGAAAAGACTAGTCCAACGAAGCAAAATATTCTAACAAATTGTTTCAATAAAAAGTTCTAGAGAAAAGACGATGTTTGAGCAAAGGAGGATGTTCGAACAAACCGCACCGATAGATGGTTTGGTAGAAAATGCAACATTCAAACAAGAATGGTTGTATGAATAATAGTGCACCGACGATAAGTCTGATAGAAAATCAAATATTCAAATAATGCCAATTGTTTGAATGAAGATTTGAAATAGAAACCTTGTGAAACTATGAAATATTCGATCATAGAAAATTATTTGAACAAATACCACAACAAAATCTCCAACCAAATATGAAATGTTTAAACAATAGAGGACTAGAACAAACCTACTGAGTATAAGCATGTTACAAATAAAAGATGTTTGAATAAACGTGCCTACTTAAATAATATTGCCTAGAATGATACTAAAAAAAAGCTTTTGAAGCTTGATTTGTCAACGATAGGTATTTGAAAATTATAAGCTATGTATATGTATAATTATAGCTCAAAAAGAATATTTTAATATTTTCTCACAAAATTTTATCAAATTTTTAAAAGCATAAAATATCCATTTATGAGCTTAATGGTCCAATTTTGAACATTGTGTTGTTGTTTATTTAAGTTAGTTTTCCCCGGGCCTTCCCTATCACTGCTAGGCACATATACTTTGAAATCATATTTGAAATTTCCATTCGTCTCTTTGAAAAGCCATTTATCCAATGACCAAAGTACTTATGCTCTATTACTTTTAAATCTTCGTTTACTTATCTTTATCCTTTCTACAAGCATTGAACCATTACTTTGAAATCAAAGTATTTAATTTAGCAAAAGGATTTGAAAGTACATTTGAATCGTATTAATGATATTGGATTGAGCTTCTAAAATCCAGGTTTTTATGTGCATATAATTTGTTATCATTGGGTTGAATTTGGTCAAGGAAATTGAACAAGTGATCTTTTGCTTGGAAATTCCTTGTATAAACCATATAAAACATGCTATAAAACCGTATGAGGATGTGATGTATAAACTGGTTATTGTGACCAATTGAATTATATAAGTCCCTATATGAGTAACAATGTTATTTGGCCCTTGAGGCTTCTTGATGTGGGTGTTGTTAGGCCTTGATTTGGAGGATTTAATTTCGAAATATGAACACTTTGGGACTAAAAGTAGTAACCAGTGTTTGTGTCTCAAACCAATATGAATCTCCTTGTGTTCATTGTTGATTTAATTTTTGTAAGCAAAGGAAAAAGAGTTTGAAACGAGGACCTTTCTGTTTTTTTCACTTTCTCGTTTTGCTCCTCATAAGACCTAACATGAACATATATCGATGGTCCATCAGTAATCTTTCAGTGCTCTTTTGTTAGAAAGAGTTTGTTCGAACTAGAAATCGAGCTTATGTTTCTTCGTTTAACGCTAGATGTTAAACATAATTCTTTCAAAGCACTCAATTAATCTAAAAGGGTTGTTATTATTAAAATCATATCGAATGAGGATATTAAGACTAACATCTATTATTAAATCTCTCCTTATTTAAATTTTTTTAAAATAAATAAATTAAATAAAAATAAATAATTTAATAATTTTTATTTCTCCTTAATATATACAATGCCTAGTGGATTCTTAAATACATATTGCTTCATGGTGGCTTGGGAGTGAGTAGTATTTTCATGGTGGGCTTGGTGCAGTACTCTTAGCCCAGTAGCTTACTCAGATGTCTCTTTATTGGGCCCGCTTCCTGAGTCCAGATCTGAGGCGGTGATGCTAGGGCGTCTTATAATGTCTCGTTTTGACCTTCTGCGACCTCTCCTCCTTGCTTTTCCTGTGCGCAAGAGCAACAAATTCGCAGCCGACTGTTCTGACCCCGTTCTTGAAGTCTTCTTCTTCAGATTAGTGAAGGTATGTGCGATAAATCAAAGATGCGATTTTTTCTGTTTAAGGGTCTTGTCCTGTGTGGAATGAAAACTCTTTGTAAGGTTTGATTTTGTATACGTCTCCGTTCTATTTAGACTATTTAATCGAGGTTGTGTGTTGTTATCCTTACTTTTTATTTTTATTTTTTATCTTTTGATTTGGCGTCGGAACTGTGTTACTGGGGTTTTCGTTTCTTTGCTATGACTATTTGTTGAGGTTCATGGATCATCAGCGATTTTTACTGCTATATGTGACTATGCTACTCTCCGCCAGTTTTTTTTTTTTTTTTTAGTGCCTTATACCAGCTATCAAGTAGTTAATGTCACTACGGTTTCAATCCAGAGAGAATCCTGCTACTTATTGGAGCTTCTAATGGGCTTTTAACAAATTTCTATTGGTGTGTTCTAGATAGAATGTGAAGGAAGATAAAGCATTCTGTCCTCTAATCAACTGAGTATTCATCAAGGCCAGGCTAAAATGAGCTTTACCTATTACATCTTTCAGCTTGATGCTCATTCTGCAGAGCAGAAGGCTGCAAGCATACCCCGGCTTCATTGCCAATTTCTGGGGAATTTTTCCCATTGACTGAACTTTTAGTAAACTTGTCAAGAAATAAAAATGATCAATCATTGATTGTGCAGGATTTTAGAGATGCTGATGGGAGTTGTTATTTGTTTCAATTGTATTAGATTCAATGATTAATGTCTAAACATCTTTCGATTACAATTTGAGGGTTTTGGACTGACAGAACCCTATGCAATCTATTGGTATAAGCAATGATTTTGATGGGTGAACTCTAAAGTCCTCCTTGATCAGTTTTATTTTCAAATTGAAAGTTGTGGGGAAAAAGCCATATCATAATATTGAATATGAGATATGCTCTTGTTGATTGCATGCTCATTTTGTTAGTTTCCAGTGGTCTCTATATTGCTTTGTCAGGTCGAGTTGCATCTTTTTGTGCACCAACATTCTTCTCTTGTTGCCCACTTCATATATGAGTTCTTTCCTTAGTATCAGTCTTTCTCCATTCAAAACTGAGGAATAATCTCTATTGAATGAATTTGTTAATCTTCTTCCTTGTTGAGTGTGATCGACCAATCTATTCAACAATATTGCCCTATAGGCATGTAGGTTACTCTTTACCTTGTTATTTCTGTGCTAACTAATGTAAAAAAGACATCATCCATTGGTTATTCAGATAGATGTGCTCCCTTGCCATGAGTAAAGAGGACCCCTCAAGTGCATGGACTCGTATTTTTGTTTCCAATCAAGAAAATGCATTTATCTTTATTAAAAAAAATCTCTGTTTGAGGAGTATGTGTACAGGGGGCTATTATCGTTGAAGCTGCTAAAAATCTTTCTCATTTATTTTGAGATATGTAAAAGCTGAACATTTTTTTCTCTAACTTTGTCTGGAACTGCTTTTATCGTTATCAAAGATATCTATTCATCATCACTTTTAGCTTGTTGGAATGAGCTTCTGTTCAAGATTATATATCTTATTCATGGTTTACAAATTAAGTTGTTTTACAAAAACTTAAAATTTTCTTGTTATGCAGAGATGGGTCATACCAATGTGTGGAATTCTCACTCAAAAACCTATGGCCCTGGTTCTCGTGCATGGTGAGTTCTTGATTTCTGTTTGTCCTTGTATTATCTCTTTACAATGTAGAACATCACAAATCAGAAAATGAAATAGAAATGTACTAGGACCAGTGCTCTTGTAACTATAATTTTAGTAGCATTTCAGTTCATGATACGAGTCTGGGATCTAACTGAAACTCAATTGTTTTCAATGTTTGAGGTTTATACTAGGTATTCCATGTTGAATTGAAAATTTTGCTATCATAAGAACATTTTATCTTGTGAAATGTCCACTCTCTCTTCTTCTTTTAGTTCTATTTTGCAAGATAGCTTCAGTTATTTTTCAATATGTATGTAGGATATATTCATTTAAGCTTAGATGCGCCCGATTTTTAATTTAACCATCAAACTTGAATAGATTGACTTTACAATTGATTTTTCTTATTTCACGAATATTTAGTATCTCATTCATTAATGTTGATGTTGTCAAATGTTAATGATAAAAAAATAAATTGCATTCTGTAAATATAATGAAGTATTTGGAAGAATAATTTTCAGTAGGAACAAAAATTTGAGTAAAGCCAAAGTTGGCTGGACTTGAGTCCAACCTCCTCATCCTCTTTAGGAATGGTATTCATATTCCATGACCTTCATAACGTAACTGAGACTGAAATCATGGTTGTTGTTTATTTGTTGATTTCAGCCGGGTGTGTGGAAATGGGCATGGGCTCATCCGGAAGTATGGGTTGATGTGTTGCAGGCAGTGCTTCCGCAGCAACGCGAAAGAAATTGGCTTTATCAAGGTGAGTTTGATTTTGTAATTGATAAAAAAAAGAGGCAAACCTTGCTTACCCTTATCTGTGTAGAAACTGAGTATTTTTTATTTATTTATTTGCAGTACCGTTAAGTAGAGTCAGATTACTTGGGAGGAGCAATGAGTTCTACTCGAAAAGTGCTGCTTGATTGATAAATGCACTCCCAACTTGAAACTTATCCGTTTTCATTATTTTTGTGGAAGAGCCATTCGAAAGACTTGTTATTACGTTGTGTTATTTTCAGACTCTAGATGTTCCTTCGGATTACATCTTAAAATTTTAAATCTGATACAATTTACAGATAATTAACAGGTTACATAGCGATGGATACTACTTGTGATTGTTCACATGTTCTCCTAAGGTAAGGGATAAGGGGGACACACTTGTACACAGTTCAGGGATAGGGTTTGGGTTTGGTCAGGTTTTTATTAACCCGATTTTGGCCGAATAAGATGGTTGAATGCCTATGGAGTTTAATCCAAATTCTACAAGGCAAGTTCTACAAAAGAAGAGGGGGACCCTATCGTAATCACACAATTTGAAGATTTTTAAAGTGTCTGCGCTAAACTAAAGCTTTTAAGTTAGTCTTTTCTTTTTCTTAGCAAAGTTTGATAAAGAAACAGATTTTTAGGGTTGAATGTTTGTAGGGACATGATTATAATTTATATTATTTTTAGCTGTAAAGAGAGACGTATCTTAATCTCTCCTCATGTCTTTTTCTTCCTGCAAATTCTTCTGCAAATTCCAATACCATACAAAGTGTAGGGATGACATTCAGAAAATAGGTGAGAGAGTAGACGGTGAGATGATGAATTAAACTCTTAACCATCCGCGTTGTTGGTCTTCAAAACCTCGTTCAAAGGAAGTGCAGTTGGTCGAACAGGCGGCGAGAGTATGACCCACATGGCGGAGATGGAACAGCTATGGACTACGCTGCTGGTATTTTCTTCTTTTTTTCTCTTCTTTTCCTTTAAATAATTCTCCGGGTAGTAACGGATCGTGTTTCCGTGTTCCTCGCCTCTTCCGCCGTTAGTCACTTCAATTATGGCGTGATAGATCTCGTGACTCCGATCCTATGGCTTCTCCTCATTGGCCTCCGTCCCTGCTGACTCCCTCAGCCAACCTGAACCCGTCAAACGTCGTCAGCCGTAGTCGTCGCTGCGGCGCTGTTGACTGAAGAAATTTCTGATAAAAAACATGGAGTGAAGAAAAAGGAGGCGGTAATATATCAAAACCCAACAACGATTGCATTACACAATACGCAATACGCAATACGGAATACGGAATACAGATCCTCCCTCCCAAATCCCATCCTCTTATTCAGGTAGAAGTCAATGGAGTGGTTTCCCCTTTCTCCGTCCCTCTGATCTCTCTGCCACCGGTCTTGCTTCTCTCTCCCGTTGAATTTGGGCAGTTCCTGTCATGGGCATGAGAGCAAGCTTTGTACTAGGGTTAGGGTTTGGTTTTCTTCTTGTCCTTGTGGGGTTCGCTGCTGGCCAGGATGTGAGAGGCAGAGAAGACGACATCAGATGCTTGCAGGGGGTAAAATCTTCCCTTCAAGACCCACAGAAGAAGCTTGGATCCTGGAATTTCTCAAACTCTACCGTTGGCTTCATCTGCCGCTTTCTGGGTGTCACGTGCTGGAACGAGCAGGAAAACAGGATCGTCGATCTGCGGCTGCCGGGGTTGGGTCTTGGCGGCTCGATTCCGGCGTCTTTGCAGTACTGTCCGTCGATTACTACACTTGATCTCTCTAGTAATGACTTGTCGGGGCCTATCCCTGCTAACGTCTGCGACTGGCTGCCGTTTCTTGTCCATATTGATCTTTCCGGGAATAGGTTCTCTGGGCCTATTCCCATGGAACTTTACAACTGCAAGTATCTTAACACACTGAACCTCGATGATAATTCTCTTTCGGGTTCTATTCCTTACCAGCTCTCGCGTCTCACGCGCCTCAACAAATTCTCCGCTGCCAATAACCAGCTTTCTGGCACCATTCCCTCTTTTTTCAACTCGTATGATCCTCAAGGCTTTTCTGGAAACGACGGCCTCTGCGGGGGACCGCTGGGGAACTGCCGCAAGCTCCAACGCAAGAATCTCATTATCATAATTGCTGCTGGGGTGGTTGGTGCCGGCGTCTCTTTGCTTCTTGGTTTCGCACTCTGGCGCTGGTACTTTGCGGTGCCCAAACGAGGCGCCGCCGGCAATCGAGATCAGTCGACCGGGTGGACTGACGTGATTCGTGCACACAAGCTTTTTCCTGTGTCCTTGTTCCAGAAACCCATCGTTAAGCTCAAGCTGGCGGATTTGATTGCCGCTACGAATAATTTCGACCCTGCTAATATCATTATCTCTAGCCGGACAGGTACTTCATACAAGGCCGTGCTTCCTGATGGCTCTGCCCTTGTGATTAAACGGCTTCAGGCTTGCAAGCTGTCCGAAAAACAATTCCGTGCAGAGATGAACAGTTTAGGTCAACTTCGACACCCTAACTTGGTCCCGCTATTGGGTTTCTGCGTTGTCGAGGACGAGAAGCTATTGGTGTACAAGCACATGCCTAATGGCTCACTCTCATCCTTCCTTCATTCTGGTTCGCTTCAATCGAGCCCACTCGATTGGCCTTCCCGCCTCAGAATTGCTATCGGGGCGGCCAAAGGGCTCGCATGGCTCCACCATGGTTTCCAACCACCCGTGCTGCATCAGAACATAAGCTCCAATGTTATTCTTCTCGATGAAGACTATGATGCGAGGATCACAGATTTCGGGCTGGCTCGACTCATGGTTCCCGTTGATGCAAATGCAAGTAGTTTCATCCATGGCGATTTTGGGGATTTTGGATACGTGGCGCCTGAGTATGCTAGCACTCTTGTTGCATCACAGAAAGGTGACGTATATGGCTTTGGTGTAGTTCTTCTTGAGTTAGTGACTGCACAAAAATCTCTTGAAGTTACAAATGCAGAGGAAGGATTTAAAGGGAATCTGGTGGATTGGGTGAATCGGCAGTCAGCAGCCGGAAGGATTAAGGATGTGTTTGATAATTTTTTGTTGGGGAAGGGTGATGATGACCAAATTTTACAGTTTTTGAAGGTAGCTATCAGCTGTGTTGTTTCACGGCCAAAAGACAGGTGTTCAATGTATCAGGTTTATCAGTCATTGCGGTCTATAGGTGGGGAACAGGATTTTCCTGAACAGTTTGATGAGTTCCCACTGATATTTGGGCGAAATGATACAGATGGTCAGGAACAGCTCTCTACTAGCCTGTATTGAGTATAAATCAGGTATGATTTTCTCTCATTGGTCCTTGCTGTAGTAGAATCTTGTTCTGAGAGAAACTTGTATTATAGAATCTTTCATTGAACTATAGCTTTGTCCCTTCTATGAAACTCTTTGTTTCTCTTGATTCTAAAAGAAGGATGTCTGATGTTTGTAATATGATCCATCACATTCAAGATGGTTGTGGAGGAATTTCATGGATTGTTACATGAATATGATGTTGAACCAATGTGCATATGTTCTTTTCTTCTTTTTGAACGACTGTGCATTTTACTTGATTGTATGCCTGTAAAACTGGAGGAATCCAAGTGTCTAATGGAGGTTCTTTCTGTTTGATTAGTCTTTCCGTCCAGTTATCTCTTAACTGGTGGTACTGTGAGGCAAAGTATCCTCTTTAATATACCAAACCTTTTTCATTTATTTGTTGAAAAGGAGTACTCTTTCATTTGTTCTTTTTAATTTTCTTAACTCAATTAGACCATGTGTTTCTTTTATTTTTATTTTTTTTAATGCGAAAGTTTTCTGTTTTGCTCGTTACTTTTTGTTGTGTTAGAAACCTCTATTTTCTTAAAGAGGCAAATTTCATTCAGAGCCTAAGCAAGAGAAAAAAAATTACAAATTAAGCAAGAGAACAAGTCTAGGCTGTTAGATCTAAAATACTTAATATGTTGCTGAAAGATTTTTTATGTTGCAACAAATTGCCTGATGTGTTGTATGCTTTGGTCTCTGACTTTTATCATAAACGAGAGCAGGGTTTGTTGGTTTTAATTTTCCGTTCTCTTCTGGATAAGCTGTTTGTTTTATATTTCTATTCCCTTCTGGATAACTTCAGCAACTATATGTTATACTGCTACCGCCTCTGTTGCTTACGAGAACAAATCAGAAAGCCATAGTTGATGTTACTTGCTGATATTGGAGTGCTGCCGATTCATCTCTCATGTCTTTTCTTTTATTCCTTTTCCCCATTCCTCTCCCATCCTATGCTCTGGTATCACAACATGATTGTTGGTGAGTGTGGATTACTTTGGGTGCAGACTGCAATGCTTTTCTAGTTATATTACTATTGTGTCAGAATGAGTGTATGATAGGGGTTTTTCACCCCAGGCAAATCTGTATGTTATCTTAAGCAATACCAG
This sequence comes from Aristolochia californica, assembly GCF_029961685.1. NCBI lineage: Eukaryota > Viridiplantae > Streptophyta > Magnoliopsida > Piperales > Aristolochiaceae > Aristolochia > Aristolochia californica. The sequence continues at coordinate 2,525,800 of NW_027181837.1, forward strand.
ATTCCATGTTTTCAACGTGCATGGCTCAACTCTAGAAAAGTAGACACTTTAAAGAGTTAAGCACATTTAAATCTTGTGGAGATTGGTGAATAGTGAACTGCAAAGGGTGAGCTGGGAGTTTATATACCAACTAGAAATTATCTTGTGTACAAATACACAGTTTCAGAGGTGATGTTGGGCATGTTAGAAAGCCCTCTGTATTAAGGGCCAGGGTGTCAAGGGTCACGTTGGGCATGGCTCAAGATGGTTACTGGTAAGTAAGATAGTCCCATCGTGGGTTGGCTTTGGAAGTATGTGATGTAGTTGAGAAGAGATCTCAGTGAGTTATTTTGTGAGGGGCATCAATTTGGCTTCAATATATCAGTGCATACCAAGACCTACACTTAATTCATTCTCCATCATGTATGCCGGGTTATTTTATTAGGCCTCGACGTTAAAGGAAGTGTTGGAGAGTGGAAAGCTCAGCATTAAGCAATTGGGTGTTAGGGACCCACGTGTGCATGACTCAAGCTGGTTACTTGAACCTGTCTTGGTTGAAATGTAGTCTTAAATTGATTTGGCTTTAGAAAGATCTTATGATTATTAGTTGGAGATATGCTCCCTAACTTTGTTCAATTAACATTTAGGATAGACCACTTTCTATAGAGAAAAAAATGGTATAATCTTTTCGTCTGACACATATAATTAGGGTTTTCTTAGAACTTTTTTCTGGCTGCATTATCAATGAGATTATTTTTGAGTAAAGAAATGCTACTTGTAAAATGTTAGCTTTTCTTCAGATGGTCTCTATAGTTCTCTAGGTTAAAACAAAGCTAGAAACTGAAAAACTGCAGTCAAACTGAATCATGCTGGCAGCTAGTAATTTTTGGGGATTGTCTTAAAATTGTCTGTGGACATATGCTCCTCTACTTATCTTTTTTCCTAGTCGTTGACTCAAAAAAGATTCTTCTTTTAGAAAATTTTATTTACATATTTATACTTCAAATATTTTTAAAAAAAGTGTCAAATGCACAAAAGCTACTGGCATGTGACTTCATATCCATTTTATCCTCTTTTTTGTTGCTTTATATTTTTCTTTTTTATGTATTATGTAACTTTTATTTTGAAATACATACAATATTAAAGTATAGATAGAAGTAAATAAAATACAATACAGATAGAGGTCACCTGCTAAAGCAAAACAGATGCCTAAAAACAATAGGCACGAGAGTTGAAAAACAAAAAAGAACAATAGGCACTGCAGTTGAAAAAAAAAGGAACAATAGGCACTGCAGTTGAAAAAAAAGAACAATAGGTTCTGCAGTTGAAAAAAAAAAGAACAATAGGCACTGCAGTTGAAAAAAAAAGAACAATAGGCACTGCAGTTGAAAAAAAAAGAACAATAGGCACTAATCCATGTTCTTGGTTTATTGTTGGCTACCACAAATTCCTTAGATGTCAGCGAGTTTAGTCATTTAATGTTTATATTATGGTAGTTTAGTCATTTAATGTTTATATTATTTAAGCCATCGATTCTCTAATAACTTATGACGGATCAGTAATATGGGAAAGTTTCTCTTTGTTCCATCTGCTCGTTTGGCATTAGCAATAACCTTGTTCAGCGAGTGTTCAAATCAATGTCGGATTAGTTATTGTTTACACGAAAGCAAGATTGTATTTTCATGAGCTGCAATCATAATTAATAATTTCAGGACTATTTCAGAAGCAGAATGGCACTTGGAGAGAATTTGTGGGATGCTGATTTAATGCAGCAGTTGTTAGACATTGGGGGTAATAGGGTAATTTCGATGTATTTGGGATATATGGGTATTGTAGATAAAGAACTGGTAGTATACTAATGTTATTCTAAGTAGGGTTGAGGAGGGCAGTTTAGTTAATCAAAAGATAGAAAATTTGAAAAAAGGGTGTCTCACCCAATAGGAATTTCATTTTCCTAATCTAAATGGTTTCTCTTCCTAGTTGGAACAAAGTCTAGCTTATAATGTCAGAGTGGTTCCGTCCACTCTTGTAGGCGGTAGCTTTCCGCACTTAACAGATCGGTCTTTTGGGTGTATTGGCTAGCCGCTGTCATGGTATCAGAGCTGGGCACGCCACGTCCCGCGTTCGAATCCCGTGAGAGGCTGTCAAGAATGGGCAGGGTGGGTGTCAGAGTGGTTCCGTCTACTCTTGTAGGCGGTAGTTTTCTGCACCTAACAGATCGGTTATTTGTTCAAGGAAAGGGTTTATGGGGTCATATTGATGGGAGTGATCCGGCACATGGCGATGCTGATGCATTGTCAAAATGGATCATCCTGGATGCTAGAGTCGTGACCTGGATACTTGGATCCAATGAGCCTCATCTAGTCCTTAATCCGAGGCCCTACATAATTGCAACAGATATGTGGAATTACCTCCACAAGGTTTATCGTCAAACCAGCACGGCCTGTCGATTTCAAGTTGAATATGAAATGGTTAATTTCACCCAAGGCAGCCGTTCCATTGAAGAGTATTTCTCGGGCTTCCAAAATCTGTGGCTGACCACACTGACATTGTTTATGAGGATGTCCCTGTTGCTGCTCTCTCTGTTGTGCAAGCTGTACATGAAACCAATAAAAGGGATCAATTCTTGTTGAAGCTCCATCCAGAATTTGAGATTGCTCGATCACATCTGATGAATTGTCATCCAATGCCGTCACTGGATGCCTGTTTGAGTGAACTTCTCTGGGAGGAGCAACGCCTTGCTACTTAGGCTGGCATGGAACAATGAGTTCATGTTGATGTCTCGGCTCCTGTAGCTTATGTGGCACAAGGAAGAAATAAGGGTCGGGACACGAGTTTTGTTCAGTGCTTCCACTGCAAGGCATATGGTCACTTTGCTCGGGAATGCCCCAAGAGGTCCTGTAGCTACTGCAAGAAGTTGGGTCATCACATCGCCGTTTGTCCTACACTCTTGAAAGGAGGAAGAATACAACTTATCATGCCTCCACCGGTGCTTCTAGTTCTGCAGCATTGCCGTCGGCCGTCCTAGTCACTACCATTCCAGTTCCATCAGCACCTGCAAGTTCAACTACCCTCACTCCTGAAATGGTACAACAGATGATCATATCTACCTTTTCTACTTTTGGTATCTCAGGTAAGTAGAAACTCTCTACTCAACCATGGTATTTTGGTTCCGGTGCCTCTAACCACATGACCAACAATGTTGTATCTCTTTCGAATGTCAGAAAGTATGATGACAACCTGCACATCAACACTGCTGATGGTAGGACTTTGCCTATCAATGCTATTGGTGATCTCTTTTCGTCTTTAGCTGATGTCATTGTGTCTCCTCACCTATCGACAAACCTTCTGTCTGTTGGTCAATTGGTTGATAAAACTGTAATGTTCAGTTTTCTCGCTCTGGCTGTGTTCTGCAGGATTAAGCGTCGGGGAAGGTGTTCGCGAAGGGGCCTAAAGTGGTAGGCTATTTTCACTTAAAGTTTTTCTATCCACTGTTATTCCATGTTCTCCTGTACTTTCTTTTGTTTGTAATGTTGTTGGATCTGGTTCTAAGATGTGGCATAGACGTCTAGGCCACCCCAACTCAGCTGTACTTCGTACATTGTTTAATCGGGTTTATTAGGCAATCAAGACTGTACTTCTCGTGATACTTATTTTGACTGTTCATCATGTAAACTTGTCAAAAGTAAAACTCTACCATTTCCGCATCATACCTCGCATGCCTCCCGTTGCTTTGACCTTATTCATAGTGATGTCTGGGGAATTGCTCCTGATGTTTCGCATGCACAAATTAAGTACTTTGTCACCTTTATTGATGACTTTAGTTGATTTACCTGGGTCTTCTTCTTACGGGCTAAGTTTGAAGTTTTTTTCGTTTTTAAGAGGTTTCTTGCACTCATTGAAACACAATTCTCTGCTCACCTTAAAGTACTTTGCTCTGACTCTGGAGGTGAGTACATGTCGGCGGAATTTCAGGAATTTATTCAAAGCAAAGACATTATCTCTCAACGTTCTTGTCCCTCGACACCCCCAACAAAATGGTGTTACTGAGCGAAAAAAATCGTCACCTTCTTGATATGGTCCGCACCCTTCTCATTGAATCATCCATTCCTCCTAGGTTTTGGTGTGAAGCTCTCTCTACCTCCGTTCATTTAATCAACCGCCTGCCCTCGCCTATCTTGCATCATGTCTCTCCCTTTGTTAAATTATTTGGTTATTCTTCGTTCTACATTGATCTTCAGACGTTCGGTTGTGTTTGTTTTGTGTTTCTTTAATAATGGCACATGAGTGTTGGCAAAAGGCAATGCAAACTGAATTAAGCGCTAGAGGAGAATCACACCTGGGACATTGTGGCTTGCCCTCCTACTATTCGGCCTTTTGGAAGTGAGTCTTCTCTGTCAAGCTGCGTTCAGATGGATTGTTGGATCGGTACAAAGCCCGCCTTGTGGCCCTGGGGAATAGGCAGGAATATGGGATTGATTATGAGGAAATTTTTGCATCAGTTGCCAAGATGACCACAATCCGTACTATCTTAGCCATTGCAACATCTCAATCTTGGTAACTGCATCAGATAGATGTGAAGAATGCCTTTCTCCACGGTGATCTGCAGGAAGATGTCTATATAAAGCTTCCCTCGGGTATGTCTACATCCTCTCTTGATCATGTCTGCAAGCTACGTCGTCCTTTGTATGGGCTTAAACAAGCCCTTCGAGCTTGGTTTGAAAAGTTTTGCGGCACACTTATCCTCCACTAGTTTACCCTGAGTCAATATGATTCATCTCTCTTCTATCATAAGTTTGCCGCGGGCATGGTCATTCTCTTGGTTTATGTGGATGACATCATCATTACTGACACTGATTATCAAGCTTCAAAAGGTGTTGCATGCCACTTTTCATATGAAGGATCTTGGACAACTCACATACTTTTTAGGGTTGGAGGTACATCACACACCCAAAGGTATTTTCTTAAACCAGCATAAGTATATTCAAGATTTTATTACTCTCACTGGGTTGGAGGACACATCTTTGGTGGCTACCCCTATGGAGGTCAATATCAAATATAGGAAAGATGAAGGGACTCTCCTTGATGATCTGACTATCTATCGACGACTGGTCGGGAGTCTCATATACTTGACTACTACTCGCCCGGATATCTCCTATGTTGTTCATAAGGTCAGTTAGTTTATGTCATCTCCTCGACCTTCATCTCGTGGCAATTCGGCGCATCATCCGCTATCTGCGCGGCTCCCCTGCTTGTGGCTTATTCTTTCCTACCGGCTCTGCGCTACGTCTAATTGCCTACAGTGATGTTGATTGGGCAAGGTGCCCCGATACCCGCCACTCTACTACAGGCTGGTGTATGTTTTTAGGGGATGCACTGATTTCTTGGAAATGTAAGAAACAAGACCGGGTGTCAAAGTCATCTACCGAGGCCGAGTATTGGTCTATGTCTATTGCGTGTTTTGAAGTTAATTGGCTCCGCGGTCTTCTTGTTGAGCTCCAGTTTCGTCAGCTCTCGTCTACCCCGCTTTATGCAGATAATACAAGTGCTATCCAGATTGTGGGCAATCCGGTTTTTCATGAGCGCACCAAGCATATTGAGGTTGACTGTTACTCCATCTGCGACACTTTGGAGCGCCGGGTAATATCTCTTCTGTACATTTCTTCGGATCTTCAGGTGGCTGATGTCTTCACCAAAGCATTGTCTCAATCCCGACAAAATTTTTTGGTTGGCAAATTGTTGCTGGTTGACTCACCAACATCAATTTGAGGGGGGATGTTACGATATGTTAAAATGTATATTAGATATAATTTATGTTCATAATTGTTGTATAATTTGGGTTATGTACATAGCGTTATTAGATTAGGTTTAATGGGATGGGTGGTATTGTATTGGGCCCATGGGCTATTTTGTAACAGGAAAACCTAAAGCTTAAATACATAATGAAAACCTTGAACAAAAACATTTTATTTTTATCAAGTGTCTCTCATGTTCGTTGTGTTCACCGAGAAACCAAAGAGCTCAACGCTCTCTCTCGTTTGGTGATTTGGACTATTCCGTCAGTCTCGTGAGGTAGAGGTGGTTTCGTCCACCATCGCGAGCTCGATGTGCCGTCAGCCGTTGAGTTCCATCGGATCATTGGTTGTCGGAAACAAATCTTAACATATAAAACATCTATAAATAGGTGAATGGACCTCCTTGAGGGGCAATTAAATTCTCCAACTTCGTTTTTCTTTGTTTCTCTGTTTATTTACTACCACCTCAAATCTGTCCAAGATTAGGAACTAACCTAGGTTCCTAACAGCAGCAGACATTGGAAGTGCCATAAGATCTGGGTAGGTACAAATTTTCACCTGTCATTTGTCTGACATGTATCCATTGCTGATAGTCAGATTCCTCCCTGATGCATAACATTCATAATGAAGTTTTATTTGTACTATTTCTGTTTGAGCCATTTATTCTTGAGATTGCTTCTCTCTTTCCTTTCACGAAATCTAGATACATGGATCCAAAATGACAACTTCAGTATCACAAGGTTTAATGAAAAGCTTAACTGCAAGTCCAAGCTAGTTTGATAAATTACATTGTGTATAATATAGCGCATGTTGTCATGGAAGCAGCATGTAGGATGAATTCACATATCAGTCTAGCTTACCACTTCATAAATGGAGTGTTCCATGAGTTGAGTTACTTACTAAGGGCATGCATGTTCCTATGGGGGCATTACATTCGATAAGAGGAATGTTGGAGGTTTGTGTATTTTTATAGTAGGTGTATCTCATGGGAAGCACCTATTTAGTTCAAGAGAAGTCATGAGAGCTGCCTTTTAGGAAACTATACAATGGGGACAAATCTCATTTGTGTAAGATGCTATTTGTACTCGTAACCACTTTCTTTTTCAGTTAAGTCGTATAGAGGGGAGCCAGTTTCATTGCTTCTCTAGTTCAAATTTCCTCTCTGTGTGTTGCTTAAGTGCAACTAGAGGGAAGACTGGATTGGATTGTGCGATTTGAGTGGCCAGTGAGCGCTATTCCTTGCACAAGTCTTATGCAGGGGCAATGCATTGACCCCATGACCAGTGATATCAGAGCTTTGGTGGAGCAACCTCATTTGTGTCCAGGAAGTGACCCAGATTACTCATTAGCACGTAAGTGCGGATTATGTCATGTGAGTTGATTTGTGCAGTGCAGACTATCTCGAGGAACGACATGACTTCATTTGCCGAGAAAGACAAGGTCAGGAAGAAAAAGGGCATGCTAGAGATGGGGTAGAGGTTGCCATGGAGGCTAGGCTTGTGGCATATGAGGAACGAGTTCAACAGATTGAACTGGAGATGTTAGAGAGAGTGTTGCAATCACTAGACGAATTGTTCTGCGGGGAAATAATGTCTTTTGGAGTTTTGAAGATAGCATGTGGGCGGGCAGTGTTTCATGTTGGTTTATTGTGGACACCTTGTAGCCAGATAATGTATGCGAATTGAGGCTATGCCAATCAAATTCGTAGAGCCAAGATAAAAGTGTTGGGTCAAGCTGTAGCAAATGCTTTGCCTTAAAAAATAGAGCAATCAACACTAGAGGTTCCTGTAAAGAATGTGTCGAGTTCACTCAAGGCAGAAGAGAGAACTCAAAGACTCGATGCGAGTGACGGACATTGGGTTGAGGATAAGAAGACAGCAACAGTTCATTTCCTCAATACCATGAAAGTATCAAGTTGCAAGGTGAATATGGCACCCAAGACTAGATGGTATGCAGCCATGGAGGCATTCAGCAGGTACTGAATCTACACAGTTCAAAGGCAAAGAGCTAGATCATGTCATAAAGCATGGAGGCCAAGGAGTTGTCCAATGATGGGCTGTGTAAATTCCCAACGGCATTAAGCACAACAGATCACCTAGTTAATGGAAGAAGTGGCCTTGGGGATGTAAGAGTGGATGCAACATGGACATCTGCATCACTACGTGAAGGAGAGTGTGTCACATAAGCAGCATGTGAGATGAACATTTGCTGGCCTACTGCTCCCAAATCAATCAAGTTGACCAGCTCATACCTTGAGTGCCCCTTGAGTTGAGGTAGAGTTGGCCAAGGGACATGTAGTTAGTATAGAGGCATTACCCTTGCAAGGATTATGTCTAGAGTAGATGTGTCTGGCGGTGAAGCGTCCGTTTAAGTTAGGAGAGTCATGAGAGATGTCCTTTAGGAAACCATATAGGGCAGCCGCATTTGTGTAGGGTGCTTTTTTACTCTTTGTTATCATTTTCTGTCTATAGTGAAATTTTAGACTGTTCTAGACTTGCATCGATTTTCTTGCTAGAGGACATCCACTGAACCCATGTCTACTTCCTCTTTGTATCTGTTAGATTTGCATCAATTTTCTTGCTCACTTTTACCCCATGAATGGTGAGAATTACTCAAATTTCAAAACAGCTATTCACCAAGCTTAATAGACCCAGTTTCATCTGAACATTGTGATTCTGTGAAAGCTAAAATGTTTGTTTATTTGCTCAGTGTGAAAGAGTTTTATTAAAACATCTTTCCTTGTCTATCTTCTAGATAGATGGCCTTGCAGTCGGACCTTCAAAACTTTACAGGTTTATATTGATTTCCTAGTTTCGTTTTTCTTATTTGCTTCTGAGCCTTCTACTCTGAGGTCCATTAAAGCGTCACAGTGCCATGGATATAAATTGTGGAGAAAGGTCCGCAATGTTGAGTTCTCAATATCCAATTGAAGCTGGGTGAAATCGTGTATTAAAGATTATGATATTGCTAAAAGGTAAAGAGACTTTTAAACGCAAGTCGCAAAATCCCTGCAGTTGGGTTTACAGTGTGGAGTTTCTAACAGAGTGATGATCTGGTAAATCAGGTGTAATTTCTTGATTCTGGGCTAACATGGTAAATGAAAGTAGAAAATTATTCAACTACAACCGGTGTTGCTTGTATCAATTATTTTCTTTCTTTCATGCTTTTAGAAGACTGGGTTAGTAACACCTAACTAAACTTCTTCAAAGCTTTTACCATCAATTTTTTTTATTTTTATATAACAAAATATATCTACGATGAAAGCTCTATCGGAGCTCCTCTGCAATCACTGGTTGTCAGGGATATAGTCTTTTTTTTGTTAATATAAATACATCTTTTTTATAAAAAAAAAAGTCTATGAATCCACTTTTCGATGTAATAAATATTTTATTAGTTTTTTTTTTTTTTACAAAAAGAAAACGTAGTTGAAATAAGCTTTAATCTTATTAAAAGGGGACTTGTGACCTATCAGAGCTTAGACTTCATTCTTTCACCTCCAACCTGTCAAAGCTAGGTGGTTCCGGTCAATTTGGGTTAAGTTTCGTCTACCCCTGGTCCACTGATGGGTTAAGTACTTGGTTTTTCGCACTTAACAGACCGGTCTTTTAAATTATATTGATTAGGCATTTGACACAAACTCAAATCCATCCGAAGTTAAGAATTAAGTTTGTTCCTTACAACATGCTCCTAATATCTTCTATACTTTTGATAGCAAACTGCTCTATGTTGTTATCTTTAGTTGAAATAGTGCATCATGCATAAAGTGCAAGAATGGTTGCACTTCTCTATCAACAAACGACAAGTCCTTCTCTTTGGATGGTTTTAGTTCCTTGGCGGATCCAATTGGTCTCTTTTATCTTGTTGCCTCCCTCAAATTTTCATCTTGTTTCATCTCAATTGCTTCATAGTCATCATCACCTTAGTTCCATGATGCCATGGACTCTTTCATTATGGACCTTTTTGTTATATTTGCTTCACTTTCTTGCCTTGTTGTGGATTGTTCATCTACTTCTTAACTTCTATTGGACATGTTGGTCATGCTCAATATTTAATTTCTCTCTACCCATTGTATTGTTTCATTTTTAGAACTCGGAGATTAATGCTCTTATCTTTACATTTTTTAGAACTTTTGAGATTATTATGTTCATAACTTCAACTTGGGTTGCTTAAATTTTCTAGTACTAATTCAGCATAATTTTTCAAAAAATAAGATCTTTTGTTGATTAGAATCCTTATGGAGAAAGAAAATTTTGGTTAGGTTAGAATCCTTATTTAAAAATAAGATTCTAGTTTTTTTTGTTAGCTAATCATATCGGAAATTTGTTTGGTTATTTTAGAAATTTTAAAATCGATCGGTAATCTGTTAAGCACTTAACTAATATTACCCAAAAGACTGGCTTGATAGGTAGTGGAAAGCCAAGTTACTTAACCCAGGATTATAACATAATCATCTAAATATTTTTGTTTGTCTCACTAATCACTCAATTACTTTTGAATTAATGGAGAAATAATGGAATGGTTTAGATTGGAGGTAGATTTCATGAATGGGAATTGGGAAGAATATGCTTGGTTACAGGTACAATCTCATTCCTTGAAGAGGAGAAGATAGTTCTCATATGAGAGCTCAATCAATTTTTTTTTTGTATAAAATGGGTTAGGTCGAACCGAATAAATGGGTCAGAATTGGGTCGGGTCATATTTTGTTACCATTACTCTACGCGGCCCAGATCCTATACGATGGCAACCGATAACCCGATCGGACTCTGGTACACTGCCCTAACTTCGCAGAACTGCTGTTCTTCGCCCTTTGATGCCCGGGGAATTATCTTCTCTGCCGATACGGTTGCGATAATCTGTCGTAGTTTCGTCGCCATATTCTAGAGAAATTTTGTTGGAACTTCTGGAAGCCACGGCTCTCAAGCCCTCCTAGCTTCGCTGCCATACTTCAAAGCCAAACTCGAACATCATAGAAGGAAATCGCGAGCTCAGGGTGTTTTCACGACTTGAGTTTTGTAACTCCTCATCATTTCTGAGGTTGGTGCGTAAATTTCCCAGTTTCTTCCTTTCTTTACCTTTCTTGAACTACTTTATGGCCCATTCTTGTTGAAGTTTTTTTTCTTTCTGAAAATAGTTGAAGTTGAAGATGACTTTGTTTAAAATTTTTTTATTTTAATCGCTAGCACGTCCTGGTGTTTATCTCTATGTTGTTGGGTCTGCAATACGAAGGTATACTTCGCTGTCTGGTGAAGATTTGACATGAAATATTCTGTTATCGGTAATTCGGGCATTACTTTAGGTTAGCTTATTCGTTATTCTTTTAAGTTTTGATGTGTTGAGTGCGATCCCTTTGTATTTCTGTTGAAGGAAAAAGTGCTAGATATCTGTATGGCGAGTGGGGTGCAAAAGTTTTGGTTCGTAAATATATTTATTCAAAAAAAAAAAAACTACTGGGGTGTGGATTTGGCTGGTTATTGATGTAAATATTTTATATTTTTATTCCATTTACTGGCAATGGTTTAGTAAACATTATTTTCTTTTTAGCTTGAGATGTTTCTTGATTGTTTTACTGGACCTTTAGCTGTGGCCTCATATAATTGATGCTACGGCATCTCTAGAAAATTACCTTCTATGATATAAATGGGCATCTTTAAACCATGAAGCTAGAGAAAACACGTAAATCCATTCAGCTTGGGATTTGGATTTTTTGGACTTCGTTGAAATTGTAACGTGGCCTTGTTGCTGGCATCAAAACATGCCACAATTGCCTTGCAGGTCTTGTAATCCTGGAGGCAGTTCTGCAAGTGCACTAAAGGTTGTGATGGCAAATGGTGGTTTTTAATACACTTTTAAAAAAAATTGAATATTTATATACTCTAGAATGGCATTTCAAAATTTTCACTGGGAAGGAGCTTCCTGTTTGCTCCTCAGCCTATATGATCCCGGAGAGACAATTTGATGCTCCTGATAACAAGGTTTCTAATGTTTTTTTTATGTTCTGCTGCTTTTTGTCTCTCCTTCATTCTTCTTTTGTAAAAGATGAGAAAAAGGAAGAAGTATAAAGATAAGTCACCATGACAAAATCACTGGTTATTTATGCAAATTGCTGTAGATAGGTTTTGAAGAGTATCTACAATGCCAATAAATTAACTCTATGTTATCATTTAAATGGCTAACTCGTCTTCAACAGATGCAATTTCATCGAGATAATTGCTATTATTTTCTAGAAATAGTTTTAAACAGTGTGCTCTGCTGCTGTATGGTGTATACTTTATTCAGTGAAGCAGTTGTCTCAACTCCTAATTGTCACTTTATGTCTCCTTTTGATATAGACCAAATTATAGACTGGATAGAATTGTTGAAAGAAAGTGACATAATGATACATGAGATGTGACTACAAGCTTGGTGTGCAGTTTATCTATACTTTTTCCTTGTCTCATACATTTTTATTGATGTTGATTTCAAAGAGGTTTTTATTTATATTAGCTTTTGATGATAAAACTGAATGAATGATGTCATTGTAAATAAACTAGATTTAGTGGCAATGTTAAAAATAATCATTCTTTTTTCAAAGAAGGAAAAATTTGGGTGCAGCCACCCTTGTCTAGACTTCATCCTGCTTCCTTTCCCTATCTCAATTATTTTGTCTTGTTTAATTACATCAACATCTCTCTTGCAGGTTGCGTACTCAAATGGATAATTCAAAATCAGCTGTAGCAGAAGTTCAGTCAACAACAACCATGATTGAGCAGCTTGGTGTGGTCTTTGCAGAAATTGAAACTCACAGAGAAACTTCATCTGCCTGTGTTGTTCCATGGAAAGAAATTGAAGGTTACTTTCTCGATCTTGAAAATTCATTCAAAAAGAAGCTTAGTGAGCTGGTAGAGAAAGAAAAAGCTTTGGAGGAGAAGGAAACCAAGACTTCAGAACTGCTTGCGCAGAGAGAGGCTGAAGTTGTGGCCAAGGAACAAGCTTTACTGGATCGGCTTCAAGAGCTGAAAGACTCTGCTGTCTCTGCAATATTGGAGGCCCGCTCAAAGTATGATGTTTCATCACTCGAGTCTACAAACGTAGAGGAAAATTCTGAAAAGAAGGTAAGCAGTTCCTCCAATGGAGAAGATCCTTTATCTGCTCCCGACGAGAAAACTCTTGATAACTCAGACCCACATCCTGAAGCTGTGGCTGTTGAAGTTAAGCCCCGTCCTGAGTTAATTCAACTCTGTGAACAAATGGACATGAAAGGGCTTCTGAAATTTATTTCAGAGAACCGAAACATTCTTTCTGCCATACGTGAAGAAATGCCCCTTGCACTGAAATGTGCACCTGAACCAGCTCATTTAGTACTGGGTTCATTGGAGGGATTTTACCCTCCAGACTTGACTACTTCCCATGAAGGGAACAATAGGGACGTGGCCCTGATGGGCCTGCGGAAGTCCTGCATCCTTTTGATGGAATCCGTGGCCCCACTTCTGATGGGTATGGAAACAGAACATACTGTGAGTGCTGAAATGAAGCAGCAAGCGAAGGCAATTGCTGATGAGTGGAAGCCTAAGGTGGCTAGTGAGGTGGAATTGGATGCTTCCAATGGGGGTGCACTGGAAGCCCAGGCTTTCCTTCAGCTCCTTGCAACATTTGACATTGCTGCAGAGTTTGATGAAGATGAACTTTGCAAGCTTGTCCTTGCTGTCTCCCATCGGAGGCAGACTTCTGAACTCTGTCGGTCTCTTGGCCTAACTGACAAAGTTCCAGGTTGGTATTAATTCTATCAACAGCCCTAACAAGGGTTTGTCATCCACACTGCCACACTATTAAATTTCCATAGGTTGTCCATGAGTGACATAATACTAATTTGTTTGTTTAGGCAACAAAGAGAGATTTGTTGATGAGGACCAGCTGAAATCATCATCTGGCCATTGATTTCATGCATCAGTTGTTTGATTGTGTAAGGTCCTTGTGCAGGTATTGTTGAGACATTGGTTGGCACTGGGAGGCGAATCGATGCTGTTCATTTCGTTCAAGCGTTTCGGCTTGCTGAGACATTTCCTCCCGTGCCACTTTTGAAGACATACTTGAAAGATTTGAGGAGAAATTCCCAAGGAAAGGGTGGGACTGTAGGCACAGCAAGTGTTCAGGTGAAAAACGTTATTTCTGAGCCAAAAGAAATTAAATGCATAGAAAAGATTTTATATTCAGGTTACAGTTTTTTGTTTCCTGTCTGGCTGCCCCCTACTGGGACTTTAAGCTAATGGCAAATCATCGTTGCTTGAAGGCTTGGATACCCTATCTAATGAGCAGATCGAGCTTGCTTAGGTGTTTTTTGGATACTGTGCTTTTTGAGCCTTGATCAAGTGAACAGGATCAAATAAAATTAGTATTTCATTCTTATCATGCGGCTTACAAGCTTATACTCATGTTTGCCACTTGTATCATAGGCTGCCATATGTAATTACTCAATCCCACCCATCTTTGATTTGTCACATTATTGCTGCCTATATATTCCATTTGATTCAAGTTTTACTTTTCCGCTTTTCTGTGGAAGCAGAACAATGCAAATGCACAGGAACTTGCAGCACTGAAGGCCGTGATTAGGTGCATAGATGAGTATAAGCTTGAAGGAGACTACGAACTCAGTCCCCTCCAAAAACGAGTGGCACAGTTGCAGAAAGCAAAAACTGATAAGAAAAGGATTGTTGATACAGCAAATCCTTCTCCCAAGAGACTTCGAGCAAGTGGAAGATTTGGATCCAGCAGACAGCCCCCTCCTATGTTTTTTGAGAGGGGAGGATACCATGAAGGCCCTGACAGGTACCCTGACATGGGCCCTCCTAATTATGGGTATCCACAACCTAGTCAGGCTGTGAATGGACAGCAGCCAAGTTACCAGCAATTATACTTCTATCAGGAAGAACAAGCTCCTCATGGCGTGGCTGGTCCTCCAAACTACAACAGATACCCTGGAGGTGGCTTCCAGGGAGGTGCTCCACAACCTTATTATTACCACGATGATCAAGTCTCCGCTAACCCATCGGGTGCTTCGTCGACCTATGGCAGATATACAGGAAGCGGATTGCAGCCCACCCACTAATCTGATGTCTTGCGACTTATGCCAGGATGAGTCAGACTCTGGCTTTTGCTTCCATTTTGATGCTTATCAATTGAACAATTAACTGTCTCGCTTCAGTTTCTCAAGCTGTTAAATGTCTGCTTCTTTGACTGTAATGCTTTTGGTTGCTGTAGATGCTTCCATATATCCAGAAACTGTACTTGACAAAATGAAGCTTAATCTGTCATTTTTAAAGTTTTTTTTTTCTCCTTTCGAATATAAAGAAGCCTGCATCAGTTCAAAAGATTGATACATCATTCAAACTATAAATGAAGATTTGTTTATGTTGCCTTCGTTTGCTGTAAAACGTAGAGAAGAGGGAACTCCGGCTTTTGGGGTCTTGAAAGATCAAGAAAGTTTCAGCTGTTCCTTGATCGAGTTAAACATAATCACCTTTTTTTGTTAGTGCCACTTGATTGCATTTGGTGAACAGTAAGAATTGGAATCTCTGATAGCAAGCGACCTATGAAAAGACATGTAAGAGATATACTTCAGAGTGAAATTAACGAAATTTTCAATTGGGACTAGGGACCTTTTAGCTGGTTTTAGATGACCCATTTTGTGATAAATATAATTTGATATTCTGTTTGACCAAATTATCTGTGTTTTTTTCTTGCTGGAAGTATCTGAGAAAATTTTCTGATCGATTATGTTTGTTCAACAGATTACAATTTGTCTGGATCGAAAACGATTGGAAAACCAATGCTGTGTTCAAGCTGGTTGGAAGGAAGATCCCCCTCTTACCTCTTCGCTCTGCAAAGTTCCAATAGAAAACAAATGGAGCAGAATAATATAATCGATCACTCCTCTTCCCTCAACTGTTTGGTACAATTTTTTTTCCTTGTTAGTGGGTTTAGAATTATCTAATCGATCAGTCCTCTTCCCCGAGGCTTTGTTTCTCAAGTAAGTGGGGAAGAGAAGTTACATATTGGAGTTCTGTCATTCTTTACATCATCGTCATGCAGACCCACCAAGCCTTGAGGAAATCACTGAACAAGAAAAAACTTATTAGAGATGGGGAAATGAGAGAAACGTTTCCAGGCCATGGAACAAATTTTCACTGTGGATAAGTACAAAGTTAGAGCACCGACAACTCATTATCGTAGCCACAAACATGGCCATTAATTTCAGAGTCTTATAACTACAACGACAGCTACATTAACCTTTTCTTTCACATCCAAAATACAAAAAGGTTGCCTCATCTCCATCTGTAAAATATAGCTCCCTGGTGATTATAACACTGTCAAGTATCATCCAATGCGCAGCACCGCCACCAGAGTATTATGCACATCAGCCTGGGAGCAACACCACCAACTGCTACTGGAATGAAGCACAAGAATTACTCAATCTTAGCGTGTAGAAGTGGCCCGGTAGATCGGTTACCCTACCTTACAACAGCTGAAATGTGTGCAGGCCCCCCCTCCAAATATGATCAATATTTTACAGCACTCGGTCTCGATTCAATTTCCAACATTGGAAAACATCTTGGGAAGTGTTTGAGTGAAGCAAGAAGAGAGAGTGCCATCTCGTAGAATCAAATAGATAATAAATGCCAAATATCCTGTCGTCGCTACTGCCACGGTTGAGCCCAACCATGGACCGTTAATTTCGGAGAAGAAGAAGTCCAGCAAAAGATACCCATTTATCACCATCACTAATATAGCTACTGTCCATGCCACAATCTGCAACATCAAATTCATAGTTTGTATAAGGTCGTTAAACAAACAGAGATGATTCAGTATGGAGAACAAACCATCGCATCATATGTATAATTTTACCCTAGCCAAGTAATGAGGACTGCTTACGAACAGTCTTCGAAGACGTATAACTTGTGCCTTTCATGGGCTCAATGCAAAGTTTTCATTCACCTTTCTTAGTGACATTATTTAAAATTTGAGGATGCATGCTACTGTATCCTACTTTGAGGAGCATCCTATAATATTAGTTTAACATGCACAGAAATACATATACTCAGGTGAAATCACTTGAATGACTACAAAGTTTCCTAAATTTCCTGTTTTTTGCATTCTCTTGTGTTCTGAGCAGTTCTACAAAATTTTAGAGTTAACCAACTATAGTCCTCAATATTAACCACATTGACTCTGCCCACCACTGCCCTCAATATTAAGCTACTCTGGCCAATGGAATCAGTTAATAGAACTTTTGGCAGTCGCTCTAACCATAATGGAGATCATTTCACAGTTCCAGTTCCATCTGTAGCATCTTCAGAAAAGGGAAAAGAAAAAAAAACAGGCACATACTACATTTAACACAGAAATCTCTAACAAATATTATTGACAGATACGTTGCACTAGCATAATTGTGTTCTAGATACTAAAATGTAAACATTTGAGCCATTATAGTAAAAATTTATAAAGATAAAAAACATAAAGTAGGATTAAGCATTAGAAAGGAAGGACAAAATGGCCTAAAGCTCCATGAGGAAAAAAAACTAGTAGTTACAAAAAATAAAAAAGTTTTGCCAAATTATATAGGGACCTAAAAGAGAATTTATAAAAACTCCTCTATATTGATCAATATACTGCCTATGAACTATCAGCAGGTTGGCAAACAGTTCCGCTTTCATTGTTTTCATTTCTGATGGTCTATGAGGGTGTTTAGTGATACATAAAAAGCAATACAGTAGCTGGTATATATAATCTTTTTTTTTTTTTTGAGAAAGTTATTGTTTATACATTTTCTGATTATCTTTAATTTAAAAGGCGGCTTCCAAATGAAAGGAAGAGAAGCCCATAAAATCCAGCCTTTTGAGTCAAACATGAAAGAAAATTAACACATATTGTCAATGGTCCCAACCCCTGCCAGGACCACTAAAATGAAGGCTAACCAGCAAGCTTTTAATGAAGAAAAGATAAAGAGAAGCCCATAAATTCCGGCACTTTTGAGTCAACATGCCTCCTAGGTGCCTTTCTAACGAAAGAAAGAGAAGCCCACAAATTCCAGCACTTTGGGTCAACATGAGAAGTTTTCGAAACAATTCAAGGGATTAAAAAAAAAAAGAGGCTTAGCACAAGAGAAAAGAGAAGTTAGCACTTACTTTAAGGAAACGACCAATCCGAAAAATGCCCATGATGTCCTCCTTGGACACCAAACAAAGAAGGGGGACGACTGCAAATGGAATCTGAACCGACTGAAGCACATTGAGCCACTCATTCAGAACATCCAGAGCTGAATCCGAAGTCTCAAAAACAAGTGCAACAATGATAGTGGGCACAATCGCAAAACTTCTAGTGATTAGCGACCTCATCCATTTCTTCATCCTCAGGTTGAGAAACCCTCCCATTATGAACTGGCCTGCATATGTACCTGTTATGGTGCTACTCTGTCCTGCTGCTAATAATCCAATCCCCCAAATATACAAAATAGGAAAGAGACCCCCTCCATACTTCTCTTGGAGATACTGGCCCGCATTTCCAAGACCAATAGAATCAGCTATTTCTGTTCCATAAAATCCTTTTGCAAAGACCGTAGTTACAAACAAATTGATCATGAAGGAGATTAAGAGGGCTGCAGCAGACTCAATTGAGTAGTAATTAAGAGCCTCCTGGACACGCCCCTTTTTGCTGCTGTCAATTTTTCTTGACTGTACAAGAGCAGAATGCAAGAAGACATTGTGAGGCATGATCACACAACCCACAATACCCACAGCCTGTCGAATGGTTTTTGAGCCGAGTTGTGGGACCAAAACACCTGTAGAGAGAAAAAAGGATAAGCTTTCCTTTTTGTATTATCAGTAACCTAAGCAAGGATTTTGGTTCCATAGTTGGTACCTATCAGAAGTTCCTTGCCATTGGGTTTAGTGTCACCAAACATCCAAGCAAAGGACAGAGCCATAGTAGCAATCAGAACTGCAAAAACAGCTTCTAACTTCCGCACGCCATAGTTTTCCAAAAAAAGAAAAATGAAGCTGTAAGCAATATAGAGAGCAAAAATTAGGCACAACTGGAAACAAACAAGCCAGTTAGAGTGGTTTCATAATGCAAGACAATGGAGCTGTTGGTATAAACAGTGGTATTGAGTTTAGAAATTCTTTTAGAAGACCAAAAAAATTAGACATAATAGAGGTTAAGCAAAAGAACAAGCCATTTTTTTAACTGATGGTGATATGAGTAAATTAAACAGGAAAAAATATTGATTGAAAAGAAGGGATAAAGATCTTTCAACCCCCAAGAGGCAAGGATGCACCATCAACAAAACATGGCAAAAGAACTTCTGCCACATAGTTTATTTCATTATTGTCATAGTTTATTAGACTTTAGTCCCTTATTTATTACATGTGGTCATAGGAGAGGTTTATCTGTGATTTCAGATGTATTTGAGACTTCTACATAATTATTTTGATAAACAAAATTGAACATGCAAGACCAGAATTATTTTCCAATTCTGCTCGTCCAAAAGAAGATAGTGGCTCTCTTGAAAACGCACACTGCTTTCTATCAGATCTCCTTATTCCACCCTTACTCTCTCACTTATCCTTTTTTTTATAGGTTAAACAAACAGTATCCGGAGATCCACTCTATTTATAATTATTAAATATCAAATAATCCAAGCACCACTCCACTAAATTACTCATAAAAGTGAAGCCCTGGATCAAGCAACTTGATGTATGCCCTCTTATAGAAAATGAAGTAACAGAAACAAGAGTATAGTACAAACAGCTACATAAGACAAAGCGCGCACCAGAAGCCTGAGGCACCAATGAAGCCTGAGGCACCAATGAACGTGGTACGAGAAGGAAGAAGATAAAATGTTGTAAAAAAGATATCAGGGAAAGAGAGCTTTAAGAAAATAAAATAGGAAAGACCCTATACAATTTTTTCTTTAAAAGATGGCTTTCATTACTTTGAAAAAACTTTCAGGAATTCTGAATTAAATCTAAAATACCTTCCACTTGAGGAAAACAGGAAAAGTCTTTAGACTGGATAAAAGCATTCAAACTTGAACGCAACCACAACCTGCTAGAATTTTTTTAAGAACGTAAAAGAGACAAGCACGGTGAGAATCATGCTTGAAAACACGATACTTTCATACGAGCTAAAAAATTTCTTTAGTCAAAACAGAAGCTTTCACCCTGACTAGCTTCAACAAAATATATTTAGGACAGGTAAATCTTAAAAAAAGAATATCATCACGCACTATTCGCAGTTACATTGTAGTTTTCACGTCAGCTTGTGTTGGAAGTCACATACTTTAGCTATTAATTAATCGCGTTCAGAAATCTTTAGAAACACGAAAAAGCCATCTATTTCAAGCCCTAAATAAAATATTAATGCCGAAAAGAGAAACCAATAAAGAATTACTATTACGAATGAATTTAGATCTTACCAATCAAGGGCAGTGATGACGACCCCGGCCCAGAGCGGAAGAACCCCATGGCTCAAAATCTTGATCGCAATAGCGCTCCCGATCACCTCCTGTATATCAGCTCCGATCAGCGCAATCTCGGCCATGATCCAGAGGAGGAGCCGAGCCCAGCGTGGATACTCCTCCCGGCAGAGTTCAGCGAGGTGGCGACCCGTGGCCACCCCCAAGCGAGCCGACAACAACTGAACGAGGAGACCCATGACAGTTGCCCACAAAAGAAGCCAAAGAAGCGAGTAACCTGCGACAGCCCCCGCCTGCAAATCGCCCTCCAGGTTCCCCGGATCGAGAAACGCGATGCTCATAAGAAACCCTGGCCCTGTGAAAAGCCAAAGTTTCCGCCAGGAGAATGGTGGCGTGACGGAGGGATCCCCACCGCTCTCAATGTCATCTTCGTCGCTGGTAGAGATGCGAATCTTCTCTTCCGTCTGGTAGGCGGCTTCCTCCTCGGAGGAAGAATCCTGCTCGTCGCCGGCGACTGGAGACCGGAAGGGTGGCAAAAGGCGTCTATCCTCTTCTTCCGGCTCGAGGGGAGCCATCGTGGCAAGCCCCCTGGTTCACGATCGAGCTATCCCGATCCCTGATGCCGACTGTTAGGCCGTGCCTCTACGAAGGTTTCGTGATAACAAATCTGTTACACGTAATCCCTCTCCGATTTAACAAAGACACGTCGAGAACTGCTAAGGGGCTTATTAGGGGACCCCAGCCAGAGTGAGAGACAAAAGACCCCTCTTCACAGGGGTAATTTTGACATTTCAGAAAAAAACCGTAATTGGTAAGCTTCGTCTAATCGTCTCCTGGACCACGGTGAGTGCCTCGTTTTCACCACCGGGAAGAACTCCACCGCCGTCGCCGCCAATATTCTTCTTCTCCGGCTCTCAACCCGACAAGAAGGAAAATACGATTTTCGCTCCGGTTAGAAAGAGAAGAAATTGTTGCACCTGCGATTTGAAGTTTCCAACAGAAGGAGGAACCGAGTGTCGCCGCCGGCGATTCGTAAATCTCCGTTACGGGAGAGAGCCAGACTCACAGGAGCAGAGAAGTTTGTACGTGGAAAAACACCGAAGATCAGTAGCCATTTTAAAGGGGACGATAGTGGGCCCATTGGATGTGGTAACACTACCGGCCCAAAGAATTTCAATTTATTGATATTTAATGGGCCTGAAAATTATTTTATGATATCCCTTTCACTCTTCCTAATTATGTCCTTATTTTAATTCTTCAAAATATTTTCAGTTAAAAATAAAAATAAATTTATAAAAAAATAAAAAATCGAACTAGATTATTTCTAAAATTAATTTATTTAATTTCAGTTTGCCTCAAAATAATTAAATATTTTTTAAATTATAATGAATATTTTTCTAATTATAATTGAATCAGAACCTCATTTCCGACACGTCCATGCTCGTTCCTCAACCGTGGCTTTCTCATGGGGGCACGTTCCTGTAATGCGCGGCCTACTTAATGAAAAGTGGGCACTATATACCTAATATGGTAGAGTACAAAGGGAGGTCTCTAATTACGATAGTCTTCTATTTATGTTGAGTCATTTAGTTATGTTAGGACTTGACTTTGGGCATAATTAGGACAATGGTACTTTAATTATAATTACACTCTATTATTTTTATCCGTATACTCGGATTACAACAACTCAATGAAGTTTTTCTCTTTTTCATAAATTATTATTTCTCTCAATAATCCCTTTCATTTTTGCCCTTATTACGAAGGGCTTTCAAGCTCAATCAGAGTGTGGATCTTGACTCTTTTGTTATCGTTTTGGTCATTGTTCGTACTGCTGTAGTTATCTACGCTCATCAAAAGAGAATTTTTTGTTAAATTGAATAATCTTTTATGAATGGTGCAGAAAGCAACAAGGCTTGCGTTCTGCTAGCATCAACCTAATTCCGTTTCCCACCATTCATAGTGCTGTTCCATGTAGAAGACCGAAAGGATGCGGAGTCATTTTATTCCATATGTTTTATGACAGATTCATCTTTATCTTTTCGTAAGCTCGTGGGATTTGAATAAATAGGAGTTTGCCGATTTGAATAAGAATTTTTTTACCTGGTAATGGGGTTTTAATTCGCCATTTGAGAAAGCTCTTCTTGTCTTTGTATTTACCTGGTATTAAATACACATTTTTGGCTGTCTTTGCTGCTGAGAAAAACTTGATATAGGATGTCCTCATCATGAACTCATTTTCTCCTCAGTTTGTCTTGTACAGCAGCTATGATCTGTTACAATTTTCACAGATCTGACTTTAGTACCCATCTGCTCTCTGTTCAATGGGTATTCCATCGTCTGCTCTCTCTGTTGATTGTCAGATTTTGTTTTGTATGCTTCCAGGCCTCGCTTTAATCAGCATCAACCAAGCACCAACACCCACAATGGAAAAAGGAGAGAAGACAAAAGGATTCACTGTCTCAGAGCAGTAAAAGCTGGAGGCTCAGGCGATAAGATCTACCTGCTAAGCAACTGTACAGCAAGAGTAAATAGCATCTCGGTCCCAACTCTTTTTCATTTATGGTGAATCATCATCTTCTGCCAAAAGAAAGAAAAAATGCCATTTCTGATTCATTAGTCATGGCATGAATGTCTTTTCCTGTGTTTGATTCTTCGCAGTTTTTTCTCCCCGGAAGCTTCGACGAAAGGCCCTTCCATTCTGTCACGGACCATTCGTTCTTTGTCCATATTAAGGAAGAGAACAACTCAGGAACAAACCGGAGTAAATGTGTCCAATTTCTTTCCACAGATGCATAATCTTCTTATGTTAAAACAGTTTTCGACATCTACAATCTTCTTATCTTAAAACACAGTTCACATCAGTGTCAAGAACCCTTCTGGTCAGAAAGAAATATATTCTCCTTCAAATGGCAAACAATCTTCTTACTTTATGGACGAGTCTTCTGCAAATTGGGCACACCTTGTTCTCCCCTTCCGTGATCCTAACAAAACCCATCCCATTTAGAATTACAGTAAGCAGCTTACTTTAAAAAAAGAAGAAGAAGAAGAAGAAAGAGGAGGAGCTTCTGCTGGAAAAAAAGGGAGAGGGAGGTGAGTCCCCCCTCTTTCCCTTCCTTCCTGATGATGGAAAGGGAGGAGGGGAACTCACCCCTCTCCCCCATGGAAAAATAGAAAAGAGATGGGAACCTGTTTCCGTCTCTCTCATGTGAGGTGCAAGTGAGATACTAGCAGAACTGAACCCACTAGTGATCTGGTTAGTAAAAATGAAGAGGTGCCTCCTCCCTCACATAAGCCTCACAGGAGACATATTTGTGGATGATCCAGTCTTTTTGGTATATTTACTTACTTCTGAGCACAGGTGTAGCAGGTAGCAGAGTGTCCACAGGGAATGAAGAAGCAATTTCTCCTCCCATCGTAGCAAATCACACATATCTTCCCATCATATAAGTCCATGGGAGAGTTACAACACAAGCTTGAATCTGAATCGTCTTCCATGGTTCCATATGAGCATGGAGCTTCCTTTTCTGACATTAGAGGGTTCGCCTGGCTTTCGATATCTGGTTCAGCTGCCTCCTCAGTGCCCCACTCACTGCGGAAAACACCAAGGCATTTGAAGAGGACAGATACAACAATAATAAGAAGCCCTGCAACATAAGAAGTTTTCACCACCAAAAATCAAGAATCAGGGCTGAATAAACTCCTGAAACTGAGAGAAAATATAAACATGTAAAAATTTCATTTGAGATACCTAGAATCAAGAAATAAGTAACTACTCGAGCCATAAAAGAGATCTCTATATGCCCCTGCAAGGAAGAATACATTGGAAACCCAGTTGCTATGAGAAATTCATGACAATATCAAAAGTAGGAAAATATTTATGAGAATACCAGGTTCAAAAGCTTGTTAGTGCAAAGCTTAGTTCAGAACGGAATTCACCACCTAGAGTACAGAATCTAGTGTTTGAACTCAATATTTGCACTACTGAGATTAACTGTTTCACCAAAAAAATTATCTTTTCTCACCTTATATCCTTGTGATCGGAGGAGACTAGCCCCACTGCTAATACAGATACTAGCAAATCTGAACCCTATTAAATCCTTATTCTTACTCAAAACAGTTGTAATCACTCCCTCTTTTGATTGGGAAAAAAAGGTTTGAAATAAACAGTCTATAACCTCTCCATCGAAGAACTTCTGTATAGACAAGACGCTATTCTGCAACTTTAGGAATTTGATCGCTATGGTTGGAGGTAAGTTTTCATGTTTACATTTTATATTTTGATTATGAATTTCATGATGTATGATAAAATTTTTTTTTTCTTACATGAAACTCTTAAAAATTATAAAAACGAGATGGAGTTAGAGGACACACATTATTGGTAGTAGATAAGACCAAACAGTGAACGCCATTTGCTTTAATAGTGTCATGTAGCTTTGATGGTAGATCAGGCCTCATTCTCAAGGTTATGCTTTGAATGCAAAGACACTACGAGACCACAGTTCTTGTCATCTTCCGCAATAACGTAGTAGCTTCTCCTGTCACTTGGAATAACAAAAAAAAAAAAGGAAGATTTCAAGTTAGTTTGCCACAACCATGACTAGGAGATTAAAAAAAACACCGATGAAGATTAAACTTTGCCTGAGAAAAAATTTCAGTTGAGACAGAAGAACGAGAGAGCACGACTGTATCGTAAATACTACCCAGCTGTAATATAGCTTAATGTATAGCTTAATGAATGGAAAAGAGGAAACTGACCGGTTTGTATTCCATATCAAAGCCTCTTCCCTGAACTTGTCACTTACGTAGCTTGTCTTGAAGACAGGTATCAAAGACAACGGAAATTCCTGTACTACGAGGATCATGCATGGAAGAAGGAGAAGAACGAAGGGAAAAAGCATTACATGTCACAAATACACAATATCAGGGGAATGAGCGAGCGAGCGAGAGGCCAGAAAATTTGATAAGAAGCGATAGCTCGAGAGTGTAGAGAAGAGTGAGGAGGATTCATGAACGGTAATGGGTAATTAAGTGGAAGCAAAAAATGAAGCAGCAGGTCTTCGAAACGGGGGAAGAGAGGGACGATGGAAGACCGGTAGCTGGTATGTGTGCACAGCTGACTGGTTTTTGATCTGGAGATGGGCGGGAGAGACGGAACGGTAGGTGTGGCAGGGAAATACTTAAATAAGGCCAGGGAATAGGGATCCCCACCCCTTTAACCCTTCTCCAATGGGGAGAGATCTTCCACTCTCAGCCATTTATGGCAGCACCCAGCACACACCCCACCCCCGGGGCGCAATAGGTTGTAAATGGTGACCAAAGGGAGGGATCAGGTTTGGTTGAACTAAAATTAATTTATTGATTTATGTAAATCAAGAATTTAAATATTATGGAATTGTTATCATTAGGCTGATCAGGCTCATTTTCTTCTTCTATATCGTATGCTCATATTTGATTAATTATCCAATTAGTGTTTCTAAAACAGGCTTAGTTGGGTGTTCAAGAAGAAGAGAACCCTAACTTTTATGTGAAAAAAAACTATAAAGTAATAGATACAATGGTGTTGTAGAAAAGATATAAGGGACTAAAGTAATTTTTAACGGACCCCTAGAAAAGAAAAAAAAAGAATTTGACCATTATTAATCCCAAAAAATAGTTAGTAAAAATAAGATAATGATCAAATTCTCATTTTCACTAACTGTTTTTTGGAATAATAATAGTCAAATTCTAATTTTTTTTTCCATGGGGTTCCAAACAAACCCTTAGGCTCTAACAACTCGTTTTAATTTGATCATCAGATTTGATCTATATTTTCTTTTTTTTTCATGGGGTTCCAAACAAACCCTTAGGCTCTAACAATTGGTTTTAATTTGAACATCAAATTTGATCTATTTATCCAAGTTTGTGCCTCATCTAAATTTGATGAAGGTTGCAACACTAGACACGACCTATACAAAATCAGTCATACACTTTGAATTATTACTTTACACAATATACTTTGTTAGGAATTAGACGCCCAAATTCCAAACTAACAAGATCAATAATAATAAATGTGGAAGAAAGAAAAACAAACACCAAGATTTATACAGGTTCGGCTCAAGGTGAGACTATATCCTGTCTTGCGTTGTTGCAATAATCCACTATAAAGATGAAACACTTAGAGATGTTTTCTCTACATATAATGAGAAAATTAGGGTAACCGCTTTACAAGACTAAAATTTCCAAACTACCCTTAATAAAACAACAGTTAATATATCGTGGACCAGAGCCCCCACACCCCCGAAAGGGGGGCTTCCCGACCCATGACGACCTTACGGTGAAGGTCGATCCGCGTACCGACTCAGCATAGGGCATTGATTTGGCTCCACAATTAACAATCTCCCACTTGGAGACTAATCCATCATCAATATCTCCTCTGTAGCTATAATAGCTTCTCAATCCTCAAGGAGAAGTCCAACTGAAGTTGCACACAACTTCAGTTTCTCAATCGTAATAGTTTTTGTCAACATATCAGTCGGATTTTGACTTCCTTGAATCTTCTCAAGTGCTAAGACTTCATCATCCAGAGCCGATCTGATGAAGTGATAACACACCTGTATGTGCTTTGTTCTAGCATGATAAATAGGATTCTTGGCTAAATGAACAACACTCTGATTGTCACAGTATAACACATTCTTTTCATACATGAGACCTAATTTTTCCCAGAAAAACTGTAGCCATACCATCTCTTTGCTGGCTTAAGTCACGACGATATATTCTGCCTCAGTAGTGGAAAGAAGAATTATCTTTTGCAACTTAGAGACCCAGCTAACTGATGTAGCACCCAATGTGTATACATATCCAGTGGTACTCTTCCTGCCATCAATGTCTTCAGCCATGTCAGCATTTACATAACCCTGTAAGCCCAAGTCTGACTTTCTGAAACATAAAGCTAAGTCTGTAGTGCCTCTCAAATACCTGAGAATCCACTCCACTTCTGCTCTGTAGAAGGTGACTGATCCTTAGATAACCTAAAGTGACTAGCTAAAGGAGTACTCACTGGTTTTGCGTCATTCATGTTGAACATGCTCAATACCTTCTTCACATATTCTTCTTGTGAAGGTTTCAAGACATCAATATTTCTAATAATCATTATCCCAAGGATTTGTTAAGGATTTGTTTTGCAGCACCCAAATCGTTCATTGAAAATTTCATGGACAACTCCCTTTTTAACTTATCGATCTCCTGTTTGCAAAAACCTGTTATCAACATGTCATCAACATATAGCAGTAAAATGATGTAGGAGTCATCAAGCTTCTTCACATAACAACAATGATCCGCCTGGTACCTTAAGAAACTATTACTACTCATAAAGGTGTCAAACTTCTTATGCCATTGTCTTGGAGTTTGTTTAAGACCATACAAGCTCTTTTGAAGTTTACATACCATTTTCTCCTTGAGCTTTGAAACCCTATGGTTGCATCATGTAAAATTTTTCCTCCTAATCACCTAAAAGAAAGGTTGTCTTTACATCCAACTGCTCTAAGAGCAAGACTTCCTTCGTAACTAGTCCAAGCACTAATCTAATAGTAATCAATTTCATTACTGGAGAGAAAATCTAAATATAGTCAATGCCTTTTTTTTTGTTGAAAGCCCTTTACCACCAGTCTTGCCTTGTACCAGCGTAAGGCGTTGATTAGACTCTACAACTTAGCATCTTAGGTAGCCTAGCGAACTATTGTAAGTCCTTTTATGGGCAAATTGCTATAGTTGGCCTTTGTGGCCTCTTATTGTAAATGTCTTTTAGCTTCTTATATAGTGGATAGAGTGAATGTAGCAAGCTGAGTTTGGATTGTGAACCAATATGATATCCTTGTGTTTTTATTGGTATTGATATTTTACTTATTAAAAATTTAATTTTATATTATTTTTCAATTGGACTTGAAAAGAGTTTAAAATGCTAATTATTATTCAAAATCCCATTCAAACCTCTCTAGGTTTGTGCCCCATGAAGCCTAACAAATGGACTAGTGGAGAAGAGTCATGGCTCATGTGGAATGGCTTGGTTGGCTAACCTAAAGATGGCTAAGATGGAATGGAACTTTATCTAAGTACCTTGGTTGGAGAGAACCTCCTCTAGATGGCTGATCACCTTTGATCCATTATTAATTTTTAATTGCTTGGGTGTTGGCAACTTTTGTAATCAAGTTTTTCTCATTGGTTTCAAAAGTCAATTACAATATAAGGAGGCAAAGGCCACAACAACAACGACCCTCAAAGGTTTTATAAGACAACCAATGCCTATTAGATAGTGAATATAAAACTTACTGCAACACCAACAATTCAATCACAACCAAAAAGGTTTTACAAGATATGTCAATTCAGGTTTAGACAAGCTTACACAAAGCATGTCCAATAACAATTGCATGAGTTGCTTTTAGAGATTAAGCAAAATAAATGCTTCTAGATATGCATATATTAGCAAGAAAGATTAAAATTGATTACACCTAGACCTACTAGCGCCATCCAAATGCGAGGAGCCACTCAAGACAATGATGACTAAAGTGATTTGAAACTTTCTAAAACTTTATGAAAATCAATCAATGATAAAAAAATGTACCCCCTTATTAAATCAGCTCAACGGAGTAAATATGTAAAATTATGAGCTTGGAAACGATTATTGAATGTAATTGATTATTTGAAAATCAAGTGACAAAGGTTTAACGTGAAATCAAATAAGTACCAAGATTTAAAAATGAAATATTTGTTGTAATTAGCCTTTTGAAACCTTGAAGGAATGGCCTTTGAATCATCAATTTGATCTCCACAAAAGATTTTCTAAGTGTGATAGTGCTTTGGGGTACTTCTTAGTCATTTAGTCACTTTGAAATGTGGTAGAAAATGTCTTAAATAATAGAAGTGTAATGTTCAAAATAGAGTAGTTGGGTTTGGAAAATGACCTTTTGTCATTTTACAAAATCCGTTAAATCTTCCATAAACACAATGGTAGGTCATTGACAAAGTTTAGAGACCTATTTTGGACAAATCAAAGCTCCAAATCTCGTTCTTTAGCTTTTTGCGCAATCACTATTCCAATGGTCTTGCCATTTTTTTAACAGCCTCTTGCCTAGAGCCTTTTGTTTGAATAGACTTGGAATTTCAGCTCTCTATTGAAGGCACTATTTAAATCCTCAGAAGAATATTTTAGTCCATCTTCTACAACTCTTCATGCAATGCACTATTTAAATACATGGAGAACCATTCGAATAGTCTTCTTTTCCAACTTTTTTGTTGAATCCATCATTCTAATACTTGATGCTCTATTCAAATGGTTTATATCACAATCAAGACAGGTGAAATTATACCAAATTTCAAGGGATCTCGATTAAGTTAGAGAGTCTTCTAAAGAATGAACTTTCCTTCTATAAATTTGGTGCCAACTATCATTCAACTCCAGCCTTTACTTCCCTTTTGTTCTCTTGAATTTTTAGTCAAGTAAATCCATAACTCTATCTCAATGTGGAATACTTCCAATGTGAGAAAAAAAACATGTTATCTTCTTCAAAAACTTTGAACCATAACTTCAACAACAACAAACATAAAAGGTACTTCAACCTTAAGGACTTTTAACCCCTGCAAGCATAACCTTTTTTTTATCATAAAACCATAAAACTAATAATAAAATGGCATGGCCTCATTCAACAAACAATAACCAGCATTCCACCAGCAACAACATCATGAAAAATTTCCAAAGAGAGCATGGATTGAACACATTGAAAAACTACGAGGTTGAAGTAAACATATAAGATACGGTAGTTCTAACTTTTCTAAACAACCCATGCTAAAAAACATCCAACTTTCTAAGACATGCACCAACAACCATCTTCAAGAACAAAAATAAGAAGAAAGACTTATCTTTTATGAGGCAAAAGACTCAAGATCAATCCTTTGATCAACACCTCAAATCCATCGAGGAGATTAATAAAAAAACTCAATCAATCAACACCATAACTTTGGGATCCTAAACCTAATGTTCTGATAACGTGTTAGATTTAGGATACCTTGCTGTTTTTAGCAAACGAACTAGATTAAAGGTGAAGAGAGTAACGAGGGAGAGAGAGAAAGAAGGGATGAATAAGTGAAAGGACAAGGAGAAGGAGAGAGTAAGAGAGGTCGGCTAACAGAGAGAGAGAGAGAGAGAGAGAGAGGAAAGAGGATTAGGTTAAGTGACATCCTAATCCTTGTCCTCAATATGTATTTATAATAATGAGAAATTTAATAATTACATCAATACCCTTTACCATGAGAAGGGAGGAGAAAAATAAAAAAATTAAAGATAATTAACATCATGCCACTATAACTCGAGCTTATCTTCCAACACTTGCGAAATTGATATCTCCATCTAAAAAACACAGATAGATAATTGGTTTGATAAGGTAGAAAATAGAATTACAGATATTTATTTTGACATATAAATCTCTATATAAAGTCTCGTTCTTGATGGCATGAAGCAGTTGAAAAATTGAAGCTTTCTGTTGTTGCTCGAATCTTTCTTGCTACTTGACCTTTGTTACTTCAAATATCAGTTTCTTTTTGTAGAAAATTCTGATTGCCAAAATTTATTTTGATTTGGAATTTTGACTCAAAGATCTTTTCGTCAATATATAATTTGAAATATGAAAATTTTATTATAGAGGTGTGAACACCAAGAAAACAATGGGTACAGGGACAAGAGAGAAAGAAAAATGATAGAATATGAAATTAAACTACTAGAGATGATAGATAAAAAACGATCACATTATCTTTGTGGGTTGACCGAATTAACTCACAAAACCTACTCTGATACCATATTAAATTTTTGGAACAGAGAAATACTCCACTAGCTTGTTGTAATTTGAGTATATGAGCCTCTATTTATAGTAGATGAAATAAGTAGAATCTAATTATAATTAAACTTCCCTTATCCTAATTACACCCAAAGTTAAACACTAAAAGATAAGTCCTAGAATAATTAAACAACTGAACATAAACAAGAGATTAACATAACTAAAACACCTTTAACTAAGACTCTTCGGTGAGACCTCCTTCCATATAAATTATGGCTATGTGAGAGTTCTTACTGTAAAAATCATGTAAGACTCTTCCATATCTGCACTGCAACACATTAGGTACAAGATCAAAGGGTACTTAAGGAGAGGGAGGATAACCAACCTCAGAAACTCCCATAGATGGCACTAGCGATGGTGGAGGCAATGGAGCAATGACCTTGTTAAATGTTGTAGATGCGGAAGTGTCACTACGCTCATAGCATGACACAATAGGCTTAGACATATTTGGAAAAGTAGCAGCCTTTGATTGAATGGAGTTGAATGATTCATCCTCAAAAAGGTAATGTTTGCATTAATGGAGATTTTCCACAAGAGATGGGTGAGAGGAAAAAAATTCCCTTTTGAGACTCAAAAATAAAAGCTCTTCCATAAAATTTATTAAATCCCTTTTGAATCTCAAAAATAAAAGCTCTTTCACTTAAGAGCTCTTATATCAAATTTATTTACGCTCGAAGTCAAACAATGGACAAAACAAACATAGCTAAATACTCAATAAGGTAGAGGGAAAAGGGTTATTGTCAAAAAATAAGGTGTTATATGGGGTTTCAATATTAATGACTCTAGAGGGCATCCTATTAATGAGTTAGCGTACCATGAGAACTACATATGGCCTGTAAAACTAAGGGATGCAAATGGACAAAACAACAAAGCCCAAACAAGTTCAAGTACATGTTTGTTTTTATGTTCAACCACACCATGCTATTGAGGCGTAGACACACGATGTGTGGTGGAATGCCATTTTTATCACAAAAAATGTAAATTATGATAATAATTATTCTTAGGCCTCATCTAAACAAATTTTTTGACTTTGGTACTAAATGTTGAGAGGGAGAAGTAAAGTGTACTACTAATGGTGCTAGTTTTGACCTATAGTAATGCATGTCCAAGACTTTCCGAGTGTATTAACCTAAGGTGCTACCCAGAGAGCCAAGCCTTCTAAATACAACCAAGTATTTCTCAAATCAACAATGAATAGCAGTCGATTGCAAGATAAGTTGGATCAAGGCAAGTTGAAATATCTATAAACTGGTTGAAGAGTGAAGCAAGAACATTGTTGAATCCTCCTTATTTTAGGTTGTATCCAACTTTTTCCACATAAAGTATTCAAATAGTCTTTTTTTTTGCAATTTTTTTGTTGAATCCTCCTTATTTTAGGTAAGGAGGATTATATCACAATCTTCTTTAGCCCCTTAAAGCATTGACCGATATCACACTTAAGGAGTTTATGAATCCTTTCGAGGTAAGTCCATCTTCCCCTCTTGTATTTGGTCTACCATTTGATACTAGGCCCATAGCTCTTCAAAAGGAACCTAGGACTTGTATTAGGTCCTCTACTTCTCATCCTATATCAAATTTTGTTTCTCATCATCGTTTATCTTCTTGTTGCTATCAATTTCTTGCATCTTTCTCTTCTATATCTGTTGTACAGTTGCTTCAGGAGGCTCTGAGACATCCGGGGATGGAAGGAGGCAAAGGAAGAGGAAATAAATGCATTATATGAGATGGTTATGTGGGCTATAAATGGGTTTTTACTATTAGGTACAATCCAGATGGTTATGTGGTTCGCCTGAAAGCTCATCTAGTTGCAAAGGGTTATATGTAGTGCTATGGAGTAG
Organism: Aristolochia californica; assembly: GCF_029961685.1. Classification (NCBI taxonomy): domain Eukaryota; kingdom Viridiplantae; phylum Streptophyta; class Magnoliopsida; order Piperales; family Aristolochiaceae; genus Aristolochia; species Aristolochia californica. The sequence continues at coordinate 2,558,720 of NW_027181837.1, forward strand.
ATTATGAGGAAAATTTCTCCCCTGTGGCCAAGTTAAATTTGATAAAAATCTTATTATCACTCACGGCTAATTCCTCTTGGTCAGTATAACAATTAGATGTGAAGAATGCATTTTTAAATGGTGATATTAAGGAAAAAAATTATATGCATCAACCACTTGGATTTGTGGTTGAGGGGGAGTCAATATGCAGATTAAGGAAATCTTTATATGGCTTAAAATAGTCTCCTCGGTCTTGGTTTGACAAATTTAGCCAAACAATGTTGCGGTTCGGATTCAATCGATGTGCAACATATCATTTTGTCTTTGTCAAGAATACCTTAAAGGGAAGTGTATTAATGGTGGTTTATGTCGATGATATTATCTTGATTGGTAGTGATGTAGAGAGTATAAAAAAATCAAAGAGAAAATATGCAAAGAATTCAAAACAAAAGATCTTAGACTTCTGAAATATTTTCTGGGTATTAAGGTCTTCCAGTCAAAGCATGAGATCATCTTATCTCAAATGAACTATATTCTTGATCTACTTGAGGACAAATGAATGATGGGATGTCAACCAGTAGATACTCCTATGGATGCTAACACAAGTTATGTGCAAGCTCTAGTGAAAATGTTGATATAGGTAAATATCAAAGACTTGTGGGAAAACTTATTTACTTCACAATGAATAGATCAAATATATCATATGCAGTAAGTGTGGTTAGTCAGTATATGCATAAATCACAACTTACCCAATCGTTCGCTTTGGAGATGATCCTTAGGTATTTAGAAGGAGCTCCAGGGAAGAGATTTTTGTATAAAAATCATGGTCACTTCAACATTGAAGGTTTTGTAGATGCCAATTGGGTTGGATCACCTGATGACAAGATGTCCACTTTTAGGTATTACACTTTAGTTGAAGAAAACTTGGTTACATGAAGGAGTAAACAGTAAAATATTGTTACAAGATCCAGTGCATAAACATAATACAGAGTTATGGCCCATGCAGTCAGTGAGCTTCTATGGATCAAATCCCTCCTTACTGAATTAGGGTTCCACAAAGAATCCCTTATGGAACTATATTGTGATAACCAAACAACTATCCATATTGCTTCAAATCCAATCTTCTACGAAAGAATAAAACATATTGAGGTAGATTCCCACTTCATATGAAAAGATTTCAAGCCTGTGTTTTATCTCTTAGACATGTCTCATCTCAAGGATAGGTGGCAAACATACTTATAAAACCAATCACATCCAAGATCCAGACAACTATATGCAACAAGCTAGGTATCTACGATGTTTTCTCTCCCCCGGCTTGAGGGAGAGTATTGGAAGAAAAGCTTGAGTTATAGTGGCATGATGTAAATTATCTTTGATTTTTGTCATTTTCCCTCCCTTCTTAGGGTAAAAGGTATTGATGTAATTATTAAAATTCTCATTATTATAAATATATATTGAGGACGAGGATTAGGACGTCATTTAACCTAATTCGCATTCCCTCCTCTCTCACTCTCACACTCTTAGCCGACCTCTCCTACTCTCTTCTTCTCCTTCTCCTTTCACTTGTTCATTTCTTCTTCTTCTTCTCTCTCTCTCTCTCTCTCTTTCATTACTCTCTTCACCCTTAATCTAGTTAGTTTTTTACAAACATCATGGGATCGTAAATCAAAACAACAAGGCTCAATGGTCATGTTGGTCAAAGAAGAAAGAGTACTCAATTCGGCTAGATTACATAGTCCAAAATCTACTAGGTTCTTTCTCTCAAAATAACCTTATTTTGCGAGGAAAAATTGTACTTGAATGAAAGGTATCAAAGACTAGTTGCATAAAGAGTAAGTTTTATGTCAATCTGATCTATCTATAAGGAGATATTCACATTGGAGTCTACAAAGGTTAAAGTACATGATAAAGAAAGTAAAGAGGTCATAACAATTCAAGAACGAAGTTTTTTATGTCAAAATAGGTATCATAAGAAAAAAACAATTTTTTTATTCTAACCTATATTATGGGAGATTGATATCATAAGTACTAAAGGTCAATTCTACCAAAAATCTTTTATTTGTCCTATTTTAGCTCTTATTATCTCTCCATGCATTGGCGTGAATTGAGTTTTCTTTTCTCATAGAATCCTATTTTTTTAGCCAAATTTTTCTTCTAATTAAAGTGTTTTGACCAGAATTAATCGCTCCATGATCTTCTCCTTCAATGTGTGTAAAAATTTCTTGCTTCAATGTTGTTTTCAAGTTTTACGTTTTTGTTTCTTGGTAGTGTATCTTACGCATCGTCAACTCCAAAAATTGTGAACAAATCCCTTCCCCCCAAAAAAGTTATACTTGGTTAAATTTATTAAGTTTTACCTTTATAATCTCCCCTAGTTTTTTTAAAGGTCATATTCTAGATTCGTTTGAAAGTATGAGTGTTGCATAGTCGCCTCACTTTAAAACAATGCCTAGACCAACTACCTAAAAAGTATAGGAGTGTGACCAACATCTTGTTTGAGCCAAGTCTTTTATTCTTCACCCAAGAGGTGATTTATTTTTTAGTTACCCTTCAAAAGTGTGTGTTAAGCCATAAAGTTTGGCCATTTTTCTACTTAATAAAATTGAACGAAGTTTGTTTTAGACTATGACCATTTTGACTGGTGTATGGAGATTTGTCATACGACTAGGAGTGATTTTCTTCTCCCACATTGTGTTTTGTCCAAGCTAGGTCTTTATGTCCTTTTTTATCCTCAACTTGAGAGGGAGAAGTACAAGAAGAAGTAGAAGAAAGAGCCAATGAAGATTGAAGACTAAGAATCCTTTTCATTGGAACCTGAAGGGGAGTGTTGAAGAGCATATATGCAACAGTCTTACATGACTCTCATAGCAAGAAGTCTCATTGAACCAAAATTAATATGGAAAGATGTCTCACAAAAGAGTCTTATTTAAAGGTGTTTTAGTTATGTTAGTCTTCTATTTATGTAGTGTTTAACTTAGGGTGTAATTGGGATAAAAATAGTTTAATTGTAATTGGATTTTACTTGTTTCCTCTATTCTATTTATGTAGTGTTTAACTTTTGGTGTAATTGGATTTTACTTGTTTCCTCTATTATAAATAGAGGCCCATGTATTCAAATTACAACAAGTTAGTGAAGTTTTTCTCTTTTCCATAAATTCAACATGATTCAAGGACAAACCATAATTGATTCAAGGACTCTAGTATATAAAACAAACCAAGAGAAGGAATGAGAAACTAAGAAGAAGTAAATAAAAAGAGTTGCAAGAAAGAAAAAGACAAGGTGAGAGAAGAGAGAATGTGAAATAAAAAAAACGAAAAAGAAAAAGAAAGAAAGGGAAGGAGCCTAATGTTAAGCTCTTCCCATAGTGGCCTTATTTATTGAGTTCCTTGGTACATTGTTATGCCCATTTACATAATACCTAAAGATAAGGGCAGAAATGTTAGTAAACATATTAAAAAAACACATAAATAAATAAGTCTATGAAAAAATATTTAACTAAATTGAAGTGGTTAAAATCCAGTTGAATAGGGTTTAACTAAACCCAATCACTTTATTAGATTATTGACCAAGTCGGGTTTATAACATTGATAAAATAAAAAATAATTAAATAACATGGGGAATAAATGTTGTCATGCTTAAATTAAATTCCATTACAAAATATAAAAGTACTTAATTGTATAGATATACCTTAATTGTACAGATATACCACACCCTTGATTGTTGTCCATATTAATTATATATAAAAAAATTACCAAATATATGTATGAAGCGTGAAAATAGTCCGAAAAAGTAGGATATAACTTTATTGCACTAAATTAGCAACAATCACTAAAATATATGAATAGAAAACAAAAAAGAAAACATGATAAGGTAAAGCTACAAGAACTCAAAAATACAAATCCTTAGAATTGAAAAACACGACTTTCAAAGTCTTGAAGTAGCGAGACAAAAATCACTAGACCCTTGTCTAACAAAAACACAATAATATGTAACAACAATTGCTCAATTTATCTTGTCTTCTTCATAGAATATTCTTCCATTTATCTCTCTCTCTAGAAAATTTTCCAATACTCACAATTCAATACATCCAAACCCGTTTTACCTCATGCTTTGTTGTCACTCGGTCAAAATTGATTTACTCATATTGTATTTTGTGTATCTCTCTCATCCTTGACTGCATTATAGAAAATGAGATTAAATCTCTTTTTTTCAATTGATGTTATTATTCTACTTTAGAAATCCTAATATTTGCCTAAAACACTTATTAAACTGTAAGGAAGAAGATGTATCTAGTAATTATTGATAATACAACAGTATTAAACTTCCATCTACTACTTAAAAAAAAACTAGTGAAACTTGGCTATGAAGATGTTATTCCTGAAGGTTAAGGATTAGAGATATAAGATTAGACATTTAAGACTAAGACCTTCAAGAACAATCTTGCCACTTGTTTGACAAGAAAAAGAGGTAAGGCCATACGTGTGAAAAAGATTCCACTATTCCATCTTTATCCTTCTTAGACCGACTTCATCATCATCTGTCATCAAAATGGCCTAACAAAGACAAACTAGTTATCTTTAGGGGTTTTACCGTTCAAATGACCTTATTTTTTCTCCTCTTTCTTCTTTGTTCTTCTACTTCTCATGTTTCTCCTTCGTTTTAGCTCCTTTTTTGTACAATAGCTTCTTACTAGTGCTAGATACATACAGGCATTGTTCAACAACTTATTCATTTGCTACTTGTAAAGAGGGGTATTGTGAAAGAGATGGGAAGAGTCAAGCTTCAAATCAAGAAAATCGAGAATACAACAAATAGGCAAGTGACTTATTCGAAGAGGCGAAATGGACTCATCAAGAAGGCTTATGAACTTTCAATTCTTTGCGATATTGACATAGCTCTCATAATGTTTTCTCCCTCTGGAAGGCTCAGCTTGTTCTCTGGAAGTAAAAGGTTGTCGACGCTCTTGCATCGTTTTTACAGGGTTTGATTTATCCAAAACAAATGTAGGTTTCCATGTTTAATTAGCAATATTTTTGGCTTTTGGTTTAGGATTGAAGACGTGCTTGAGCGCTTCGTCAATCTCCCAGAGCATGAAAGAGGAAGGTACAAAGAAGACTTTTACCTTAGGTGTATTCATTTTATTTCTACCTATTTGGATCTAACATGGAGTTTTTGTTTTCTTTTTTGATCATGTTAAACCTGTTTATTTTCTATCATTATGAAGGTTTAAAAATCAAGAGGTAAAAATAGTTTTCCTTATTGCCTGTAATTTATTCTTAACAAAGAGGATTTCTGGAAAAAAATTTCCTAACATGTATCTCTCTCTATGTTGTAGCTTCTTCAAAGAACACTACAAAAAATGAAATACGAGAGTGACCTAGCTCAGTTGTCCAGGTTTGAGTTGCATTTGAATTATCTTTCCTTGGATTATTAGATTCAATTGTGCATCTTATTTTTTATATTTCCAATTATTAGCTTCCAAAAATATATTGATTAATTTTATATTTATTAAACCATGGCAGGCCAAACATTGTTACTTCTCAAATAGAGGTGGGTTTTTAAATTTTTTGAAATTATAGTTCAAAGTTCAAAACCTTCCATACATGTGTAATTTTTTTTTGCTAATGACCAAAGCAATTTCTTGGGATTACAGGATCTTAAACTCGAAGTCAATAAATTTCGAAATAAAGTGGAGGAGCTAGAAAAAAGATTAAGGTAATATAAATGTTGTCCCAAAAATCTCAATCAAGTTTCATCAATAATTTACTTGGATGCACAAAACAAAGGTTCAATTAGAACTACCCATATTAGAGAAACTTAAGCAAATTAACATAAATGTGAATTAAGAAAGACCTCTAATGGAAATAAACATATAATATATTAGAATATGAATAGCCTAATTGAAGCAAACTACAGAAAGCAAGAACCTTAAATTTGTTTGTCATTGTGATTAGGATTTTTGAAGGTAACCCACTTACAATAGCATCACTGCACCAAGCCGAGTATCATGAACATATATTAGAAGAAGCACTAAAGCGTGTGCGAATTAGAAAGGTATGATTTTATCAGATGTTTTATTCTGCTTTTTGGCTTTTTTTTTTATTTGTTAAGGCTCAAGTCTCATGTCTACCAACAGGAAGTGTTGGAGCAACAACAAGTTCTAACAACAAGCCCTCCAGCTAATGGACAAGTAAGTCACATTTGAAATGGAAAGAATTATTGCATCTTTTCCTATCCATTAAAGTACTTTCAAAATATTTTTGTTGAATAATTATGGATCATATGTTTTTACATTGGTACAAAAGATTTATATTGTATGCATTTATATCCTTGGATTGACATTTTGTCTCAAATCAGGTTTAAATACTTTATTTTTATATTCTAGATATTCTATCATTCACAAAATGGTCATAGTAATGGATTCCTTGCAACCAGTCCGAATCAAATTTCAGAGTGGCTTTCTCAAAGAGACACTCAATCAGAGATCTTCAATTTTTTGGATTCAAATGGGTTACTTCCTCTAAGGTATTTGTTATAATTCTTACATCTAAATTTGATGAACTAGTTGAATGATAAGGCATAATAAAAAAAATATTTATCTATTGCAGGGAACGAACACAATCCATTGCAGAGTTTTTGCCACCAAATTCATCAACATCCTTATCACTAATTAGTGAAAATGGGATGCAACACTCCCATATTTTGAACAATTGCAACACAACTAGAGCAACACTCGACAACAATATGCACCATGTTCAATACCATGATCCTAATATCAACTTGTCAAGTTGGCCTAATCACTACCTTAATGGTAGTACTGATCTTGCAACCACGCTTGCTTCAAGCCACTCTCCATTAGGACAAGTAAGTTGGGAGCAACCTTGATGCCTATGTGTATTTTAGTATTTATGTATGTTTATACACTTTGTATATCTGCATCTCTTCTCTAGTAAGATAAGTGGTATGAAACTCATTAATAACCAACTCTAAACAGAGAAATATAGACTACAAAGAGAGAAAAATGCATCATAAAAACTGCTGAAATAATATATTTTTGAATATTTTTGGACTTTTATGTTTTCCATATGCGTTTTAATTACTAAAGGATATTTCAGGGTATCACTTATCAACAATTGCAAAGCCATGATGAAGAGCTATCTTCCAGTTGTTATAGTTCTGGATCTGATGGTGAAATGCCTTCTACCTTCTAGAAGTGGAATTGTATGCCAAAAAACATGTAAAAGGTAGATACTAAGTATTATATTTCATAAGATTGTCTTAGTTGTAATCCCCACCAGTATGTTGGAATAGGGAATAAACTCTCGTGATACCCTTCATTTTCTTTTATATCATGTATGGAGACCCGACTACATGTAGGTTGACAGAGAAAATATATTAGTTATGAGCTTTCAAATATTATATATGTGGTTTAACTTTCTTTGGAATGGATTTGCAATGAAGGGAATAACTTCCTCTGTTATATTTGAATTATGTACATGATTCTTATATTTTACTTAACAAAGATCAACATATGGTGTATTGTGATTCCTCTTCTAGTTCTAAATCATGTACATGATTCTTATATTTTTCTAAATAAATATCAACATATGGGGCATTGTAAACTACAATGTTGTTTTCAAACATTATTTTTAAGATTTTTGTGATCCATTATTCAATCATTTAGTATGATATTTGAAGTCTTTATTGTGATAACTCACAGTTCCATACTGAAGTTTGCACAAAAACTTAAGAATTATGTTAGGATGTTTGTAATTATTTTTACATCATATGCTAATTAATAGTGTTTTCTTATAAAGTTGTATTGGATCTTGATAAAGTTTGTTACTTGATCTCAGACTAATGACAACTTGAATTTATTAGGTTATGAGAGGACCAATTAAATAAGGTAAAAGCGTTTTTTTAATAAAATGCAAAAATGTAGGATTAAATAAGTAAAGGTTTGGATACTATTAAGTGTCCTTCTACTCAGTACACACTTTGGCTCTCTTAATGGGTCACTTCTACTCATTGCAATTCGCCTAGTTCAACTCGTTATTAAAATAAATAAATAAATAAATAAAAACTCAATGGGAATGAATTGGAATCTCGGATCATCAAAGCTAGGCTGACATTGGTTCCAGCCAATGTAATGCAAAATCTTTCAAAAACCTGGTATAATAGATCAAATTGTTTAACAATGACGGCTCAAAGATCATGGCTCTTGTGTTGAGTTTCATCCTAGTTCTTGAACCAATTAGCAAGTAAAAGCTGGCTCATTTTTAACCTTCGATTAAAATATGACTATGAACAAAAAAATCCAACACATTTTGTAAAATAGTATTCTTGAATTCCTCAATTCAACTCAAGGGGAGTCCAAAGAGACTGTAAAATGTGAAAATATCGCATAAACAAGTCAATGTCAATAAATAAATTGACCAGTTCTTGATTGTTAATTTTTCAAAAATAAAATATTTAAGGTATCCAATTCTTCTTCTCATTGATTATAAAAAAAAATTGCTATTGTGGGAATTAGCTACCAATGAATGAATATATAAAATTTATTTGTGTTGTTTGGTCTTCTTTCATTCTATTCAACTTCAAATAACTTCAACACTTAGCAAAAATTTGACTAATAGTTATATCAAAACGATTAATGAAGACAATATTAATGAACATCATTTTACTACATAATCAGATGTTGATTGTGAGGAAAAAGATTAAGAAAACCTTTTTATGTTACAATAGAGATCCATAAAAAATACAAATTGGACTTTGATCATGTTGAATTACAAGCCAAAGGCAGGATGCTGACCTCCAGCCAAAAGTATTGGACAACAATGCATAATTTCCTAAGAATCCTACCTCACCTAGGAAACCACCTATATTCCTTACCAAAATCAGAGATAACAAGTTAGGAAGTCTACTAATTACTCTTTATGTAGACAAGGCTGTTTTGTCCTTGAGTTATCTAATTGCCCATTTTCCTATAAGGGAGTTAATCATCATCATCCATGGCACGGCATGGTTTCATCTGAGATAACATGAAGTTTATTCAATCTGGTTGATTATTCTCTAGTTACTCCTCACATATGTGTGTGGTCGACTCATTTCATTGTAAGTGCTAGGCTTGGAAACCTCCAATAGTATTCCTCAGGTAACGGTTTTCATCACTTTGGAGTAATGCTTGTAGATCTAATTCTTCAAGTAGCAAGAGTTCACTCGAAACCAGCTATAGCCAAGTCGAGTTAGTTGGTTCTTCACCCTTAAATGGGGTGAATCCGTGCAACCCTTAAAAGTGGGTTGTGCTGCTTTTGTGTTTGAGTAGTGTCTCTTAATTCAACTTAGACCTAGTTTTTCTCTCTCATATTGGTCTATCCAAGTTGGGTTTTTTTGTGTCATGGTTCCCTAGCTTTGAGGGGGAGAAGCACGGAGTATTATGGTGGTGTTTGTAAAAGCATATAGGGATGGCAGGTATGACTAATAGTGACATATTTTACAAATTTTCAAAGAGTGGTGATGAACTGTTGATCAAAGTTGTTGACAAGAGTGAAGTTTTTCTAAAGGCAGCAAAGTATTGGGGAGAATGGAGGATGACAAATGAGTGTTTAACAATAGTGAAGTCTCGGATTGCAAGACAAGTTGAAGCTTCAGTGACCCTAATTGTGTCTTCTAAAGTTTTGAAGATTGAGCCAATTGAAGACGAGAGAAATTTTTTTTGGGGCAAGCTGAAGTTACAAATTCTAACTTGTGGGAGAGTACGAAAGAGGAAATTTTGTGGTGTCTAAGCGGAGTCTAATTCATTAATCTGATCTTCTTTATGACAGACCATCCATGGAGGACTGTTCTCTGACATTTCTTCTGCATTCCTTAAGTGGTTGTTTCTTAGGATCCTTACACATAAAAGCTCATGTTTACTTGTTGCATTTAACTGTTGTAGGACGCTTTGAAGAAGACAATTGAATCCTATATTCTCATCTAAGGACTGAGAAGCAAACAAGTATTGGAAAAGGTAAGGATTCAATTGTCTATCTCATGCTTCTAGCAAATCTCTCCAACTCCAGTTGCTAGTTTCAATCTTTGCTTGGTTAGTATTCACATCAACCTAATTGGATCATTTTTTTTTTGTTTTTTTTTGTTTTTCAGTGGCAGATTCACTTCTTTGAAGAGATAATAAGCAGAGCTTCATTACAATCTTAGTGTTGGCTGCATTCTATTACTTCTTTCTTGCATCTGGCTATACTATGGTGACTGCCCAGTTCAAAGCTGATTACATATTAATCTTTGATTTGAAAGGAGTGGGGATGTGGACTATCCAAGCTGAATATACATATTCAAAGTGCACTTATCAAGATCTGTTTCTATTGATAGAAAGGTGATGAAATGGTAGCATGGATTACCTTGTGAGCCAACTTCCATGTATCCTCTAAATTTTACAAAAAAAAAAAAAAAAAAAAAAAAAAAAAAATCAATGAGGTTGCCTTCTTATTTTTTAGTATACATGACTTGAAAAATATCATAAAATATTTGTAGACTATCGGTACTTGAATATATCTTAGCACATATATCCCAAATAATTTTGGCTGTATCAAGATGCACAACATTATTAGTCACACTATCTACCATGCTATTGATTAACCAATTTATAGCTAATGTAACTTCTTTGAAGCACATTTTATAATTTTTATCTTCCTCATTAAGTGGGGAAGGAAATTTGATAAGGTCATCAACAAGATCTTTTGTAATATTAAACCTTTTGATTGACTGAGCCCAAGAAAGGTAGTTCGAAACCCTTTTTAGGTATGGTGGTTATTTTAAGAAAGTTAGTTTTCCTAAGATCTAAAGAAGGAAAGTAAGAGTATTGTAATTTTCCTTCCTTTTTTTCTTCTCTCCCCCTTTTTTCTTTCCAAATAGAGAGACCTCAACCCCTAATTAGAAGCTCACAAAATTTGGGATTTAATTTAGGAAAATTCCTTTAAATAGTACAAGGAACTCAAAAGGGAATACTTTAATTCAAGAACGAATTCTAGCCATAAAAAATGACAATTTTTACAAAAGGGAAAGGTGGGACCTTTTAAGGCTGAAAAAGAAAAAAAATTAATTAAGAAATGTGGTTGAGATAAAAGAGGCAACAAATGGGATTTGAGCCATCACATTGATCTTTGAAGAGGGGAGTTTTCCATCTAAGAAAAGATAAACTCCTGGCATGAGATAGAGCAAAAATAATTTCAATCTCCTCCTTAAGAATATTGTGAGCAGCCTTCAACCAATGCCTTAGATCATCAGCTTTGATACGATGTAGACATCTAAGGCTTTCTTCACACAAGGGTCTAAGGGAAGAGAGAAGAGGGAAGAAAAGAGGAGAAAAGGAGAGAGAGATCTCAAGCTCGTGAGGAGAGGAGCAAGGACGAATTGAGTAAAAGTCTAGAGGTTTGAATGTTCTACCCCATGCCTTAAGGCTGTATTTATAGTTATGGAAATGTGTTTACAATGATTACAATGTTCTTAGAACTACATGCTTCAAAGAGAAAAAAGACATAAGAGGATATACACTATCTTGTATAATTATAATATTATGCCATCTCTATGAAAGTTCTTTTTATTTACTAGCCATGCCACTATTACACATGGGTGACATTTTAAGAACATTGAAGTTAGAGTCGAGTTTCATTTGTATAGCAAATTTTCCAACATTAAAAAAACTAGCCATTATGAGTGGATAAAGTTATTTTTGGCATTTTACAAAAATAGGTGAAAACTTGCTCCAAAAGTTATATGAAATAATCAATAAAGCCTATTTTTCCTATTGAACATGTTAGTAGATCCCTTTCAATATTTGGAGACCTAAAACCCTCTGAATCTACCTCTAACATTTTGAAAAGTTGAATTTCTGTAGCAAAGGTTAGAATCAAATGCCAAGGATTCAAATCCTTTCCTTCTAACGGTATCATTTTGTAGTCGAATTGACTTGTGGGTTCGACTCCTTAGACTTCTGCTTCCTCCCGGGCTTGAATTCGTCATTTGTGCCATAACATTTTGTAACTTGATTTTGAATCAGTTTTGTCTTTTTTCATCTAGATGGGGTTGAATCCACCCAAGGGTTCGACTCCTACAATTTGCATCTTCAGTACTCAAACCCACTTTTAATTCCAAAACTTTCAATAACTTGAGTGTGCATCCTTTTTCTTTGTCTTTTTTTGCTTGCTTGAGGATTCACATCCTATCACTTCCTTGGATTCAAATCCTCCTCCCTAATGAGATCGAATCCAATAGAGGGTTCAACTCCATTTTAATTCTAAAACTTTTTGTAAGTAGGTTTCGTATCTTTTTTACTTTTCTACATTCAGATTGGTTCGAAATCGCTTTTCAAAAATTATGGAAACACATTTTTTTTTTACAAAACTCACATTCAAGGATTAGTGTAAAATATATATTTTTGTTGTCATCAAAATTCAGATACTTAGAGAAGTCTCGAACCTCTTCTTTTACAAGGGTCCCCCTTCTTCAACTAGATAGAGGGAGAGGGAGCTACCCTCTCTCAATGATTTTCCAAAAGGGGGAACATCAACTAGACTATTTTCTATTGAATCAAAAGGAATTCTGCATCAACTACATGCCTATTTATTAGTTGAACAGGGATAATTAGAATCCTTGATAAGGATTCGATTTTTTATTTAATAAATCAAATCAATCAAAGTATTTTCTTGATTTTAGAAAATAAAAATAATCTTCTTAATTTTCTAAGTATCCATCACTCGACGCTTGATCGATTGACAGGACCAGCTATTTATTTGATGAAAAGACTGCTCCTCTTCTATATATAAGCAAGATTTGTCAATTTTCTTTCTAATTACAGGAGGAAAGGTTATTAAACAATGAAAGAGACTGCTATGATCAGGGAGAAGGATGATACCGAATGATTAATCTTGCCTGATTATGAAGACCCAAACTCATCACTTTGACCCCTTCACTGTCTAGGCTTTCTCTATCATATTATTGATTGAATCTCTATGCCATGTCTCCATTTTTTAGTTAATCCAGCTTTATGGACTCCACGGTGAAGTTGGAACTATGATAGACAAACATGTCAATGGTTGGATTGAACCATCAATAGATACCACTTTGAAGAGTAGGGTTTTGATGCCATGGAAGCTAGTCGTATCCTCAGATGAAGATGGACTCTAGACTGATAAAGAATGAATATGGGTCAATTGAGTAGATACCCATATTGTCTTAATTAGGGAATTATAAAAACCCTAATTAAACAATATAAATAGGATATCAAGGTTGTGGTCCCCAACACACTAAATCTACCACGGTTTCTCTTCTTCCCATCTGGAAGAGTCACGACGGTCCCATAGTGGAATAAAGGAATTTAGTTCAAGAAGATCATAAAACCCATTCTTCATTCTTCTGTTCGTTACAGTAATGCATAAGAAAAAACGTAATTTTGGAATGGATCCAGGTATGTATCCTAAATCCTAATATTCTAGTGTGATGAAAATTTTGGATTATAATTTAAGATTAAAGTTTTCTAACAACCTATGCTCCGACATGAAAGGACGAAAGACTTCCAAGGAGCACAATGGTAAAACGACTCCCCCTAAGTGCACCATAAAGACAAGAAATAAATGCCGGATGTCCAGTGAATCATCAAGCAGGTTTCAAGATTACAAAGAAAAATTGGAAGAAAAAATAGCTAGTCTACGAGACCTAAAGTTCCGTAATGTTTAGCCACCTGTAACTGGAACAGGTGATGAAGATCATCATCTACTTACCTACCTTGTGTGTTTGCTAGAAATGAAGTTTATATACACTTAAAACGGTGGTTAGTCCTCAAACGATCAAAACAGAGTTTACAGAATGAAAATGAAGCAAAAGAGATACTTACAAGTCATGGGTTCCGTAGCAATGGAGGAATGGTGAGGAGATTGTATGGACTCATGTATTAAGATTTGCCAACAGTGTGGCAGACAACTCAGCCAAGGAGCGCACCATGTTCCAACACCTCATTGCGAATGTAGACCCACCCTTTGTGTTCATTTTTTTTTTTTTTTTTTTGTGGAGTAATCATGTCATTTTACTTTTTCTACGGGAAGCTAATAAAAAGAGGAGCTCAGCTGGACAGAAAGTCAGCCAATTTCCAACAAATTGTCCTATGTTCAAAACTGGAAGACCTTGTCTTCTTGAATTGACACAACTATCCACAATTCTTCTCCATGATTCTTCTTACTTCCATCACCTTCTCTTTAATTTACTTGTGAGAACATATCAAAAAGGAGAAAAAATTTGATCAGTCTTTTCACTAAATAAATCCAAGTGACCCTAGAGTAGTCATCCACAACTGCAAAATCAGAATCCTGTGAAAAATTGAGATTTGTGGCAAGTTGAGAGAGGAAGAAGAGCTCTCTTTGATACAGAGTTTATAATCCAGATTAGGGTTCAAGTCGAATTCTAACTGGTTTAAATGCATATTACATAGAGAAAATACCCATCATACTATAAAGCTAAGTCGCTTTCAGTTAAGTGACTAAACTACCCACACTAGTCAAAAATCATAAATAAAAGGCTTCTTTTTTTAGGGAAATGAGTAATAAATAAAAGGCTTAACAAATACAAATATTAAATTAATGCTACCTAGAACTTGTATCTATCTATACTCCCCCTCAAGCTAGGCACATATCACATAGAGCCCAGCATATTACATAAGGTAAGAAACACCTTTGCAAGAGCCTTTGCAAAAATATGACCAAGTTGATCAACTGGTCGAACATCAAGTGTAACCATCTTCCCACTCATAATTCCATTACACTTGAAGTGACAATCCACTTCAATGTGCTTAGTCCTCTCATGAAGATAAGATTACTAGCTGTGAAGATTGAGGTTTGATTGTCACAATACATCTACATGGGGTTGTCAATAACAACAGCAATCAACCATAAGGGATTTTATTCACATCAACTCACATGCAGTGTGTGTCACTGCCCAATATTCTGCTTTTGCACAAGATCTAGTGACAATTATCAACAACTTACTCTTTCATGTTACCAATTTACCACCCACAAATGTGCAATAACCACTAGGAGACTTCTAGTCTAGTCTACATTCTGCATAAGCTGCATCAGAGTAGCCAACAGCATCCAAATATTTTTCTGGTGCAAAAATCAATCCTTTTCCAGGTAAGCCTTTACGATACTTCAAAATTTCAACAACTGTGAACTCGTCTAGGATCATCCATAATAGACTGACCACTCCCACAACATATGAAATATCCGAGCATATGACGATTACATAAAGAGTAATTTCCCAACCAGACTTTGTATGGAGTTTAATCCTTAAGCTTCAAGTTATCAACATCATGCAATTCAAAGTGTATAGGCGCCTCTACCAGCTTGGCCCCCAAAAATCCTATATGTGATAGAACTATCGCTTCTCTAATATGTACCACCTTTATTCCAAGAAAATATCTCAATTTGCCCCAATCTTTTATCTGAAAATTCTGTTTGAGAGGGTCTTGGTGTCTGCAATCCCCAAGCTATTGCTCCCTGAGATGACAATATCATCTACATACGCAATCAAAATCACAATCATCTTCTAACTAATGCAAAGTGATATAAATTAAGGCATTTTTCATCTCTAGTTGATACAAATGTCACCCCTGGTTGACAGCAATTGAGATAATACTAACCGAACTCACTATAGCAACCAGAGACTTGTTAAAGGATGATGAGTACAAGATCTTACGTGCAATGGGAAGATCAGAATCAGAAAGCACATCACTAGGTGGATCTTCAAACAAGTTGGGCACCAGTGAAGGAACTAAGAGAGGTGGAAGATTATGCTGACTTGGCACTACCAGCAATGAATCTCTAGGAGTTTTTTAACCTATCTTTTTTTCTCTTCACTTATGAACCAAGTCATGGAAAAATTTATTAGTTCCAGAATCCAAATTCTCATCTTCAACCTCAACCTATTCCAAACCTAAAGTACTCAGAAATAAAATCACTTTCTGATAAAAAATAATGATAAAAGAAGGAAGAAGACACTGGCACTGCTCCATTAGGTAGGGATTTCTTGAATCAACCCAACTGGATTTGATGTGTAATGCACCAGAGATTGCTGCAGAGTTGTGCAACAGACTATACTCTTCAAGGAATTCTTTCCCAAAGAGATATGCGCCAAAAATAAGAAGAAAATAGCCTAGAAACCCTTTACAATACTGTTACTAATGCAAAGAAACAGGAACAAAAGACTTGCCTACACAGACTCAATGCTTGTAAATGGCAACCCTTCCCATGCTGAAACACAATCATTAGTTTTCAAACAATCCTGTAGGGCTCTAGAATCTGCTCTCATACCATGTTAATTCTAGAGCCCCATGAGATCATTAGGGAGGACGAAAGAACAATATAGAGAGTGAAGGAAGTAAAGAGGAAAAGAGAGTATAGAGAGGTTGTCCACTCTCGACCCAACATTGTTTTATTTATAATCTTTATACATCAAGATATCCTAGCTTTAGTAGTATTCAAAAAGACTTCCAGAATACAAGTTTCTGTCTAACTAAGACTCATCATAAACCTAGGATTCTGATTTCTCACGTACTCGAAAAAAGCCATGTTGTAGGAGATTTTAGGGCAAGATGACGAGAAAAGAGAGAAGACAGCAGAGAAAAGAGAGCCTACAAGAGATGGTGCAGCAGTTAGGGTACTGAACAACCCTCTCAGCCATCCTTTTATATTAACTTTTAGTGAAAAATTACAGAATGACAAAATATACCCCTTCTCTCTATTACACAAAAAATACAATCACACTACAAAGAATACAATTCTAGGAAATTAATCAGAAAAATAAGTAGATAACAACCACATTATAAGCCTATAAGAGAAAGAGAGGACAATTACTAACCGACCATAAGTAAAATGACTAAAAACCCTCCAGATTTACAGTATTCATCAAAAGCAAGGATACATTTGGTATTTCCATCCCACAGACAGATCATGCAGATAACTATGAGAGTCTTAACATTACAGAAACTGAAATCAAATGGCATCATACTCTATGAGAATAGCACAACAGTGTCTGAATTTACATGTCACACAGCAGGCCAGGTAAAAACCCAGTGTCTAAGCAAAATGCAGCATCCTGGTAATAGTCCACCAGTGTTCAATATTATTTACAGAAAGTTCACAGGAGCACAAGCAGACGTTTTTTCAAAAAAATGTCCTTGTTGGTCTTCCAAAGTTTCACACCCAAGGGTGGACATGAATCAGCAAAATGAATTTATTTTTACCACTTTAAGTATACTCTCAGCCAATTTTACCTCAAGTTAATAACATTCACAAGGTAAAGACAGGTACTATGTTGAAGCAATGCAAATGTATCATCTGCCATACCAATGTATGTACAATCCTTCACAATATCCAAAAGACCTGCACCAACAAATCCTAGTGAGGGACAAGAAGAAATTCCAAGGACATATCATTCAAGATAATATTTTAGCCTGCTGCCCTGCAGAGCCTTTGGCCCATTTGGATAGTAACCACGCAACCAATGAGAACAAATAGACCTTTACAAGGTCGACCAAACATCTTTTCAGGGGCTCACTAACGTGGAGCACATCAAGCTAAAGCATTCTTTCATCTCTAAATAATTTGAAGATAATCCTCCAAAGAAGCAAAAGATCCAAAAGTGTCACCAATGGTCAAAGAAACATCAAACTGATAGAAATAAGTCAATTAGGTTTCTGAAGATCGGCAAGGTTGTTTTGGCTCAGACCAATTATAAAATCCAAATCCACGAGTTTTTCAGAAGAATTACGATGTTCTAGATGCCTGAGGGTTTTGGACACTCGAATAAAAGTCTAAAAAGTAATAAATTTTCATCTCACCAAATTTACTGTTTTTATTAGAAAGGACGGAAATATCAATCTAGTCTCACTTTGATGAAATTTCACCTAAATTCAGTTTTTTTATATTCCAACTTTTTTCTCAGCCATCAAGAAGGCTCACTTGAAGTTTAGCACAAGTCAGAAACAAGGAAAGTCACTAAAAGTTGCAGTTCCCTGAACTTGGAAGAAATTTTGTATTTTGGACTGTTTGCTGAGGAAAAGACATAACTTGGACAATACAAGTCTAAATGAACTTATTTTCAATTAGTTAGCTTACTTAATTTAAAATCCAAAAATGAACATATGAGTGAAATTTTGACCTACCCATACCCTTAGCACTGTACAATTTTACTTTTAAGTGTTTAAAGATAAGCAAGTCCAAATTAGGGTATGACTGGATTCTCTGCAATGTGGTTCAATATAAACCCCAATGTGGGAGAGGGTATCTATTTGTTTGTTTGAAGTTCAGATATAAAGTTTAGAAGTTTCTCTGATCCTGAAGCTTTCCTACTTGGAAATGATGTGAAAGCTTTCTAACTTGTTAGTTTTCTAGTTCTTCATATCTCAAAATTTTTTGTCACATCCAACTTGGACAGTGGTAACTGGCTTTTTTTTTCAATCCAAGAATGTTTTATACCCTTGATACATCCCACTTTTAATAAAAACTTTAATAGCCTTTAAGAAGTTATTAACATCCGAAGCATCCCCTTGCCAAGGGTTCTTCTTCCTTTTGTTTCCTTCCTTGGACAGTATCTAGCGTTTTCACTTGATTGTTTTCATTTTTCTGTTTTTTCCCCCAAAAACCTGGTTTGCATCACTCACTTTGTCCTTTTTTAAACAATGAAACATCTCTACCTGATAATCTCATATCAGTACTAACATGAAATTAGCTTACACATCCACTCTCCCAACTCACCAGAATGAGTACTGCAATCCATATCACTGAGAAGTTCCTGGATGCTAGTTAAGCTCGCAGCTTCCTTTGGATTCCTTCTCTGTATTACAGCATACCTGCATATGAAGCTCGGAACAAGCAACTGAAAGTGAGATTGAATCTACTTTTGTCAAAAAAAATAAAATAATAAAGAACAATTAGAGAAGCATATAAACTTAAATGAGATAATCACAATTGCAGAAGTAAAAGAAATTTGGAATATTGTTAGTGGAAATGACCCCACATAAATAAATGTGAGGAAAAATCTAGTGGTTATTAGTTGGAAAAAAGGTCTCCTAACTTTGACTAGTCATTTTAGAATGGGCTTGGACCCAACTTTATCATGGTATCAAGTCAAGATGCCTGTTATATTGGACCTAGTGTGTTTCATTTAACTCATACCCTGTTTGTGTTGTTCATGTCTTTGTCCGTTTGTGTAAAGCTGAACACATAGGAAATGTGAGTGGGACTAAAATTTGTTGAGAAATTTTGTTGACAGAGGTGTTAATAGGAATAATTTTGTTGACAGAGGTGTTAATGGGAACAATTTTGTGGAGAAAGGTGTTAGTGGGAATAATTCCACATAGATTAATGTCAGGAAAATTTTTAGATGGACATGGACACGAATTTAACAATGTGAAACAAATAAAAAAAGTAAAACAAGAGAACCCTGATCCTAGATCAATAATAGAAAGAATAAAATCCTCTACAAAGTGATGTTTTAGTGTAAGAATACTGATAAAATGGTATAGATCAAGGGGAAGAACTGAGCGTAGGGATCCTCATATCAAAAGAAAAACCAACTGAGACAATCTAGTGGTTTTTAAGATCCAAACGTCAATTTCACAACCTGACAAACTTGAACTAGCCAACTTAAGGAAGATTTTACTAGGATGAGATAAAAATTTCAAAATTTTACCACTGAAACTGCAAATGAAACAAAGGTGCTCTCCATTTCACCAGGGTTTCAATAAAGGCATACTACAACAAGTGCTCTCCATCTCACCAAGGTTGGGTGGAAGCTGAAGCGCTAAGGTCCAGTCCAGAGCCGTTTGGACCTTAGCGAGGAGTCACAATCATACATGGTAGCCTCCGTGAACTAGTCGATGAAGGAGGCACATGCTGCAGTTGGGATGGTGATGAAGACACGTCGTACCCCAGTCTTCACCGTCACCCAAATGCAGGGAGTAGCACGAAGGGCTACTCGGGTGATCGACGGTGTGGTGGGGCCGTAAGTGAAGCAGAGCGGGACAATAGAGGTTGGCTCATCGTCTGCTAATGGTGGTCCAATCGGCGCCGTCTTCATCTTCTTCGGTCCTTGAAGTGTAGCGCGGAATGCCAAGCCGAGACTTCCTCGCCTCGTCGTCATCGTTGCGGCGATGAAGTGAAGTTGGAGCTCGGGCAGGTCTACGTAAGTCTTCAATGCTACTGTCAGAGGGTCGCCGGAAAAGAGAGTCCGACAATTCCGCCGGGCTTCGTCCTCGACTATGATGGGGAGGACGCCGATGGTGGCCACCACGATTGGCGGTGACGCTTGTTTCTCTCCTCTCGCCTCTCGTCTCCCATGTACCTCTAAGAATTAACAACATTAGGAATATGATTACAACTATGAACAAAAGGGCTAGCAAGGTCTTGATTTTCAAAAAAAACAACTCCGATGACACCTAGGCGGATCAATTAACTGTCAATTAATTACATAATTACCCCTAATTAGTTACAGTTTACATAACGCCTTATATCTCCCTATTGATTTACTCAAATTACATCAAATTTGAACTACAAATAAAGTTAAACAGGCTGAACAATAAAATGTCATCTCCAAAAATTATAGCTAAAATAAAAAATGACCAAAATGCCCTTCTACTGGGAACTCTTTCTAATTCACTTAAGTTGTTTAGTAAGAAGATTAGGGGTCAACCAAACACCCTAACAAGGATTTGCACTTAGAAAGAATTTGCACACCTCTCTTGTTCCCCAGTCCGCACCAACTGGAAGATTATTGCTTAGATGTTTGTCCCCTTTGTCCTCGACGAATTGCTATTTGGGAGCCTCCTCACACCTGATATTATAAGTTAAACTTTGACAGTAGTGCCTTTGGCAACCCGGGTTTGGTTGGTTTTGGTGGGGTGATTTTTTATCCGAACGACACTATCATACTCTCTTACTCTGGCCCTCTCGGAAACACTGACTCAACCACCGTCGAGCTCTCTGGTCTCCTTCACGGCTTGCGTATTTTTCAAGATCGCTTCAATGGTCTCTTTATCGTGGAGGGAGACTCCAAGGTCGTCATCAGATGGTGCTCCACCTCATCCCTCCCCCCATGGAGTTACTAGTAAATTTTTCTTGATATTTTGGACATTGTTTCCACCATTTCTTGTACTTGGTCTCATGTACTCAGATCAGCCAATTCGACTGCTGATTTGTGTGCTAAACTAACCCCCCATCCTTCAATCTCTTGTTGTTAGGGGAGGTCTCCCTTGATGTATCTTCTTATCACCAGTTCAAAAAAAAAAAACTAGACACCCTAACAAGATCGGCATTAAATACAGTCTCTTTCTCGCCTCTTCTTCTCTTTCTTCTCTTCTTATTCTCTCTTTAATCTTTCTTCTTCCTTAGTTTAGAACTTTCTATGACATCTCTCGATATTATAGCAAATAGATTTTTCAATCATTCTCTCGTTTAGGCACATCATTAAGCTTTCGTGTTTCTAATTCTTTAGCTCAATTGAGACTTACTTTACAACACATGGTAGTGGGTAATACATTCCCATCAAATACAGGTTGAGCTTAGTGTGATTTGGGGGGTAATACATTCCCATCAGATACAGGTTGAGCTTAGTGTGATTTGGGGGTGAGCTTGTATGTGCCTTTTGTGCTCCTTTGATATTCTTTCTCACAGTGAAATTGTCACTTTACTACAAAAATAAAAAAATAATAAAAAAGAAGAAGTTTACCTCTGAAAAAAAAATTATGTTCACAAGATCACCAGTCACTATGGGGAAACCAACATTATCATTCAGTATTGAGCCCACTTGAAGTCAGTTTCCATAATAATATAATGTATATCAAGGTAATAATGGAGGACATGTGTGCCCAATCAGCCAGACAAATATGAGAAACATAAACTTCCAAGAAACCTATTCAGAGAATAATAGAATTCAAACATGACTATACCGAACAGAGGTTATGTCAGGTTTTTTATGATGTTTTGAAGCTTGCTTAGCTTGCAAGTAGACATGCATTCTTCCAAAGGGATACTATGAATCTGTTTGAATGATTTTATTGACAGGAACTTTCTGAGATTTTGACCCTATATAAAGATGAGAGACAGGAAATGTAGAGTCAACCGTGCAAGAGAAAAATAATCAACAGACACTATGAACAAAAAAAATATTTGTTTCATAAAATCACATATTTTGATAAAATAAAAAATGAACCACAGTACCCCAATTACCAAAAGGGGAGGGCCTTAGTTGGGCATCTTTGGTTGAATTTAATAGTCCAGCTATAGAGGGATTTATTGTATATGGTGAGAAATAAAACCGAGACCTATAAGCAGTCTCAAAGGCAAAGTACACAAACCCAACCTCATTCTAAGCTCAGGAATACCTGGATGTGGGATGTCCTTGTTGTATTGGAATTTTTTAACTTGGATTCCACTTCCCTTTGTATGATATCTATAAGACTCTCTTGATTCAGAAGGCTTACCTCAAAATATTAGAAGCTTGAAATAACCACCTTTAAGGTTCTAAAAATTATTTTCTATAGTTAATAATGAGACAGACCCACTTACTTCAAATAGTTTTTATATATTAGTAAGTGAAACTAAGTATTTTGTTAATCCCTGACCAAGAATGATGCTGGCCATAATTCAATTAAAACTTAAAAGTTGTTTGAGAATTGTCACTTTGAGAGATGAATGAGCACAATTTGACAATATTATTGTTTCCAATAAAAAAAAACATGGATCAATCCATCTAGTCAACATAGAACCAAAATGGGTCAGCCCAAGTATTTGAAACAGCAAGCTCAAGTGACAAACACCAATCCTTGTTGAAACTGACACACAAAGTCGGAAAAGATCAATTCTCAGAAGCATCTAAGAAAATTTCTCCAGCAATAATTGCCCATACTTTTTTAGTAGGACCAAATACTAAGTGTTAGAGAGAATTGTTAAAGAATAGTCCCACATAGATTAATGAGATCAAAGATCTTGAGTTTATTAGTTGGCAAAAGAGGTTTCCTAAGTGACTAGTCATTTTGGGATAGGCCTTGGACCCAACTTTATATAAGGAGTTACCACCTTCCCATGCATAATTGTATTTCTAATGAAGTGGCAATCAACCTCTATAAGTTTTGTCATCTTGCTGGAAATAAAAATGACTGCCTGGTTATCACAATCCATAACCATAGGAGGCCCAACAGAAAAACCATACAGGGTCAAGTAACGAAAAACCAAACTCAAGAAGCACAAACTTAACCCACATAAGCTCACTAACTGTATGAGCCATTGCTCGATACTCGGCCTCTGCACTGGACCTAGCCACAAAAATTTAACTAAAGATCAAATAAGACATTCTCTATCTAATCGCCATACTATAAGAGTAAAATGTAATATAGAAACTATAGAAAATGACCAAAATACCCTTGAACTTGTATTTTAACACTTCTCCTCAAGCTGGAGAATAGATATCAAACAATTCCAACTTGTCACTAAAGGATACATATACGTCTCCACAAAGGTTTGGTAAATATATCTCCCAACTGGTTTGAAGACCCAACACAAGTTAATAACAAGAAAATCCTATGGTTATTAGTTAGAAAAAGACCTTCAAATTTTGACTAGTCATTTAGGATGTATCTAGACCCAACATTAAATATGTTATCAAACTATGATTTCTATTCTATTGGGCCTCCTAATTGTTCACATCCGACCCACTGTTCCTTTGTGTAGACCTGTTACATAAGGGTGATTGTTAGTGGGAATAATCCCACATAGGCTAATATTAGAAAAAATCATGTGATCATTGGTTGAAAATGACCTTTTAACTTCAGCTAGTCTTTTTGGCATGACTTTGGATTCAATTTTAACACTAGATCCATAAGTTGGGTAACATATTTTATTCAATTATATTTAATATGGGCTAAAATTAAATGGTCTAATTTTGGTAAGCTCATAGACTGCTAAAGAATGAATATGGGCCGATTGAGTAGATACCCATATTGTCTTAATTAGGGAATTATGGGAACCCTAATTAAGCAATATAAATAGGACATCAGGGTTGTGGTCCCCAACACACTAAATCCACCACAGTTTCTCTTCTCCCCATCCAGAAGAGTCACAACTGTCCCGTAGTGGAATAAAGGGATTTAGTTGAGGAAGATCATAAAACTCATTCTTCATTCTTTTGTTCGTTACAGTAATGCATCAGAAAAAACACAATTTCGGAATGGATCCGGGTATGTATCCCGAATCATAACATTCTAGCGTTATGAAAATTTTGGATTATAATTTAAGATTAAAGTTTTCTAACAACCTGTGCTCCGACATGAAAGGACGGAAGAATTCCAAGGAGCACAATGGTAAAACGACTCCCCGAAGTGCACCATAAAGACAAGAAATAAATGTTGGATGTCCAGTGAATCGTCAAGCAGGTTTTAGGATTACAAAGAAAAATTTGAAGAAGAAATAGCTACTCTACAGGAACTGAAGTTCCGTAATGTTTAGCCACCTTAACTGGAATAGGTGATGAAGATCATCATCTACTTACTACCTTGTGTGTTTGCTAGAAATGAAGTTTATATACACTTAAAACGGTGGTTAGTCCTCAAACGATCAAAACAAAGTTTACAGAGAGGGGGGGTTAGTTAACAAAACAGAAATTTGAAGTTCATCTTCTTCTCCAACATGAAGTTCATGTTAGTCATCTACATAAACTTCATCTTCGCACTTGGTGTTAGTGTTGACGACTTCATGTGCACTGGAAAACAGTTTCCAGTGTTAGTGCCCCAACATGAGAAAAACATAAAAAACAAGAGAATCCCTAAACCCTTACAATACACTTAATTAAAACATAATCCTTAAACCCAAAATTAGGTAAAACAACCATTATTACTACACGAATAAGTTATTTAATATATAATTAAAATATATTAATATATTTATTAATTGAATTAGATATTTTATTATGCATTAATATGGTAATTACGTCAGCCAATGAAATACGCTCATGATTAATTAAAAGTAATAAATAAATAATATTATAAATAACAAAAATGAAAGTAATACGTTTAGTTATTAATTTATTAATAACATATGATATACTTTAACCTAAAAATGAATGATTTAAGAGGAAAAAATGATCTAATCATAACTTTAACACACTATATATTTGCACGTAATATTAATTAATAATAAATTTCCTTATAAGTTGTATATTAAATTTGAAACCATTCATTTTATTAAATAAAAAATAGGTTAACTAAACCAAAATAATTTATCAAATGCTTGATTTAACAATATCTTAATTACCACTATTAAATCACTAATATAATAAAATAATTAAAAAATAAATATAATGAGTAATAAAGAATTATTTTATTAAAAACATAATATGGCATTTTTATGTAGTATTAATTAATAATATATTTCCACAAAATTGAAAATAATTAATTGATCAAATGCATATTGTAACTATATTTTATTTACCAGACTTAAATATCTCGTTTAATATGGTAATAAAATTTAATAAAAATAATATATAAATGAATTTACAACTTCATTAATAACGTAAGAAAGATTATTCTAATAACCAGTTCGTGATTAGTATTAAAATCATCAAATTACAAGTTTAGTACATAAGAATAACACATGTTCAAAAACAATAAAGATACAATCATCAGTTATCATTCCACATGCAAATTGCTATTTCATCTCGAAATTGTGCGGCTCTTGTGGATTCTAATGCACGCTGCCTCCGAAAGCTTGTTGATTGGGTATCCTCTTCCACAAGACCATCACTATCATCGCTGTCTGTATCATCCGTTGCACCTAATTGGACCCCATCACCTCCTCCACCGAACTCTTCATCCGAATCATCATATTTCAAATCAAATATATCATTGTAATCCTCTCCACATATATAATTGTGCAATATGCAACAAGCAATAACAATTTTTGTCTGCATCTTAAAACAAAATGGAGGAGTGGCTTTCGACATTTGAAATCAAATCCAAATTCACCTAACACCCCAAGTAGAGCTCCATATGACTTCACAGCCACTACGAACTGTACCTCGTCAGTTATGGGGGTCGGGTTTCGTTGGCTAATGGACGCCCGTGTAGGTGACTCAACCTTGTTTGAAATGGACTAAAAACCGTAAACTCTAAACCCTAATTGAGAACCTAAAAATACCCTAATAAACCCTAAACCCTCAACCCTTAAAACCCTAAACCCTCAACCTTAAAACCCTAGACCCCATAGCCCCTAAACCTCCTAAACCCTATACCCTAAACCCTAATTCCAGAACTAAAACAAAAAACCCTAGATCTTAAAAGCCCCAAACCCTAAACTGTAAACCTTATCACCCAATAAACCTTAACTGAAAAAGAAAATTGAAAAAAAACTAAACCCTAATTCCAAACCCTAAACCCTAACAATACCATAATTCCTTAACCCTAAACACTTAACCCTTAAATACAGAGCACCAAACCCTAAAAACACTAAACCCTAACCCTAATAAAAAATTTATACCCTAAACCGTAACACTAAATCTGACAATTATGCACAAATAACCCCAAATTAAGCACTGAAACTAAAATTAAATCAAATACAACACTCATTTACTAAGAAAAAAATTAGGGTTTAGTCATACCTTCTGAAATTTGGGGAAAACTGAAGTCGACGGGTGAAATCGAAGCCGAATCGAAGTAGAAATTAAGAAATCGAAGCCCAAATCGAAGTAAAAATTAAGAAATCGAAGCCCAAATGTCAAAATCGAAGAAAATTGAAACCGAAATAAGGGAAATCGAACGAAATTGGAAGGTATTTTAGGAAAAAAGAGAATAGTGAGGGAGAAAAGGGAGTGAGATGCCGAAAGGGAGGAGAGAGGGAGAAGAAAGAGAGAGAAGAGAGGGATAAGAGAGAGGGAGAAGCGAGCGGGAGGTTCAGAGGGAGAGCGAGTCCGAGATGGGGAGAAGGACGCCGAAAGGACGTTCGCAACGAGAGATGGAGGCCGTAGAGAGGGAGACCGGAGAGAGACAGTGGAGATGAGAGAGGGAACAGAGAACTCGGGGTTTAGGGAGACAAGAGAGGGGGTGCGGGAACGAAATGAGAAGAGAGCGTGAGAGGGTGCGTGGGAGAGAGAGGGGGGAAAAAAATAAAATCGTTGAGGGTTCGAACCACGATCGTTTCATGTGCATGAATGAAAAATTTGGGCGGAAAACACATTCCGTCATTTACGCCTTGGACATGGTTTTCGAAGTCATGTTAGTCATGTACATGACTTGAAGTCCGACTCTCCACTATAGACCTCAGGAGATGAACTAAGTAATGCGGCTGAAGTTCATCTCCCGAGTCAAGTTGACTAACCCCCCCAGAATGAAAATGAAGAAAAAGAGATACTTACAAGTTATGGGTTTCGTAGCAATGGAGGAATGGTGTATAGGTAGTGGTGATGCAGAGCTCTGTGAAGCCAGTAGTAGAGAAACTCTATGACGCAAAATAGACAAGATCATCCATTTGTTCTCCACATCGGCAAGTGAGATGTGCCTGGAGCATATTGATTAAGCAAGAAAGAGACCAAGTACGCTAGTTCCTTCAACTATAGGCACATCTGCCATTACTGCATGGAGCTACGATTTTTCGTGTTTTTTAGGACCCTTCATGAGCTTGATTCCACTCTGCCAACTGCATCCATGAATGAACTGCGTGGAGAGTAAGGACAAATCTAAAGATGAAAAACGCTCTCAATTATCTTTTGCATGCTTTCAGTGTCTTTGCATTCACACGTTCAACCTCCAAATACTTAGTGCTTTGTTTCTCTTCTGTTTATCAATGTCGGAAGTACAGGTTTCCAATTTACCCTCTTAAATTCATTCAGCAGATTGGTCTGGCTTTTACATTTGCTTCACACGCTGCAAGTAGAAAGTAATTTGAAGTGTTATGACATTTAATTCCATGATGTGCATGTGAGAGTTGCCCCTTGGAAAGTTTGCTAGTTAAGATGTTTAATGAACACGAATAGACAAGGCTATGGTGTATGCAGCCCCAATCACTGTGGTTTGGGGTGTGAAAGTTGAGACTACCTGAGTAAATTAAACTTCAATAAAAATTACTTTTCAAAGCATGAAATTTTTCAAAATACCAGGAGCCGTTTGAGTTAGCTCCAGTGATTAACAAACTTCGATAGGCAGGGAGGTGAATAGTTCAAGCCAGTTTTACCATTAATGTTCATGCTCAATGATTAAAGCACACACAAAAACAATCAAACTACATAGTATTTTTAGGTGGTTTACAATTCTTTTGTAGATTATCACTCTACTTATAATTGAGGCTCTGTTTAGCTTGAGTTACTCTATGACATTATTAAGCACCTAACCAATACTATCCAAAAGACGAGCGGAAGGCATAGGTACTTAACCCAGGATCATAAAAGTACACCCACCTTTACGAGCCGACAACCACGGCGGCCGGGATTAACACATGCAGCCGCCAGCTGGGATTAATCACACGCAGCCGCCGGCTGGGATTAAGCACATGCAGCTATCGGGACGTCCGGGATTAACACACACAAACGCCCCTCGCGGGAGTCAAACTCGGGACGCAACGGCTGCTCTGATACCAAAATGTTAAGCACCTAGCCAATACTACCCAAAAGACCAGCCTGTTAGGAGCAGAAGGCATAAATACTTAACCCAGGACCATAACAGACATCTATAGTGGATTGTCTCTAAGGCCAATTACAATGCGGCCTACAGGAAGTCTTCTACCACTGAATTGACCATAACAACCAATTTACAATAACACGCTCTCAATTAAATTTAAAGCAGCAAACTAGGTATACAATCTAGACCCTTAACCCCCCAAAGGGTTTCAACACTGCCAGCCAACACAAGGTCTTAACGGCTCACACAACAACAAACACAACTTCTTAACAACTATTTATCTGCCACAACAACTTCTTTCAAATAATTTGAAGTGAGGATGGTATTGTCTACCTGGGGTTTGACCCAATGTGTAAGGATTATGTACTTGAAATCCCCTCAAGAGGAAGATTTAACAATCCAAGTAGAAACAAACAATTACACCAAGAAGTAGAGGTGGCTTCGAACTGAGCCGGCTAGGTTTGAGTCGGTATCCCTCGAGCTCGAGCCAAGCTCAAGATCCGGGATCGGCTCGTTTAAATTAACGAGCCGAGCTCGACCGAATCCAGGTTCGGCTCGTTAATTTAACGAGCAACAGTATTCGAGGGATTTGGGATTTTGGGAGTCTCGGAACCGAGCGAGAGTCACGTTGCGGGATTCTCTTCCATTTCATTTCTGCCATTTCCATGCCTTCTCTGCCACGATTTTCTCGTAGAAATCGTGGATTATAGATCAAAATCGTTGTCCGTTAGCGGGATTCATCGAAAATGGGGGATTTTGGTCTTCGTATCCCTCACTCTCCCTCTCCCTCTTCGATTCCTCCCTCTCTGTCTCAGACTCTTCGATTTCTTCGTCTATGATTTCTTCCTCTGCGATTTTTTCCTTTTTTTATCTTCCTCCTCTTCGATTTCTTCATCTGAAGTTATTCCTCGCCGACGAGACGAAAGCGATGGTCCCCTCTCCCCCTCCCAACTCACACAGTCGGGAGAGAAAACATAGAGAGATAGTAAAAAACAAAAATTTATATGAATGGTTCCACAACTGCCATCGTCCCTCAGTCACATTCTCTCATCCTTGGCCATGTCGCGCGTCGTCGCTCATGCGCTTTTGCTTGCCATCAACCCCTTGGCACTTACCGACTCTTTTCGCTCCTTCTCTAAGCCCTCTCTCGTTTCCTTCCCCTCAGCGACATTACCTATTTTTTTCCTCGGGAACTGAGGTTTTCTGCGCCTGGTTCTATGGCTCATGGTAGAATCCAAGCTCTCCAAGACATTTATTTGTCGGATGTTTTACGAGTTTGAGGGGGTTCCGTAGGGTGAGAGGATGGCCCACGGCGAAGAAGCAGTTGCCTAAGGAGAAGGAATTGAAGCTCAATGTTAGAATTTGTATCGAAGAAGACTTGCCTGATGATCCCGAGCTTTTGGTGAGGTTATTTTTGGAGTGTGCTACGCTCGATATATATCTTTCCTTGGATGTTAAGAGTTCCATTTTCATTTAAGAATATCCACTTTATTATGTTTGTCTCGTCTTTTCTTAATCTCTTTGATTTTGCAGAATATTGCAGAAATGCTTCGCTTGGATTCTCCTATGGCGATGAAACTAGCATTTCATGGTCTACAAGATTGGTAGTATAAAACAAGAGACACGGATATTGATGATGTTGATAATTTTGAAAAATTTGAGCTCTCTGTACTGCTTTGTAATGACAACTTCATGGTAATTTTAATATTTTAACTACTAGTAGTGGAAGAGTATTTTGTTATCTGACAATAACTAATTTTATGGTTTTTTTTTGTCATAGGTGGAGATTTTGCTCATGCAGGGATTTATATTATTTTCTAGCATGAAGAGAAACAACTATAATTTGTAAATTTATAATGGATTTATAGTTTTTATTTGGGTGATTGTAAAGTGATAGTGATATTTCATTTAATTTTGTTATGTTTGATTATTGTATGGAGTTTATTCATAATGTTATGCAGTGTATGAAGTGTTTAAACTATTTTATGGAGTGCATAAAAAATTTCATGGAGTGTTTATGGAATGTATAGATAATTTTATGGAGTTTTTATGGAGTGTTTATAGAGTGTATAGATAATTTTATGTAGGTATTATGTATATAGATTGTGCCCAATTTTAAGTAGAGGTCATGCCGAATTTTATACAGGTATTATATATATTGATTATGCCCAATTTAAAGAAGAGGTCATGCCCGATCTTATACAGGTATTATATACATAGGTTATGCCCAATTTTATGTAGAGGTCATGCCCAATTTTATGTAAAATGTGTGCATAATTTTATATACAATTTATTTGATATATATTATTTGAAAAGTTTTAAATGTATGTTGAAGCTCGATCTCGACTCGAACTCGGTTAAAATTATTGGGCTCGAGCTCGATAACAATTTTAGGCTCAAGGATGGGCTCGGCTCGAGCTTGAGTTCGAAATATTTAAATCAAGCTCGACTCAAACATAGGTAGGTTCAGGCTTGGCTCGGTTCGATGCCACCCCTACCAAGAAGTACCTACTCAATATAATCAAAAATTCAAAATAGTCTTTAATAACTTGATTTCAAAATATAGGTTCAAAGTAAATCTGCGATTGATTTTTAAATTTTGGGAAAGTAGATAAAGGAGCTCAATTCAACGAATTACTTCAAAATACAACCCATCAGAAGTAGTCTATACTTTAATGAATGATTTCAAAGTGCCACGACACTAGTTCAATATACTCGATCAAATATAATCAATAGATTTCAAACTAAAATCATGTAAGTACTTGGATTTTTTAAACTCTTACCTCTAGATACTAATAACAATGTAAAAGTGCCTTCAAAATCAAATGACAAAGTGGATTTCAATTTTTTTGTCAATCATAAGAGATGCTCGATAAATAAAGATTTTAAAATAAAGCTCATCAATATTAAACTCAAGGAAGAAAACTTCCAAATTTGACTTCCGTTGGAGTTTTGGAGGAGACATAAATTCTCATATTCGTATGTGATTGGTAACATTGTGGTAGAGAGTTCTCATGAATGTCGAGGGTGAGTTTGGGCTAAATAGAAAGCTCTCTAATATTAAAAAGAACTAGTCGTTCTCGCTTAATAATAATTTTTCTTCATTTAAAAAGGAAAAATGTCTAATTTTTTTAAAAAAATACATATTACATTCTATTTTGGATGATGGTAGGTCACATGAAAATGTTAGAGGCTTCCAACTCCAAAAAATAGAGCTTAAAAGATTGCATATTTGAATTTCTGCAAAAATGAGTCGACCCCTTGTGATGTTTTCTCTTCCTCACACTGGAGGGGTCAACTCCTTTGCAAAAAGGGCTAACTCCTTTTTCACCTTCAAAATTTTTTATTACATGGTACTAGAGTAGGATGACTGTCTTGAGGGACTCACTTCATGCTCTATTTAATATGTACCCGTTTGTATTGTTCATATCTTAGACCCACAGATTCAATGTCCACTTGAGTAGGTCAAGGACTCAGTTTCAATATCTTAGTTATGGAAGTACAGACTGGTTAAGAGTCCTTCAATGAAAGCCAATAGGGGTTTTTAAAGACTTATTCTTGCCTAACAAGAGCAGAGAAACTAGGGAACTTCAAACTTGATGAGATTGGACCCTGTGAAACACCCTTTTCGATTCTTATTCAATTCTAGTAATTAAGCTTCCTCGTTTTCGACCTTTCTTATGCTACTGATACTAGGTACATAGACAGGGTACCGGTGTATGCAATCAGACCACGCCCCATCCGAAGGTGCTGTGACAGTTCGATGGCAAATCCACACAGCGCTATTGCATTTAAACCCGCTGCCGAAGGCAATTTGCCACACACGGTGACCCTTCTTCATTCTTCCCTTGGCCTCGATATAGCTCAGCTAGTACCACAAGGAAGAAGAAGATGTGTTACCAAACCGATGAAGGGTCATTCTTGATGCCTCGACGTCCTCGGTGACAGGCGCAGACTCTTCTCCAGTTCATCTATCACTGCCCTCCCGCCGGGATGGATGCAGAAATGCTCGAAAGCTCTCTTGAACTGAGGCACGTAAAGCTTTAGCTTAGGGTTGAAGGTTTTCCGAATGATGAGGTAGAGAGCGCAATGAAGCTTCCCTGAGAGAGGAAGTACTATGGGTGGCAAAGTTTTGATATTGTTTTTGAGCGCATCACCTGCAACAGTGAGAAGATCCTTGGAGAGGGAGATGCCAATCTTGCCTTGTTCATCTTCTGCTTGCTCGACGCAGCTATAGGCCTTGTCGTCTGCTCCATTATGGGTGCGGAAAACATGCAGAAGACGATATTTGGCTCGGCTTTTCTCAGAACGACGATTTGATTGGAGCACAGCAGCACCACCCATTCGGAATAGACACCAACTGATCTGCATGGATCGTTGCTTCCCACTGGGATTAGTACCCTTTGTCATCGCTTCAGTGCTCACAATCAAAGCATTAGAATTTGGGTGCACTAGAAGGAGGTCTCGGACAAGTTCCAGAGATACGAGCCCTGCGCTACAACCCATCCCTGAAAGGTTGAAACTCTTTATGTTGCTTCTCATTTTGTATTTGTTCACCACCATTGACGACAGGGAAGGGCGGGGCGAGAAGATGCTAGAATTCACGATCAATATGTCGATGGATTCTGGGTCAATTCCCGTGCATTACTAACTGGACTTCTGCCAAGGAATCCTGCAACTTCATTTATCTGCTGGGAAGGTTAAGCATGGGCAGTGGCAAGCTCGTCTCCTATGCGAGACCTGATCGAGCAAGGATTTTCTGTTAGGAAATTCACATTTTCTATTCTAATTTGGGTAACATATTTATTATGCAATTATATTTTCTATTTTTAATGGAATGGACTGAAATTAAGTGATTTAATTTTGTTAAGCCCATTAAAGAATGGGTCATGGATATAGGCTAATTGAGTAGATACCATAAGGAATTATGGGAACCTTGTATAAGGAGACACAATATGGTTATGGTCCCCAAAGATACTAAATCACACACAGTTTCCCTTCTCCCCATCCGTAAGAGAGGCGAATGTCCCATTGAGGAATAAAGAGATTTAGTTGAGGAATACCACAACACAAATCATCCGTTCATATCATTCGTCAAAGAGATTCCGCAATAGAAAGAATAAATTTCGGGAATGGATTTAGGTATGTATTTGATCCTAATATTCTGGCATGTTGTAAATTCTGGATTAGGATTTACTATTATGGTTTTTCTAACAAGTGGTATCACAACAGTCATATTAGATTATGAGGATTTCTAGATTAATTCCATAGAGAGCGAAACTGAACGCCGACTTTATGCAAAACCGGCGCTCTGTATAAAAGTTTACTTTCTCCACCGAATTTGTCTCGGGTTGAGCGTCTGTCGGTGTCGCCGTCGAAAGACGGAGGCCCACGCCGGTGGAGGCTCGTACTGCAACGACATCCTACAGAGGGCCATTGGAAGACAAATCCTCCACTGCGCGTGGCTGGGGGTTGAAGACGACCTCCAGCGCGCGCAGGAAGGAGGAAAAAAAAAAGGATGCACGGTGCAGCATTCGCAGCGTCGGACACCGCAACGACGTTCTACTGGAAAGGGGGAGGCGACGGAGGATGCCTGGGCAAGTTGTAGCGCCCGTCTGGCAAGGGTATCATTTTTTCCATTGTCACCGTCATTTTCTGTCATCGGAAACCTTCCTGTATGATCCGAGCATTGATCGGCGGGCCAGAGCCCGTTGGCCGAAGTTCGGGCTGTCGTTCGCTTGTCGGAACGAATGGCACGGGTCGTGCCCGTTGGGCTCGTTGCAGCGCCCGTTGGGAGTGTTGCAGTGCCCGTTCAGCGGGCGCGCTGCCACTGGGAATCGATGCGCTGCAGCGCCCGTCGTGAGCGATGCAGTGCCCATTGGGCGACAACATCCCCCGTTCACTGCAGTGGGCACGCTGCAGCACCTGTTGGATATGCTGCAGCATCCGTCCACTGCAGCAGGGCGTGTTGCAGCATCCGTTGGGTGCCGCAACGCCTCGTTCACTGCCGCAGGGTGCACTGTAGCGTCCATTGGACAAATTGTAGCGTGGCCATAATAATAAGAAAAATTGAAAATTGAAACTTTGGATACATTTTATTTCAATTACGATTTGACTCGGCTATCGACTCAGACCGGTTGTTGAAGATCAGGGTCGAATCGGGCTGAGCCGGCTCAATAGAGCCGACTAGGTCCTAAAAAAAAAAAAGCCTATTTCACAGCGCCAGTGGGGCGGTACTGTAGCGTTGGACAACTGAATAAAAAAAATCATTTTGTTCAGTTGGTCTAGTATTTTCAATCAAATTGTTTGAAGTTACATGTTGCCAAAGTAACATCTGTAGTGTAGAATAATTTGACTAGAAATACATAGATGTTTGTACGGAGTTATTTATGCAAATTGTGCTCGGCCCAAAGGAAGACACAGATTGGCCAAATTAACAACGTGCCTATGATGATAAATATGTGACAATTATAAAGAGTTTTCATGTGAACAATAGTCGGTCCAAAGAAAGGCTATTGTTTGACAGAAATGATTGTCAGTAGTTGATCATTGCACTGAGAGAGCCACTTACAATTAATTTCTCTGTCCAAAGACTAGGAATTAATGTTGTACTAGGTATCTTGAGATGGGTCCCCAAGTTAGATTTATTTTGTACTTGTCTTGTTTTTCTTTATATGACATGCTCGTTAATGTGAGTATGCTTGTTTATTTTGTTTTTTATACAGTTTTTGTTGCTACTGCTACAAATGTTACTGCTCAAATAAGCAGCATTCCGATGTTAAGCGGGACAAATTTTAAGGCATGGAAATATACCGTGGAAATTGTCCTCGGTTGTATGGATTTGGATCTTGCACTTCGGGTAGAGCAACCCACTTCACTTCAAAAAAACTTCAATGAGGCTAAACTTGAGAAGTGGGAGCGCTCTAACCAAATGTGCTTGATGATCATGAAACGCTTCATTCCAAAGGCGTTTTGGGGCTCTATGACTGAGAGCAAGAGCGCCAAGAAGTTCCTAGAGGAAATTGAACAATATTTTGCCAAGAATGAAAAGTCGGAGGCAATAAGCCTGTTGGCTAAACTCGTTTCAATGAAGTATAAAGGCAAATGGAAAATAAGGGAGTACATAATGGAAATGTCTCATCTCACGTCAAAACACTCAAGTCACTTAAGTTGGAGCTATCTAAGGACTTGCTCGTGCACTTGGTTTGGATATCTCTTCCTATACACTTTGGACAATTCAAAGTGAGTTATAACACTCATAAGGACAAATGACCCGTAAATGAGCTTATATCTCATTGTGTGTATGAGGAAGACAGGGAGCAGAAGCATAAGACTAAAAGTACTTGGCCTCAACCTCTCAAAACAAGTAGAAGAAGAGAGGTAAGGATGTTGCGAAAGGATCTTTTCAGAATAAGAATAAAAGCTATCAAATTCGACCATGGTGGTGACTACTACGGAAGGTATGATGGATCAGGAGAACAATGTCCCAGACCCTTCACAATTTTCCTCAAAGTGTGTGGAGTTGTTCCACAATACACCATGTCGGGCAAACCCAACATGAATGGTGTTGCAGGCGAAGAAACCAAACTCTTAAGGATATGGTGAGTATGATCAGTCATTCCTCTTTGCCAGAGTCACTTTGGAGAGAAGCTTTAAAGACCGCAGTGTACATCCTTAACAGGGTACCGAGCAAAGCAGTTGCCAAAACCCCCTATGAGCTTTGGACATGCAAGAAGCCTAGCATTAGGCACATGCACATTTGGGGTTGTCCAGCTGAGGCGTAGCCTTGTAGGCCACATGAAATAAAACTGGACTCAAGGATAGTTAGTTGTTATTTCGTTGGTTACGTTGAACACTCTCGGGGCTATAAGTTTAACTATCCCACATTAAGATCCTTCTTTGAAACGGGAAATGCAAGATTCCTTGAGGATATTGAGTTTGAAGGGAAAGAAAATATGAGGAATGTTGTCTTTAAAGATGAATCTGTTATTGACAGTGATCAAGTCTCCATACCTATTGTTGTTCAAGTCACAATTCAGGCATTAGAGGACAATGTTCCGGTTCCTATTCCTGACGTTGTTCCAGATCAAGACAACAATGAGATTCTTCCTCTTGCACCACCTTTAGAACAAACTCAACAACCTCAAGAAGTGCCATTAAGGAGATCCACTAGGGAGAGGAGAAATGCGATTCCAGATGATTATATCATATTTCTCCAAGAACATGAGGATGAAGTCAAATTGATAGAAGATGACCCGATTAACTTATGTCAAGCCTTGCGCAGTTCTAACTCTCAAAAGTGGATTGATGCCATGAAGGATGAGATGAAGTCTATGAATGACAATGACGTTTGGGATCTCATCGAGTTGCCTAAAGGTGTGAAGCCCATTGGTTGTAAATGGATATTTAAAACCAAGAGGGATTCAAAGGGCATGTCGAGAGATATAAGGCCCGTCTAGTCGCTCAAGGCTTT
Source organism: Aristolochia californica (assembly GCF_029961685.1). Classification (NCBI taxonomy): domain Eukaryota; kingdom Viridiplantae; phylum Streptophyta; class Magnoliopsida; order Piperales; family Aristolochiaceae; genus Aristolochia; species Aristolochia californica. The sequence continues at coordinate 2,595,875 of NW_027181837.1, forward strand.
ACTCAAAGGGAAGGCATAAACTATAAAGAGACTTTCTCTCTGGTATCTTCGAAATAATCTTTTAGAACAATAGTGGCACTAGTGGCTCATTTAGATCTAGAGCTACATCAGATGGATGTAACTATGATAGAAAAACAGGTTGATGGTTGGACCATCAATAGATACCACTTTGAAGAGTAAGGTTTTGATGCCAAGGAAGCCAGTCGTATCCTCAGATGAAGATAGACTCTAGAGAAGTTGGAAGGGTGAGATGGACCACGTGTGGGACCTCTTTGTTTCCTTTGAGAGGGGGGAAGATTTGGAAGACCCAGTTGGGGACAAGCTCGGATACAAGTGATGTATAATATAGGACCATATTCATCACAGCCATGGCATCCTACATAGAGGATGATGTGGCTCTCCGATGATGTGTCAGTTTAACTTGGCGTAAAACTCTTCGGGTGCAGATGTGGCATACTAACGTAGCATCACATGATCGGTCAAAGCTTACATGTCACCTTTAACTGTACACAAGTGCAGTTGATCAGTCAAATTTGGGTATTTGTGAAAATAAATTAAAAAATATATTATATGTGTTATTATGTTTAAAAATTGGATAGTGTCCTAAAATATCTAATTCTATATGCCACTTACGTTACAGGGTCAGGGTAGGCAGTTATTGGCCAGCAGACAGCTATGGAGGACCATTAATGGTGATTTTGTGCAGGCAACGAGCAGTCTCGATCCTCTACCAAACAATTGTAATCGTAAAGGGACCAGTGCTCCCGCATGAAAGGACGGAAGCACAATGGTAAAACGACTCCCCGAAGTGCACCATAAAGACAAGAAATAAGTGCTGGATGTCCAGTGAATCGTCAAGCAGGTTTAAGGAATACAAAGAAAAATTGGAAGAAGAAATAGCTAGTCTACAGGAACTGAAGTTCCGTAATGTTTAGCCACCTATAACTGGAACAGGTGACGAAGATCATCATCTACTTACCTACCTTGTGTGTTTGCTAGAAATGAAGTTTATATACATTTAAAACGGTGGTTAGTCCTCAAACGATCAAAACAGAGTTTACAGAATGAAAATGAAGCAAAAGAGATACTTACAAGTTATGGGTTCCGTAGAAATGGAGGAATGGTGTATAGGTAGTGGTGATGCAGAGCTCTGTGAAGCCAGTAGTAGAGAAACTCTATGACGCAAAATGGACAAGATCATCCATCTGTTCTCCACATCGGTAAGTGAGATGTGCCAGGAGCATATTGATTAAGCGAGAAAGAGACAAAGTACGCTAGTCCCTTCAACTACAGGCTCATGTGCCGGTCTAATTGAGCAACGACAGGACTCTTCATGAGCTTGATTCCGCTCTGTCAACTGCATCAATGAACGAACTGCTTGGAGAGTAAGGATAAATCTAAAGATGAAAAACGATCTCAATTATCTTCTGCATGCTTTCAGTGTCTTTGCATTTACACGTTCAACCTCCAAATACTTATTGCTTTGTTTCTCGTCTTAGTGCGTATTCATAAAACATTTCTCCCATTTATAAAGTGAATACTCGATAATTGAATCCTCTTCATGGCTGGTGTCATAAAATTTATAACTTACGTGAAAAATATTGTCAATTTGGCATCTAAAGATTTCGTGCTGAATTAAAATCTGAACAATCTTAGTTGGGATTCAAGGAAGAACATGGAGATTACAGTTCTCAGATGAACTCCAGAAAACGTTTTATTTTTATTTTATTTTTTACCGACTGCATTCATTCATAGCATTTAAAAACAACTGGAAACTGCTAAAGAGTCGTGCGCAGACAATCTTCTACGGACAAGAAAGCATCATCAACGGTGGAAAAGGTATCCTGGGTTGTTCTATAAATTGGAAATCACCCATGCAGAGAGCAGCTCGGAGAGACCCAGATAACAATGGCAACCAAGCCTGGGCTGTTCACTTCATGGCCATGGCAGATGCTTGGAACTTTCAAGGTATTACTACTTTTTAGTTTTCTCCTAAAACCAGTAGGATTAATGCTGATGATTTCTCTGTTTTGATATTGGTGTGGTTGAAGTACGTGGTTTTGGCTCCATGGGTTGCTAGTGGCATATACAGTTGGGTGACAAAGCCAGAAGAGGAGAGGGATCTGACCAACTTTCTCTTCTTGCCAATCCTACTTTGGCGATGGGCGCATAACCAAATATGGATTAGTTTGTCTCGTTTCCAAACAGCTCGGAGCAAACACAAAATAGTTGATAAAGGCATTGAATTTGAGCAAGTAGACAGAGAAGAAAACTGGTACGCTCTCTCACTCTGCCTCTCTTTATCTCTCGCTTTTTCTCTGTACATCTCTTCACTCATTCTCAGACATTTGGACAAATACATGGCAGGGATGACCAGATACTACTGAACGGCCTTGTTTTCTACACCTTTAATCAATACGTTTCAGGCGCGTCTCACTTACCCATGTGGAGAACAGATGGGATGATTTTAACTATTTTGCTTCACATAGGTCCGGTGGAGTTTCTCTACTACTGGCTCCACAGAGCTCTCCACCACCACTACCTGTACTCACGATACCACTCCCACCACCATTCCTCCGTTGTAACAGAACCCATAACCTGTAAGAACCTTTCTCGTATCCTTTTCATCTTCTATCATTTTTATGTCCTGGCTTGCTGCCGACCAATGAATCATGGTAGTGAACAAAACCAATCCTGAGAGTGTCATTTCAAATTACCTTTGACTGTTAGTTCAATATTTTATGTTCTTTGGATCCTTATCACTGTTTAATTAACTTTTTCAATACTGTTTGACATATGGCAGCTGTGATTCATCCATTCGCGGAAATCGTATCATACTATATACTCTTTTCGATACCACAATTGGCGATGTTGTTCACTGGAACAAACTCACATCTGGCACTCATAATTTACCTGACATACATAGATTTCATGAATAATATGGGCCACTGTAATTTTGAACTTGTTCCCAACTGGGTCTTCAAATTCTTCCCTCCTCTCAAGTACTTGATGTATACTCCATCGTGAGTCTCTTCAACCTTTGCCTGTTTTATAAGTTTAAGAAATGAAAGCATAGATAGAATTTTTCATTCAAGGATATAAGCAAACTAATGAATTTTCCTGACTAGGTTTCACTCTCTTCATCATACCCAGTTCCGGACGAACTACTCCCTCTTCATGCCTTTGTACGATTACTTGTATGGTACAGTGGACAAGACAGTGGATTCTCTTTATAACAACTCTCTCAAAGGAAACAAAGAGATCCCACAAGTGGTCCATCTCACCCATCCAACTTCCGTGGAGTCCATCTATCACCTGAGGCTGGGACTGGCTTCGTTGGCATCAAAACCCTACTCTTCAAAGTGGTATCTATCGATGATCCAACCGTTGACATGTTTGTCTGTCATATTTACCTGGATCTTTGGTTCCACCTTCACAGTGGAGTCCATCAAATTGGATAAACTCAAAATGGAAACATGGGCTATACCAAGATTTAGCTTTCATGTAAGTAAGAGACATCTCCATCTACCATTTTGAACGAGCCGTCTCTCTCAACTTTTTTCTTGTGTCCATTTGAAGGTGATAGTATATATACTGGTTTTGACTCTATGTTTTGCAGTATTATTTATCATGGCACAGAGATTCAATCAATAATATGATAGAGAAAGCCATACTGGAAGCAGACCGTGAAGGGGTCAAAGTGATGAGTTTGGGTCTTCTTAATCAGGCAACAATCATTCACCATCCTTCTCCCTGCCTCTCCCTTCTGTCAATTGCTCATTAGAAAAACTAAAACGATAAATCTAGATTCTTTTTTGTCTGCAGTCGGAGGAGCTAAACGAAAATGGCAAGCTCTATCTCCAAAAGCACCCAAAACTCAAAGTCAGATTAGTAGATGGGACAGCACTGGTAGCTGCAGTTGTTCTAAATGGCATTCCACAAGATACTAATAAAGTTATAATGAGAGGAGAGCTTTCAAAAGCTTGTCATGCCATAGTCCTTGGATTGTGCCAAAAAGCGATTAAGGTAAGTTGGTTGAACACACTTCCACAAACCATCAGATAGAAGCTTTCTATGGTATAATTATGAATTACATGAGATGTTACAGGTTTCCACGGTTTGTAAATCTGAACACCAGCAACTGAAAAGACAATTACCGGCCAAGTTCTGGAGTAATTTGGTCCTTTCAGATAACTATGATGCCAAGGTAATGTTACCTATTCAGATTTTTAATAACTTGACGGTCCAAAGTGTTCATTTAATAGCAGACAGAAGATTGAAACTGTAGGACTACTTCTGCAGGTATGGTTGGTGGGAAATGGGCTGAATGATAAGGAACAAGAGAAAGCGCCCAAGGGTGCAAGCTTCATTCCCTTCTCACAATTCCCTGTAAAGAATTTGAGGAAGGACTGTTTCTACCAGACGAATCCAGCAATGAGGGTCCCCAAGAATCTTGAAAACATGCATGCCTGCGAGGTAAATTAACTCTTTCTACTTAACTGTGATAGTTTCAATAAATGTTTCTATAGTAAGTTTCTATATAATATACAATTTACGAATGTTATGTGACAGAATTGGCTTCCTCGGAGGGTTATGAGTGCATGTCGTGTAGCAGGCATTGTTCATGCATTGGAGGGATGGGATACCCATGAGTGTGGTGAAGAACAGCTGCTGAATGCTGATAAAGTATGGAATGCTGCACTTCAGCATGGATTTCGTCCCCTCTGATATCCTGGTTTCAATGTACTTCCAGTGAGGAATCAAAACTGCTAATAATGATGAAGAAGATGTGTTTTATCTTTTTCAATAAGGGTTTTTTGTAATCTTTATGTGAGCATTGGACATCCCTTAAAGTGAGCATTTTTTTGTAATCTTTAAGGGGTTTGCATAATAAATGCCCATAGTTGGAAAGGGCTGTTAGGTTTTACAATGGCTTCGATGACTTTCATGAATAATAATTTATGTGAGACAGTTCAAATTAAAGCTCACCCAGCTTGGGATATGCAAATAGTAGAAGAAAAGAGGTCTGCAAATTTGTTCTATACTCAAATAATTTATGATCCTCAATCTGTTAGTCAAATTCTGACTTTACATTTTCAAGCTAAAAGATTTAGAAAAGAAATTAAATCTTTAAAAGCCGATAGGTCACATGATTCACAAGAAAAGTTTGAAGAAATTAGAAAATGTAATGGGAAAATATCTGAGTGTCAAAAACTTTTACTTGTTTTCGAAAATATTTTATGGCTAAGAGATGAACATACTAGCTTGCCTTTGTGCATGGATTTTAGAGGTTTCAACATGAAAATGAATAAGAAAAATTCATCAAAAGGTTATCTAATCGGATGCCCTGTAAGAAAATACTCTCAAAGGACACGAAGAGGCTCCACAATTGGTCTATCTCACCCATCCAACTTCCCCGGAGTCCATCTATCATCTGAGGATGAGACTAGCTTCCTTGGCATCAAAACTTCCCTCTTCAAAGTGGTATATGTTGATGATGCAACCATAGACATGTTTCTCTAGATATTTACCTGGATCTTTGGTCCCACCTTCACGGTTGAGCATCTATCATCAACTTGGGTAAACTCAAAATGGAGACATAGGCTCTTCCAAGATTTTGGTTTCACCTAAGTAAGAGACACTAGGATCTACCTTGGTAAACTCAAAATGGAGACATAGGCTCTCCCAAGATTTTGGTTTCACCTAAGTAAGAGACACTAGGATCTACCTTGTTGAATGAGCCGTATCTCCTTCTGAAATGGAGGTCACATGATTTCCAGATAAAGTTATGTTTTTAGAAATAGTGCGCCTTAAGATAATTTTGCTCATTGACATTGAAATTTTTTAAGAGACACCCATGTGTGTAAGGGTGACTTGGCTAGTAAATAAGGAGAAATTTAATAGAGATGGCATAGAATTGTAATTAAGTAACTTGGTGTATGTCCTTTTTCTTTTTGAAGCATGTAGTCCTAAGGGTATTATAGTCATTGTGAACACGTTCTGCCTCTACCAGCAGCACCAGAATGCCTCCTTGCTACCTCTACCAGCTACATCACTGAAAAGCCTCCAAGCTGCCTCTACCAGTAGCATGACCAGAACGCCTCCCTGCTGCCTCCACCAGCAGCACTGGACACATCCCTGTTTCAGTGACAACACTGAAACCCGAGCCAGTCTCTTCCAGCGATTGCACTGAAACCCGAGCCAGTTTCTTCCAACGACAACACCGAAACCCGAACCAGTCTCTTCCAGCGACAACGCCGAGACCCGAACCTGCTCTGTTCCGGCAGCAACGGTGAAGCTTCACGCAGCGAGCTTCACGCTGTTTCTTACAGTAGTACACAACCCTGCTTTTTCTTGCAGTGTCAAGTCGGAGAGACCCTTCTTTGCAGCGTCGACTAAAGAGACCTTTCTCTACAGCGTCAACTAGCAGCGCCGGCAACGGCGTCTTCCTTCTCGAGCCTCTCTTTCTGCTGAGAGCTTCTCTCTTTTGGCAAATCCCAAGCCACTCTATTTTTCTCACAGCAGCTCGCCCTCTCTGTTTTTCAAGCCTCCTCTATTCTTCTCCCGGAGCCGAGAGTCCCGAGCTTCCTCTATTTTTCTCCTGGCGCCGAGAGTCCCGAGCTTCTTCCAAACATTCTCTTTGAGTCCCGAGACTTGCCCTATTTTTCTGTTGTGTCTGTAAGTTCCAAAGAGTCAAAATCATCGACCAAGATAAATGCCCTTCATTCAATGTCTTGAGTACAGCACATGCTAGAGAAATCAGAGTGGTCTTGCATGTCCCTTGGGCCCACCTACTCGAGCCGTGTGGACCAGACTCCACATTACTCAACGGTAGAGAAACTCTATGACGCAAAATAGACAAGACCATCAATCTGTTCTCCACATTGGTAAGTGAGATGTGCCTGGAGCATATTGATTAAGAGAGAAAGAGACCAAGTATACTAGTCCCTTCAACTACAGGCTCATCTGCCATTACTGCATGGGTTTAATGGAGCTACGATTTTTCGTGTTTTTCAGGACTCTTCATGAGCTTGATTCCACTCTGTCAACTGCGTCAATGAATGAATTGCTTGGAGAGAAAGGATAAATCTAAAGATGAAAAACGCTCTCAATTATCTTCTGCATTCTTTCAGTGTCTTTGCATTCACACATTCAACCTCCAAATACTTGTTGCTTTGTTTCTCGTCTGTTTATCAAAGTTGGAAGTACAGGTTTCCATTTTACCCTCTTAAATTTGTTCAGCAGATTGGTCTGGCTTTTAGATTTGCTTCACATGCTGCAAGTAGAAAGTAATTTGAAGTGATGTGAGATTTAATTCCATGATGTCCATGTGAGAGTTGCCCCTTGGAAAGTTTTCTTGTAATGATGTTTAATGAACACGAATAGACAAGGCTATGGTGTATGCAGCCTCTATCAGTGTGGTTTGGGGTGTGAAAGCTGAGACTACCTGCGTAAATTAAACTTCAATAAAAAAATACTTTTCAAGGCATGAAATGTTGCAAAATACCAGGAGCCGTTTGAGTTAGCTCCGGTGATTAACAAACTTAGAAGGGCAGGGAGGTGAATAGTGCAAGCCAATTTTACAATTAATGTTCATGCACAATGATTAAAGTACACACGAAAACAATCAAACTACATAGTATTTTTAGGTGGTTTACAATTCTTTTGTAGATTATCACTCGACTTTCAGCATATTGAGGCTCTGTTTAGCTTGAGTTACTCTATGACATCTATAGTGGATCGTCTCTATGGCCAATTACAATGCTGCCCACAGGAGGTCTTCTACCACTGAATTGACCATAACAACCAATTTACAATAACACGCTCTCAATTAAATTTAAAGCAGCAAACTAGGCATACAACCCCCAAAGGATTTCAACACTGCCCACCAACACAAGGTCTTAACGACACACAACAACAAACACAACTTCTTAACAACTATTTTTCTGCCACAACAACTTCTTTCGAATAATTTGAAGTGAGGATGGTATTGGCTACCTGGGGTTTGACCCAATATGTAAGGATTACTTACTTGAAACCCCCTCAATAGGAAGATTTAACAATCTAAGTAGAAACAAACAAATACACCAAGAAGTACCTACTCAATATAATCAAAAATTCAAAATAGTCTTTAATAACTTGATTTCAAAATATTGGTTCAAAGTAAATCTGGGATTGGTTTTTAAATTTTGGGAAGTAGATAAAGGATCTCAATTCAATGAATTACTTCAAAATACAACCCATCAGAAGTAGTTTGTACTTCAATGAATGATTTCAAAGTGCCGTGGCACTAGTTCAGTATACTCGATCAAATATAATCAATAGATTTCAAACTAAAATCATGTAAGTACTTGGATTTTTTAAACTCTTACCTCTAGATATTAATAACAATGCAAAAGTGCCTTCAAAATCAAATGACAAAGTGGATTTCAATTTTTTTGTCAATCATAAGATATGCTCGATAAATAAAGATTTTAAAATAAAGTTCATCAATATTAAGCTCAAGGAAGAAAACTTCCAAATTTGACTTCCTTTGGAGTTTTGGAGGAGACATAAATTCTCATATTCGTATGTGAGAGCTTAGGGAGCTTGGTAACATTGTGGTAGAGAGTTCTCATGAATGTCGAGGGTGAGTTTGGGCTAAATAGAAAGCTCTCTAATATTCAAAGCATCTAGTCGATCTGGCTTAAAAATAATTTTTCTTCATTTAAAAAGGAAAAATGTCTAATTTTTTTGAAAAATACACATTAAATTCTATTTTGGATGATGGTAGGTCACATGAAAATGTTAGAGGCTTCCAACTCCAAAAAATAGAGCTTAAAAGATTGCATATTTGAATTTCTGCAAAAAGGAATGGACCCCTTGTGATGTTTTCTCTTCCTCACACCGAAGGGGTCAACTCCTTTGCAAAAAGGGCTAACTCCTTGTTCACCTTCAAAAATTTTTATTTTCTCTATATTCGACTCCCTTTTTCAATCTCTCAATCATAACAAGGGGTCAACTCCTTTCATAGGGGTCGACTTCTTTTGCTCTTTTTTCACCATATACTTTATCTTTTCTTTTCAAGGTTTCATCTTTCCTACTAATGTTTGACTCTTATGTATGGGCTCCTCTTTTGATCAGTGGCACTTCAGTTCTTCAATTTTTTAATTAAAGTGGTCGATTTTTTTGCTACGGTCGACTCATCTTCCTTGTTTTACTATTTTTTTCTCTTTTGGGATGGTTGTTTGCTCAAAATAATTTTTGCTTTCTCTTGTTTGATTAAATAGTGTTGCTGTGCCATTTGGATAGTGTGTTTTCTGGTATGAGTTGCCTACTTCTTTTCTTATGTGGATTGTTGGGATGAACCATGACTGGTCAAATAATAAGCTTCTAAAAATCTCCTTTGAGGCTTTTTTTAGCTGAAAGATAAACTTAATGCATATTATGAGTAACTTAAGTTTTTTTTTTTCATCAAAGCTATCTAAATAAGAATTTTGAGACAAACAGATTGGTCCTATGAAGTGGGATTCAATTTGGATATTCTCAAATGGGGTTTCAATAGACTGGTGCAATGAATGAAGATTACTTTCTGACATAAATAGGACAGTGAAAATCTAAACTCCATTGAACCCTGACATAAAAACTAGTATATAGACCATCATTTTTCACAAAAATAATGTAGCTATTGGTTGGGAAGGCTAGTCTGATTGAGATATAGACCTAACATTACATGGTACTAGAGTAGGATGACTGTCTTGATGGACTCACTTCATGCTCTATTTAATATGTACCCGTTTGTATTGTTCATATCTTAGACCCACAGATTCAATGTCCACTTGAGTAGGTCAAGGACTCAGTTTCAATATCTTAGTTATGGAAGTACAGACTGGTTAAGAGTCCTTCAATGAAAGCCAATAGGGGTTTTTAAAGACTTATTCTTGCCTAACAAGAGGAGAAACTAGGGAACTTCAAACTTGATGAGATTGGACCCTGTGAAACACCCTTTTCGATTCTTATTCAATTACTAAGCTTCCTCGTTTTCGACCTTTCTTATGTTACTGATACTAGGTACATAGACAGGGTACTGGTGTATGCAATCAGACCACGCCCCATCCGAAGGTGCTGTGACAGTTCGATTGCAAATCCATACAGCGCTGCCGAAGGCAATTTGTCACACACGGTGACCCTTCATTCTTCCCTTGGCCTCGATATAGCTCAGCTAGTACCACAAGGAAGACGAAGATGTGTTACCAAACCGATGAAGGGTCATTCTTGATGCCTCGACGTCCTCCAGTGAGAGACGCACTCTTCTCCAGTTCATCATCTATCACTGCCCTCCCGCCGGGATGGATGCAGAAATGCTCGAAAGCTCTCTTGAACCGAGGCACGTAAAGCTTTAGCTTAGGGTTGAAGGTTTTCCGAATGATGAGGTGGAGATCGAAAAGAAGCTTCTCTGAGGGAGGAAGTACTATGGGTGCCAAGGTTTTGATATTGTTCTTGAGTGCATCACTTGCAACAGTGAGAAGATCCTTGGAGAGGGAGATGTCAATCTTGCCTTGTTCATCTTCTGCTTGCTCGACGCAGCTATAGGCCTTGTCGTCTGCTCCATTATGTGTGTGGAAAACATGCAGAAGACGATATTTGGCTCAGCTTTTCTCAGAACGACGATTTGATAGGAGCACAGCAGCACCACCCATTCGGAATAGACACCAACTGATCTGCATGGATCGTTGCTTCCCACTGGGATTAGTACCCTTTGTCATCGCTTCAGTGCTCACAATCAAAGCATTAGAATTTGGGTGCACTAGAAGGAGGTCTTGGACAAGTTCCAGAGATACGAGCCCTGCGCTACAACCCATTCCTGAAAGGTTGAAACTCTTTATGTTGCTTCTCATTTTGTATTTGTTTACCACCATTGACGACAGGGAAGGGAGGGGCGAGAAGATGCTAGAATTCACTACCAATATGTCGATGGATTCTTGGTCAATTCCCGTGCTTTGGAAAAGCGAGTCACGCAAGTGAACATCACTAACTGGACTTCTTCCAAAGAATCCTGCAACTTCATATCTCTGCTGGGAAGGTTAAGCATGGGCAGTGGCAAGCTCGTCTCCTCTCCCAGACCTGATTGAGCAAGACTTTTCTGTTAGGAAATTGACATTTCCTATTCTAATTTGGGTAACATATTTATTATGTAATTATATTTTCTATTTTTAATGGAATGAGCTGAAATTAAGTGATCTAATTTTGTTAAGCCATTAAGAAATGGGTCATGGATATGAGCCATGAATATGGGCTAATTGAGTAGATACCATAGGGAATTATGGGAACCTTATATAAGGAAACACAATATGGTTATGGTCCCCAAAGATACTAAATCACACAGTTTCCCTTCTCCCCAGCCGGAAGAGAGACGAAGGTCCCATTGAGGAATAAATAGATTTAGTTGAGGAAGACCACAACACCAATCATCCGTTTATATCATTCGTCAAAGAGATTCCGCAACAGAAAGATGAAATTTCTGGAATGGATTCAGGTATGTATTTGATCATAATATTCTGGCATGTTGTAAATTCTGGATTAGGATTTACTATTACAGTTTTTCTAACAAGTGGTATCACAGTAGTCCTATTAGATTATTAGGATTTCTAGATTAATTCCGTGGAGAGCGACACTGAGAGGTGGCTCGGCGCAAAACTGGCGCTTTATAGAAAAGTTTACTTTCTCCTCGGAATTTGTCTCTGGTTGTGCGTCTGTCAGTGTCGTCGTCAGAAGAAGGAGGTCCACGATCGTCGGTGGTGGCTCGTACTCCAGCGTCGTTAGGAAACACTGCAGCGACGTCCTACAGAGGGCCATTGAAGACGAATTCTCCACTGCGCGTGGCTGGAGGTTGAAGGAAGTTGAAGACGACCTCCAGCGCGCGCAGGAAGGAAAAAAACAAAAGGACGCACGGTGCAGCATTCGCAGCATCGGACGCTGCAAGATGTTCGGCGGGAAAGGGGGAGGCGACGGAGGATGCCTGGGCACGCTGCAGCGCCCTTCTGGCAAGGGTACCATTTTTTCCTTTGTCGTCGTCATTTTCTGTCATTGAAAACCTTCCTGTGCGATCCGAGCATTGATCGGCGGGCCAGAGCCCGTTGGGCGAAGTTCGGCGTTGTCGTTCCCCCGTCGGAACGAATGGCACAGATCGTGCCCGTTGGGCTCACTGCAGAACCCGTTCAGCGGGCATGCTGCCATTGGGAATTGGTGCGCTGCAGCGCCCGTCGGGCGACAACACCGTGACTGTTGGGCGACAACAACGCCCATTCACTGCCCCACTGGCGTGCCCGTTGGGCAACAACAACGCCCATTCACTGCTGCAGGCACGCTGCCGCACCTGTTGGGTATGCTGCAGCACCCGTCCACTGCAGCAGGGCGTGCTACAACGTCCGTTGGGTGCCGCAACGCCTTATTCACTGTCGCAGGGTGCACTGTAGCGTTCGTTGGACAAACTGCAACATAGTCATAATAATAAAAAAAATTAAAAATTGAAACTTTGGATACATTTTATTTCAATTACGATTTGACTCGGCTGTCGAATCGGACCGGTTGTTGAAGATCAGGGTTGAATCAGGCTAAGCCGGCTAGACCGAGTCGACTCGGTCCTAAAAGAAAAAGCCTATTTCACGGCGCCAGTGGGGTGGTGCTGTAGCATTGGACAACTGAATAAAAAAAATCATTTTATCCAGTTGGTCTAGTATTTTTGAATCAAATTGTTTGAAGTTACATGTTGCCAAAGTAACCTCTGTTGTGTTGAATAATTTGACTAGAAATACATAGATGTTTGCACGGAGTTATTTATGCAAATTGTGTTCGGCCCAAAGGAAGACACAATTTGGCCAAATCAACAACGTGCCTGTGATGATAAATGTGTGACAATTATAAAGAGTTTGTGAACAATAATCGGTCCAAAGAAAGGCTATTGTTTGACAGAACTGATTGTCAGTATTTGATCATTGCACTGAGAGTACCACTTACAATTAATTTCTCCGTCCAAAGACTAGGAATTAATATTGTACTAGGTATCTTGAGATGGGTCCCCAAGTTACATTCATTTATTTTGTACTTGTCGTGTTTTTCTTTATATGACATGCTAGTTAATGTGAGTATGCTAGTTTATTTTGTTTTTTATACAGTTTCTGTTGCTACTGCTACAAATGTTACTGCTCAAATAAGCAGCATTCCGATGTTAAGTGGGATGAATTTTAAGGCATGGAAAAATATCGTGGAAATTGTCTTCGGTTGTATGCATTTGGATCTTGCACTTCGGGTAGAGCAATCCACTTCTACTCCAAAAAAACTTCAATGAGGCTAAACTTGAGAAGTGGGAGTGCTCTAACCAAATGTGTTTGATGATCATGAAACGCTTCATTCCGGAGGCGTTTCGGGATTCTATGACTGAGAGCAAGAGCGGCAAGAAGTTCCTAGAACACGACATTGAACAATATTTTGCCAAGAACGAAAAGTCGGAGGCAATAAGCCTTTTGGCTAAACTCATTTCGATGAAGTATAAAGGCAAAGGGAACATAAGGAGTACATAATGGAAATGTCTCATCTCGCGTCAAAACTCAAGCCACTTAAGTTGGAGCTGTCTAAGGACTTGCTCGTGCACTTGGTTTTGATATATCTTCTTGTACACTTTGGACAATTCAAAGTGAGATATAACACTCATCAAGACAAATGTCCCCTAAATGAGCTTATATCTCACTGTGTAAGAGGAAGAGAGGGATCGGAAGGTTAAGACTAAAAGTACTTACTTGGCCTCAACCTCTCAAAACAAGTAGAAGAAGAGAGGTAAGGATGTTGCAGAAGGATTTTCTCAGAATAAGAATAAAAGCTGTCAAATTCGACCGTGGTGGAGACTACTACGAAAGGTATGATGGATCAGGAGAACAATGTCCTAGACCCTTCATGATTCTCCTCAAAGAGTGTGGAGTTGTTCCGCAATACACCATGCCGGGCAAACCCAACATGAATGGTGTTGCAGAGCGACGAAACCGAACTCTTAAGGATATGGTAAGGAGTATGATCAGTCATTCCTCTTTGCCAGAGTCACTTTGGGGAAAAGCTTTAAAGACTGCAGTGTACATCCTTAACAGGGTACCGAGCAAAGCAGTTGCCAAAACCCCCTATGAGCTTTGGACAGGCAAGAAGCCTAGCATTAGGCACTTGCACATTTGGGGTTGTCCAGCTGAGGCGCGACCTTATAGGCCACATGAAAGAAAACTGGACTCATGGACAGTTAGCGGTTATTTTGTTGGTTATGCTGAACATTCTCGGGGCTATAAGTTTTACGATCCCATATTAAGATCCTGCTTTGAAACGGAAAATGCGAGATTCCTTAAGGATATTGAGTTTGGAGGGAAAGAAAACATAAGGAATGTTGTCTTTAAAGATGAATTTGCTATTGACAGTGATCAAGTTTCCATACCTATTGTTGTTCAAGACACAATTCAGGCATTAGAGGACAATGTTCAGGCTCCTATTCCTGACGTTGTTCCGGATCAAGACAATAATGAGATTCTTCCTCTTGCACCACCTTTAGAACAAACTCAACAACCTCAAGAAGTGCCATTAAGGAGATCCACTAGGGAGAGGAGAAATGCGATTCCATATGATTATATCATATTTCTCCAAGAACATGAGGATGGAGTCAAATTGATAGAAGATGACCCGATTAACTTATGTCAAGACTTGCGCAGTTCTAACTCTCAAAAGTGGATTGATGCCATGAAGGATGAGATGAAGTTTATGAATGACAATGACGTTTGGGATCTCATCGAGTTGCCTAAAGGTGTGAAGCCCATTGGTTGTAAATAGATATTTAAAACCAAGAGGGATTCAAAGGGCAATGTCGAGAGATATAAGGCCCGTCTAGTCGCTAAAGGCTTTACTCAAAGGGAAGGCATATACTATAAAGAGACTTTCTCTCTGGTATCTTCGAAAGAATCTTTTAGAACAATAGTGGCACTAGTGGCTCATTTAGATCTAGAGCTACATCAGATGGATGTAACTATGATAGAAAAACAGGTTGATGGTTGGACCATCAATAGATACCACTTTGAAGAGTAAGGTTTTGATGCCAAGGAAGCCAGTCGTATCCTCAGATGAAGATAGACTCTAGAGAAGTTGGAAGGGTGAGATGGACCACGTGTGGGACCTCTTTGTTTCCTTTGAGAGGGGGGAAGATTTGGAAGACCCAGTTGGGGACAAGCTCGGATACAAGTGATGTATAATATAGGACCATATTCATCACAGCCATGGCATCCTACATAGAGGATGATGTGGCTCTCCGATGATGTGTCAGTTTAACTTGGCGTAAAACCCTTCGGGTGCAGATGTGGCATACTAACGTGGCATCACATGATCGGTCAAAGCTTACATGTCACCTTTAAATGTACACAAGTGCAGTTGCTCAGTCAAATTTGGGTATTTGTGAAAATAAATTAAAAAATATATTATTTGTGTTATTATGTTTAAAAATTGTATGCCACTTACGTTACAGGGTCAGGGTAGGCAGTTATTGGCCAGCAGACAGCTATGGAGGACCATTAATGGTGATTTTGTGCAGGCAACGAGCAGTCTCGATCCTCTACCAAACAATTGTAATCGTGAAGGGACCAGTGCTCCCGCATGAAAGGACGGAAGCACAATGGTAAAACGACTCCCCGAAGTGCACCATAAAGACAAGAAATAAGTGCTGGATGTCCAGTGAATCGTCAAGCAGGTTTAAGGAATACAAAGAAAAATTGGAAGAAGAAATAGCTAGTCTACAGGAACTGAAGTTCCGTATTGTTTAGCCACCTGTAACTGGAACAGGTGACGAAGATCATCATCTACTTACCTACCTTGTGTGTTTGCTAGAAATGAAGTTTATATACATTTAAAACGGTGGTTAGTCCTCAAACGATCAAAACAGAGTTTACAGAATGAAAATGAAGCAAAAGAGATACTTACAAGTTATGGGTTCCGTAGAAATGGAGGAATGGGGTATAGGTAGTGGTGATGCAGAGCTCTGTGAAGCCAGTAGTAGAGAAACTCTATGACGCAAAATGGACAAGATCATCCATCTGTTCTCCACATCGGTAAGTGAGATGTGCCAGGAGCATATTGATTAAGCGAGAAAGAGACAAAGTACGCTAGTCCCTTCAACTACAGGCTCATCTACCGGTCTAATTGAGCTACGACAGGACTCTTCATGAGCTTGATTCCACTCTGTCAACTGCATCAATGAACGAACTGCTTGGAGAGTAAGGATAAATCTAAAGATGAAAAACGATCTCAATTATCTTCTGCATGCTTTCAGTGTCTTTGCATTTACACGTTCAACCTCCAAATACTTATTGCTTTGTTTCTCGTCTTAGTGCGTATTCATAAAACATTTCTCCCATTTATAAAGTGAATACTCGATAATTGAATCCTCTTCATGGCTGGTGTCATAAAATTTATAACTTACGTGAAAAATATTGTCAATTTGGCATCTAAAGATTTCGTGCTGAATTAAAATCTGAACAATCTTAGTTGGGATTCAAGGAAGAACATGGAGATTACAGTTCTCAGATGAACTCCAGAAAACGATTTATTTTTATTTTATTTTTTACCGACTGCATTCATTCATAGCATTTAAAAACAACTGGAAACTGCTAAAGAGTCGTGCGCAGACAATCTTCTACGGACAAGAAAGCATCATCAACGGTGGAAAAGGTATCCTGGGTTGTTCTATAAATTGGAAATCACCCATGCAGTGAGCAGCTCGGAGAGACCCAGATAACAATGGCAACCAAGCCTGGGCTGTTCACTTCATGGCCATGGCAGATGCTTGGAACTTTCAAGGTATTACTACTTTTTAGTTTTCTCCTAAAACCAGTAGGATTAATGCTGATGATTTCTCTGTTTTGATATTGGTGTGGTTGAAGTACGTGGTTTTGGCACCATGGGTTGCTTGTAGCATATACAGTTCGGTGACAAAGCGAGAAGAGGAGAGGGATCTGACCAACTTTCTCATCTTGCCAATCCTACTTTGGCGATGGTCGCATAACCAAATATGGGTTAGTCTGTCTCGTTTCCAAACAGCTCGGAGCAAACACAAAATAGTTGATAAAGGCATTGAATTTGAGCAAGTAGACAGAGAAGAAAACTGGTTTGATCTCTTTATCTCTCGCTTTTTCTCTTTATACCTCTTAACTAATTCTCTGACATTTGGACAAATACATGGCAGGGATGATCAATTACTACTGAACGGCCTTGTTTACTACACCTTTCATCAATACGTTTCAGGCGCGTCTCACTTAGCCATGTGGAGAACAGATGGGATGATTTTAACTATTTTGCTTCACATAGGTCCGGTGGAGTTTCTCTACTACTGGCTCCACAGAGCTCTCCACCACCATTACCTGTACTCACGATACCACTCCCACCACCATTCCTCCATTGTAACAGAACCCATAACCTGTAAGAACCTTTCTCGTATCCTTTTCATCTTCTATCATTTTTATGTCCTGGATTGCTGCCGACCAATGAATCATGGTAGTGAACAAACCTAATCTTAAGAGTGTCAATTCAAATTACTTTTGATATCACTGTTTAATTAACTTTTTCAATACTATATACTCTTCTCGATACCACAATTGGCGATGTTGTTCACTGGAACAAACTCACATCTGGCAATCATAATTTACCTGACATACATAGATTTCATAAATAATATGGGCCACTGTAATTTTGAACTTGTTCCCAACTGGGTCTTCAAATTCTTCCCCCCTCTCAAGTACTTGATGTATACTCCATCGTGAGTCTCTTCAACCTTTGCCTGTTTTATAAGTTTAAGAAATGAAAGCATAGATAGAATTTTTCATTCAAGGATATAACCAAACTAATGAATTTTCCTGACTAGGTTTCACTCTCTTCATCATACCCAGTTCCGGACGAACTACTCCCTCTTCATGCCTTTGTACGATTACTTGTATGGTACAGTGGACAAGACAGTGGATTCTCTTCATAAGAACTCTCTCAAAGGAAACAAAGAGATCCCACAAGCGGTCCATCTCACCCATCCAACTTCCGTGGCGTCCATCTATCACCTGAGGCTGGGACTGGTTTCGTTGGCATCGAAACCCTACTCTTCAAAGTGGTACCTATCGATGATCCAACCGTTGACATATTTGTCTGTCATATTTACCTGGATCTTTGGTTCCACCTTCACAGTGGAGTCCATCAAATTGGATAAACTCAAAATGGAAACATGGGCTATACCAAGATTTAGCTTTCATGTAAGTAAGAGACATCTCCATCTACCATTTTGAATGAGCCGTCTCTCTCAACTTTTTTCTTGTGTCCATTTGAAGGTGATAGTATATATATTGGTTTTGACTGTCTATGTTTTGCAGTATTATTTATCATGGCACAGAGATTCAATCAATAATATGATAGAGAAAGCCATACTGGAAGCAGACCGTGAAGGGGTCAAAGTGATGAGTTTGGGTCTTCTTAATCAAGCAACAATCATTCACCATCCTTCTCCCTGCCTCTCCCTACTGTCAAGTGCTCATTAGAAAAACTAAAATGATAAATCTGGATTTTTTTTTGTCTGCAGTCAGTGGAACTAAACGAAAATGGCAAGCTCTATCTCCAAAAGCACCCAAAACTCAAGGTCAGATTAGTAGATGGGACAACACTGGTAGCTGCAGTTGTCCTAAATGGCATTCCACAATATACTGATAAAGTTATAATGAGAGGAGAGCTTTCAAAAGCTTGTCATGCCATAGTCCTAGGATTGTGCCAAAAAGGGATTAAGGTAAGTTGGTTGAACTCACTCCCACAAACCATCAGTTAGAAGCTTTCAATGGTATAATTATGAATTACTTGAGAGGTTACAGGTTTCCACGGTTTGTAAATCTGAACACCAGCAACTGAAAAGACGATTACCGGCCAAGTTCTGGAGTAATTTGGTCCTTTCAGATAACTATGTTGCCAAGGTAATGTTACCTATTCAGATTTTTAATAACTTGACAGTCCAACGTGTTCATTTAATAGCAGACAGAAGATTGAAACTGTAGGACTACTTCTGCAAGTATGGTTGGTGGGAAATGGGCTGAATGATAAGGAACAAGAGAAAGCGCCCAAGGGTGCAAGCTTCAATCCCTTCTCACAATTCCCTGTAAAGAATTTGAGGAAGGACTGTTTCTACCAGACGAATCCAGCAATGAGGGTCCCCAAGAATCTTGAAACCATGCATGCCTGCGAGGTAAATTAACTCTTTCTACTTAACTGTGATAGTTTCAATAACTGTTTCTATTGTAAGTTTCTATATAATATACAATTTACGAATGTTATGTGACAGAATTGGCTTCCTCGGAGGGTTATGAGTGCATGTCGTGTAGCAGGCATTGTTCATGCATTGGAGGGATGGGATACCCATGAGTGTGGTGAAGAACAGCTGCTGAATGCTGATAAAGTATGGAATGCTGCACTTCAGCATGGATTTCGTCCCCTCTGATATACTGGTTTCAATGTACTTCCAGTGAGGAATCGAAAGTGCTAATAATGATGAAGAAGCTGTGTTTTATCATTTTCAATACAAGGACATCCCTTAAAGTGAGCACTTTTTATTAATATTTAAGGGGTTTGCATAATTAATGCCCATAGTTGGAAAGGGCTGTTAGGTTTTACAATGGCTTCGATGACTTTCATGAATAATAATTTATGTGAGACAGTTCCAATTAAAGCTCACCCAGCTTGGGCTATGCAAATAGTAGAAGAAAAGAGGTCTGCAAATTTGTTCTATAGTCAAATAATTTATGATCCTCAATCTGTTAGTCAAATTCTGACTTTACATTTTCAAGCTAAAAGATTTAGAAAAGAAATTAAATCTTTAAAAGCCGATAGGTCACATGATTCACAAGAAAAGTTTGAAGAAATTAGAAAATGTAATGGGAAAATATCTGAGTGTCGAAAACTTTTACTTATTTTCAAAAATATTTTATGGCTAAGAGATGAACATACTAGCTAGCCTTTGTGCACGGATTTTAAAGGTTTCAAGATGAAAATGAATAAGAAAAATTCATCAAAAGGTTATCTAATCGGATTTCCTGTATGAAAATACTCTCAAAGGACACGAAGAGGCTCCACAATTGGTCTAGCTCACCCATCCAACTTCCCCGGAGTCCATCTATCATCTGAGGATGAGACTGGCTTCCTTGGCATCAATACTTTCCTCTTCAAAGTGGTATTTGTTGATGATGCAACCATAGACATGTTTCTCTGGATATTTACTTGGATCGTTGGTTCCACCTTAACGGTTTAGCATCTACCATCAACTTGGGTAAACTCAAAATGGAGATATGGGCTCTCCCAAGATTTAGCTTTCACCTAAGTAAGAGACATTAGGATCTACCTTGCTGAATGAGGCGTATCTCCTTCTGAAATGGAGGTCACATGATTTTCAGATAAAATTATGTTTTTAGAAAGAGTGGGCCTTAAGATAATTTTGCTCATTGATGTTGAAATTTGTTAAAAGACACCCATGTGTGTAAGGGTGACATGGGTAGTAAATAAGGAGAAATTTAATGGAGATGGCATAAAATTGTAATTAAATAAATTGGTGTATGTCCTTTTTCCTTTTGAAGCGTGTAGTCCTAAGGGTATTATAGTCATTGTGAACACCTTCTGCCTCTACCAACAGCATCAGAATGCCTCCTTGCTGCCTCTACCAGCAGCATCACCGAAAAAACCTCCATGCTGCCTCTACTAACAACATCACCTGAATGCCTCCCTGCTGCCTCTACCAGCAGCATCGGAACGCCTTCATGTTGCCTCCACCAGTAGCACTAGACGCATCCCTATTTTGATGACAGCGCCGAGACCCGAGCCTGTCTCTTCCGGCGACAACACTGAAACCTGAGCCAGTCTCTTCTAGCGACAACTCCGAGTCCCGAACCTGCTCTATTCCGGCAGCAACAGTGAAGCTTCACGCAGCGAGCTTCACGTTATTTCTCACAGTAGTAGACAGCCCTGCTGTTTCTCCCAACGTCAAGTCAGAGAGACCCTTCTCTACAACGTCGACTAAAGAGACCTTTCTCTGCAGTGCCGGCAATGATGTCGTCCTTCTCGAGCCTCTCTTTCTGCTGAGAGCTTCTGTCTTCTGGCAAGTCCCGAGCTGCTCTATTTTTCTAACAGCTGCTCGCCCTCTCTGTTTCTCAAGCCTCCTCTGTTCTTCTCCCAGCGCCAAGAGTCCCGAGCTTCCTCTGTTTTTCTCCCGGCGTCGAGAGTCTCAAGCTTCTTCCGAACGCTCTCTATGAGTCCCGAGACTTACCCTTTTTTTCTGTTGTGTTTGTTAGTTTCAAAGAGTCAAAATCATCTAAACTTTCATTGCTAAACGTATAGTAGTTAACAACAAATATGACTGCTTATTATTCAGACCTTTTCCAGGAATTTAAAAAAAAAATCCAGCTAAGACATTTGAAAATGAAAGACTAGGGTCATCACTAATTTCTAGTTTCATCCCTAACATGTACTAACAAAGCGCTATATTCGTCACTAAACATATTGTATTTAACAACAGACTTTTGTTCGTAGTTAAATGTGCAGATTCTAGATTATGTGAAGTCAAAAATATCTATACAGAGTTTAAATTATTATATTATGAGTATTTATTAATGATAGTTAGACATTTGAATTATAGTTTATACAATTTATTAATTACTACGTAAAGATTTTTAAATAGTCATTCCTTCAAACTATATTATATTTTTAGTAAGCTTAAACATAGCGAAATCACTAAATATTTAACTTAAATATTAATGTAACAAAGTAACTTAAAATACATCTGTCAGTTGATCTTCAGACTTAACAAATCAAAATCAAAATCAAATTATCTTGGATTTTTAGGAAATCACTAAATATTTAATTTAAATATTAATGTAACAAAGTAACTTAAAATACATCTGTCAGTTGATCTTCAGACTTAACAAATCAAAATCAAATTATCTTGGATTTTTAGGAAATCACTAAATATTTAATTTAAATATTAATGTAACAAAGTAACTTAAAATAATACTAATGTAATATAAATTGTTAAAGAATAGTCCTATATGAATTAATGAATATAAATATTTTAGTTTTATTAGTTGGGAAAGAGGTTTTCTAACATAGCTAGTCATTTTGGGATGAGTTTTGGACCCAACTTCACATTAACAAGTACTTATACGAGGGTCTCCACCCAAATTATCCACATGTAGAGCTAAAAAAGAGGGCCTAAATATGAGGAAAAGTGCCAAAGTGTAGTCCTATATGGATTAGTGAATACAAAGATCTTGGGTTTATTAATTGGGAAAGAGGTTTCTCAACTTAGTCTTTTTGGGATGGGCCTTGGACCCAACCTCACATAAGTAAAATTATTCAGCTTTAATTTTTAGTGATATTACTTGTATAAAATTTGTGTTTATTTTATTATTAATTTATAATGTTTCATATTTAATATTTGGTATAACATTAATATTAAAATTTAATATTAATATAATATATTTAATCTATTACTAAAATTTATTTAATAATTATTCAATATTAGATGCTTTATTAGTTTAGTTTTATAATATCAAACAGTATAATATTAATTTATTGTTCAGTATTCAATATTGCAACACAATATAATTTTTAATATTTAATGTTTTATTTTCATCACAAAGAAACTTAAATTAATATTAATTAATTAGAATTTAAATTATGTGTCACTAAAATAATATTATAGTCATTTTATATATGGAATATTGGAGTAGTTGTAATTACAATATGATTTTACATTTATAATAATTATTAACACAATTTTAATATTAAATTACATTATCATAATATTTGCTAAAGTAACTTAATAGTAAACTATCATTACCACATTAATTAATTTGTTAACCACCTAGCCAATACTACCCAAAAGACCGACCTGTTAGGAATGGAAGACATGGGTACTTAACCCCAGGACCATAACATCACACCCACGCTCGCGAGAGCCAACGTCCACGGTAGCCCACTTGCGACGACCTACTCTAGCGACAGCTCATGGTGCGGGAACACACTCAAGTCGCCCCTTCCGCTTTTAGCGGTGGCCCATAGGTGTGGGAAGCACACTCTAGTCGCCCCTTCTGCTAGGTCGCCCCCTCCGGGATTCGCCCCTCCGGGATTTGAACTCGTGACGTAGCGCTAGCTCTGATACCAAATGTTAAGCACCTAGCCAATACTACCCAAAAGATCGGCCTGTCAAGAGCGGAAGACATAAGTACTTAACCCCA
The DNA here is from genome assembly GCF_029961685.1 of Aristolochia californica. Lineage (NCBI taxonomy): Eukaryota > Viridiplantae > Streptophyta > Magnoliopsida > Piperales > Aristolochiaceae > Aristolochia > Aristolochia californica. Next base: position 2,619,172 of record NW_027181837.1, read on the forward strand.
GGACCATAACATAATCACATAAAATCTAAGGAGATGAAAACAATTTAAACATTGAATAAAATATTTAACTATTAACTATTTTAAAATAATCTTAAACATAGCGTTGAGCAGGGATGGGGCTAGGATCATGAGCGGCATAAATGTTCAAGCAAAGAGGCTCTCAAGTGGCGTGAGTTAAGATTACGGAAGGGAAGAGGTCTGATTGACCATAGAGGTCAGCCCCTACAAGAGCTCAATAGATGTAAAAAGAGTTTGCCCTTGTGTGAGATTTGTAAAAGTAGAGTTGTCATAGGAGTCTTAAGTTAAGTAAGCGAGTCTAAGTAAGAGTTTTAAAAGAAGTGGTTTGAGATGTCCCCAAGCACTTGAATTTTTATTATAACAAATAAATACATATTATATTAATCCTTTAGAATTTTGCTGAAAAGAAAGCATTTTCAGAATTTTTTTACAAATGGATTGGATCAAGTTATGGATTCAAACCCATTTGAATGGAAAAGAGCAAAAAAGGATGTGAACCCCACTTACAGAAAGTTTTAGATTCAAAAATAGAGTTGAACCCTTCATTGGATTTAATCCTATAAGGATGGAGTCTTCGAACCCAACGACTATAAGAAACATGTAAAGAAGGATTCAAACCCAAGTGAGAGAGTGGGATGTTGAGTGGTGGAGTCTGGTTCACACGGCTCAAGTAGGTGGGCTCAAGGGACATGGAGGGTATTTTCCATTTGTTCTTAAATGGTGTTTGCTGCACTCAAGGAGAAATTAAAATCTCCCTCGTGATTTAATTTCTCTCCCTTGGGACTTACAGAGAGTCGTTGAGAAACAGCGTGAAGCTTCGACGCTACTGCCGGAACAGAGTAGTATCAGCGTTAGTGGGAGCTGCGCAGCGGAAGTAGAGAGAGGAGCTCAGACTCGGCGCTGTTTCCGGAAGAGGAACTTTGAGACCCGGCACTGTTGCCGAAAGGGTGCTCTGAGATTCCGCAACAGCACTAGAAGAGAGGGACTCAGAAAAGAGAGGGCTCAAGAAGGACAACTCTGTTGTCGTCGCCGTTGTAGAAACTGTCGTTTGACGTTGCTGCCGGAAGAACTCGGGACTCGACCGAGTAGAGAACAGATCTATTGTTCGTGGCCGTTGCTGGAAAGGAGAAAGTCATGGAGGCTCACCGTTTCCGGAAAGGAGAGAGCCATGGAGGCTCGTCATTGCCGGACAGAGGGTTCGAGGAACGGCACTGTTGTTGAACAGTGTCGTTGTGCGCCACTATGAGAGAAAGGTAGCAAGGAGGTTTTCCAGTGGCTATAGGTAGAGGCAACAAGGAGGCTTTCCAGGGGCTGCAGGCAGAGGCAGCAAGGAGGCTTTCCAGGGGCTACTGGTAGAGGCAGCAAGGAGGCTTTCCAAGGGTTGTTGGCAGAGGCAGCAAAGAGGATTTCCAGGTGCTGCTAGAAGAGGCAGCAAGGAGGATTTCCAGGTGCTGCTAGAAGAGGCAGCAAGGAGGTTTTCCAAGGGCTGCTGGCAGAGGCAGCAAGGAGGCTTTCCAGGGGCTGCTAGTAGAGGCAGCAGGTTGTCATTGCTATGAGAGACAATGTCGTTGTTGTGAGACATAGTGGGATGTTGCTGCTGCTGTAACAGATAAGCCTCCCTATTGTATTGTGATCCTCAATTGATTTGAAATAAAATCTTCTACAACTCCCGTGGAGACGTAGGCAATGCGTCGAACCATGTAAAATAAAGTGTCGTGCTTGATTACTTGTTACTTGTCTTGTTGTCATCGGTTAGTTTTCCCTAACATGGGAATCCCAAGAAAACAGAGATACACACTGTAGTAGTCGAACCCGTAGTTGAATTCGCCCAATCCGGATGAAAAACAACAAAAAGAAGCGAACCAGAGTTATAGAAAGTTTTAGCACAAATGATGGGTTTGATCCATGTAGGAAGCAGAAGCATATGGATCCAAACCTAGGGGTGGATTCGACTGCAAAATGATACCGTTGGAAGGAATGGATTCGAACCCTTGCTATAGAAATTCAACTTTTCTGAATTTTCCTCTAATGGCCATAGGTCTCCAAATTTTGTAAGTGACCTACCAGCATGTTCTACAACAAAAATAGGATTCACCTATTTTTAGAAAATACCAAAAATAACGTTATCCACTCATAATGGCTAATTTTTTTAACAACACAACTTCATATGGTATCATAGTACTCATATGTGGGCCTCCACCCAAATTATCCACACGTGACAGGGAGTGTTAAGAAATAGTCCCACATGGATTAGTGAGTACAAAGATATTGAGTTTAGTTGTTGGAAAAAAAACCTCTTAAGTTGGTTAGTCATCATGGGATGAGCATTGGATCCAACTTCACATTAGAAAATATGTTATATATATCAAACTCCACTCAAACTTCTATGTTATAGTTGCTCACACAAATTTATAAGCTCCCAAGTGTTTCCAAGTGATTTTTCAAAGTGCTAATGCCATCAAAATTCAAGAAGTACTTTCGCCAGGGTTTTTCATTGAAAACTAATTATTCATGTGTATTGATTTTAAGATTTGATTCAAATATTTGGTTTCTAACTTGTGGAATTTTGATTCTTTATGATCACAACAATTAGGCCCTGGTTTTCATACCAAATTGATAGCTTTTTAAAAAACTTCCCATACTGCCAACATTTCTTGAGTGCCTTCATTTTAAAATCTAAATTAGTAGTCTTGGGGAAATTGTTGGTAAATTTTCCTAAATTTCCTACTCTAGTTAATATTCTAACCAATTCTTTTTTCTTTTTTTTTTTAAATTTCTAAATTTTATTACCTCGAGTTTCATAGTCAAACTCAAATACAATTTGTGTAGATTAGTAGAATGATAAAATATGTGACTTAGGAACTCAGTGAGTCATACTAGATTTTGTTGAGGCACCTCTTGTCTTAGTCTAGTCGCCTGAATTAAGTTGATCTTAGATGAATCACGCTGAGACTTGGTCATGTCTGTGAAATTGGGTCCAAGGCTCATCCCAAAATGACTAGCCAACTAAGAAAACCTCTTTCCCAACAAATAAACTCAAGATCTTTGTACTCACTAATCTACCTAGGACTATTCCTTAACAATGTCTTGTACCAACCTAATTACACAAAAGCTTAGATAGGTGTTCACTAATCCGTCATGAGGTCTAGTGATTTTTTGAATTGCGGATTGATGTTGAAATTATAGGAGCTAGTACCTTGAGATGTCGAAGAAAACTTTAGAATTTTATGGCCAAACCTTGTTAAATTCTCGAGGGAGTTGTTTGAGCCTCCTTGTGTTGGAAATCAATTAATAAAGAATCAGATGTGGAAAAGTGAGAAGCAATACTGAAGAAATTATACGGGTTCAGACTTTCTGAAACAAAAATTATGTAGATCATGTGATTGGTCTCTTTATTGTAGAAACCATTAACGTGAATTAGTCCTATTTTCTGCAAATCCCAACCCCCATTGTACCTTAATAAAAGCTGTGTATAACAGTTATTAGAAGCATTTGTGTCAGTCCCCAATGCCTACACGATCACTTTGAGGGCTATTTAGCAGCTAGTCCCATACTGTCTTCAGTAAAGGTTAGGTGTCCCGATGGCTTATGAAGGTTCAGTTAAGAGTCCAGTTGTGAAAGTTAATGCCGAGAACTCAGTGATTTGATTCTCGCCGGCTTGCCGTCCTTTCAATTATTGCCAAAGGCCCAACTGTCTTCGTCTCTTATCTGTACCTGAGATGCTTCATTACATGGATGCAGATACACCGCGAAGACTTCCCGGCTGTGATGAGACAAACCAAGCGTTTTCACAAATATTTTAGAGAGAAGAAAAGGCCACAAACCCCCCGAATAACTATTTTCTTAAGAAAATGAAGAACAGAAAAGCATTTGGGTAATTGGTTGGTGGTTGAGTTTCTCGTTATGAAGGTAGTATTGAAAGCTTTAGATACGTTAATGGAGAAATCATCAAGTAGGTCACTTAAAAGCAATTTGTATTCGTCTCAGGTGCCGTGAAGACGGTTTTTAATGGTCTGGTGCTTTGGAAGTGCGTATTCTTAAAACATTTCTCCCATTTATCAAGTGAAGACTCGATATTTAGCAGCTAATCCCTTTCTTTCTTCACCAAAGGATAGGTGTCCTGATGGCTTATGAGTTAAGAGTCCTGTTGTGAAAGTTCATGCCGAGAACTCAGTGAATTGATTCTCGCCGGCTTGCCGCCCTTTCAATCGTTACCAAAGGCCCAACTGTCTTCGTCTCTTATCTGTGCCTGAGATGCTTCATTACATGGATGCAGATACACCGCGAAGACTTCCCAGCAGTGATGAGACAAACCAAGCGTTTTCACGAAAAAATTAGAGAAGATAAGGCCACAAAAATTTATAACTTACGTGGAAAATATTGTCAATTTGGCATCTAACTATTTTGTGCTGAATTAAAATCTGGACAATCTTAGCTGGGTTCGAGGAAGAACAAGGAGATTACAGTTCTCAGATGAACTCCAGAAAACGATTTATTTTTATTTTATTTTTGGGAATTTTACCAAAATACCGGTTTGAAACAACTTATTTATGAAAATAATGAAGATCTCAAATTATTTACAAACCTACCGAACTTTGACCGGTCCACTGTATATGTGGACAGACAAAGGCGACACGTAAGCTTTGACTGCTTACGTGTCACCCCGTCATCAGAACGAAAACACAGAGGCTGCCATGTCATCATTACTGACACATCATCTGCCATGCAACTTACCACGTCATTTTATATTACTTTCTTTTTACCATGTCATAAGGGCCACGTAAGCACTCGCCATGTCAGCCCTCACATGTTTTTCATTCTAATCTCTTCCGCGATCTGTCTCCTCGCCTCTCGTCTCAGCTGCTCTCCTCTCGTCGCTCCCTTGCTGCCGCCTCCCCTGTTGCCACTGCTCTGCCTCTGCCTCTCCCTCACCCTCGACTCCCCCCTCTCAACCGCTCTCTCTTCGTCTCAACCCAAACTCTCATTCTTCTTCTCCGTTCTCCTTTGTTCATCTTCTCGCCACCCCTTTCTCAAAACCGAAAACTTATCATTTCATCTCTTCGTCGCCCCCTCTCTCAAAACCGAAAACTTATCATTTCATCTCTTCGTCGCCCCCTCTCTCAAAATCGAAAACTATCATTTCATCTCTTCGTCGCCCCCTCTCTCAAAACTGAACCCTATAATTTCCTCTCTGCGCCCCCTCTCTTTATACCCTATTATTTCACTCTCTAGCCGCCCCTTCTCTCAAAACCGAAGCCCTACTCACCCTCCAAACCCCAATTTGAATTTCAGAAGCCGATTTAGTAGGGTGATTTTTTTAGGGCGTTTGTTAATTGAATCTAATTACTGTGTTTAATTATAATATTGATTTGAATTTAGGTTTTTAATTACTGTATTTATTTTTTTGTGATTTACTGTTTAATTTCTGATTTTATATTAATGAAATTTCTGTCAATTGCAGATAAATTAAAATTATTGTAAAGTTTAATTTTAGTTTATGGATTTTTTGCATAATTTTTTGTATTTTCTGAAGTTGCTAGTTTAATTTTAGTTAATTTAATTTAATTTTATCATTTATGAAGTTGCATTTTACTCTATTGAGATAAGATTTGCAGGATTTTTAGTTGCTAGTTGTTGTTAAATAAATTTTAAGTGCCATGGAATGATCATTCCATGTGGTGAGGAGCTTTGGATGTTATAAATATCCACCACATGGGTTTTTTTTATTTTGTTTTTGTTTTATTATGTTTGCCCTAGTTACTAGGATGGGTACAAATTCTGATTAATAGTAGGTTAGGTAATGGAAAGTGGGTTGTCTATATTTTATTGAGTTTCCATGTGTCCCTAGGGATGGGTAGAGAATTTGATTAAGAGTAGGTTGGGTCCAATTCAAACTAGGCTGAGTTGCCTGCATTGGCGTCCATTAGCCAACGAAGCCCGACCCCCATCACTGACGAGGTACGGTTCATAGTGACTGCGAAGTCATATGGGGCTCTACCAGGGGTGTTCGATGAATTTGGACTTAGGTGTGTTTTTGTATTGTTAGGACTAATCATGAAAATTAAAACTTAGATTATTTTTTGCATGAATAAAATCTTACTAATATAGATAATATGGCGTCAGTTGTTGGGTTCTTCTGTCGATACAATGGAAAATTGAAGGAGAAGTCTGGATATTTTGATAGTTATGATGGAGGCGAATCACAAATGAAAAGGATTTTGGATATTTTGATAGTTACTAATGCTTGTAAGGTTTGTCTTGTTTCAGGAAATGTTGGCTAGTGTTTTTTTAGCTTTAAAATGAGAACAAATTAAAGTGGATACCAGAAGGTAATTGTCTTTGTGTTTTCAGTTTAATGAATTTCAGAAACTCCACAACTTTGTTTGTTTGGTAGGAAATATAAGTATGTTCCCTTGAATTTGATCCTTTTCAGTCATCATGGATGAAAATTGTCTTGAGAAAATGGCTAAACATCATAACTAGAGCCGATGAGTTTCATTGCGATAACACTGTAAAAGGTGAGTACTCTCTCTCCCTCTTTAACTTTTTTTGTAATGGAAGTCACGCTAGTTCATGGTCCCTCACTTTCATACCTCAATGTGTTTTTCCTTTTTCAGAACAAAGAAGGAAGAGTTGTTCCGACAAAGACCGATACGTTTATCTAAATGAAGAAATTTCAGGCAAGGCCCTTTGTTATAATCAGACAAAAGAGTGGAATGAGAATTTTAATATTCTTTGATATTTTGATGTAAAATTACTTATTAATATACGACTTTCCATTGATCATATTTAGAGCTTTCAAATTAAGAAAAAAAGATTGAAAACTGTGTGCAGATTGGTAATGGGTGGATAGACTCGGAGACAGACCAGAATGACTTTGTAGATTATGCACGGAGTCATGCAATGATATCAGATGAGAGTTACAAGGAGATTTTAATTTTTCTCTTATTGATGAAACTACTTGGCAGAAGGATGATTCTAATGATGAGAAAAAGGAGCATTATGATGATGAATGAGCTAGGTGTACCTTTGGCTATTGAGACGTGAGATAACTTTTAAACCTGTTGAATGCATAATTTTATCTTGCTAAATAAATTTTATGTTGGGTTTGCTGTAAAGCTTGAGTCTATTTGGTTTGTCCTTATGAAGGCTGTTAGAAAAATTGGGTGTGCTATAACATGGTTCAAGAAATGTAATTTTAGTCTTTTGAAGCTATGTAAAGTATGTTGGGACGTCATGGCTCCTATGAACGATCTCTTTGACGTCATTGTATAACATTTACTTTCTCTTGTACCTTGACCACAATTTAACATTTTTGCTTCAATGTTTCTATCATATTTTTAAATATTCATATTTTTTTAGTTAATAAATATTTAAAATTAATATTAAAAGGTGTTGTAAGATTTTTAATTAACTAATATATTTTTTAATAATTTATTATTTAGAAAATAAGGTCATAAAAAATATAGAAATTAATTTTATTTTTAAACTCTAAAATATATTTTTTGTATTTTTTTATTTTTAAATTTAAATCCATAGTAAATGGGTAAGAGTTAGATTTTTTCTATTTATAAATATTTTAAGTTTCTAAATATTATTATTTTTTAAATAAGGTGATAAAAGTATACAAATAAATTGTATTTTTAAACTCTAAAATAATTTTTTTGAATATTTTTTTAGTTTATAAATATTTTAAATCGATAATATATGGGTAAAACTTAAGAGTAAGATTTTTTAAATTTATAAGTATTTTAAATCCAAAATAAATGGGTAAGAGCTAGATTTTTTATATTTATAAATATTTAAATTTGTAAATATTATTATTTTTTAAATATGGTGATAAAAAGTATACAAATAAATTGTACTTTTAAACTCTAAAATAAATTTTTGTATATTTTTTAAATTTAAATATTTTAAATCAATAATATGTGGGTAAGACTTATGAGTAAGATTTTTTTTCGTTATAAATATTTTAAATCTAATATTTTACTTATTTTATTTTATTTTTTAAAATATAAAGTAATAAAAAGTATAACGATAATTTTTTTTAATTAGTAAATATTTTAATTGATATTAAATGGTGTTAAATAAGTAAGAGATATTTTTTTAATTGTATATTAAAATTTTAATAATTTTTTATTTTAGATATAAGGTAATAAAAAGTGTATTTTTTTTAAATTTTTTTAAATTTATTAAAAATTTTATCATGTAATGACATGTAAATAATAATGATGTGGCAGCCTTTCTGTTCATCTACGGTACCGCTCTGATGACGAGGCGACGTATAAGCAGTCAAAGCTTACGTGCGTAGACAATCTTCTATGGACAAGAAAGCATCATCAACAGTGGAAAAGGTATCCTGGGTTGTTCTATAAATTGGAAGTCACCCATGCAGTGAGCAGCTCGGAGAGACCCAGATAACAATGGCAACCAAGCCTGGGCTGTTCACTGCATGGCCATGGCAGATGCTTGGAAGTTTGAAGGTATTACTACTTTCTAGTTTTCTCCTTAAAACCAGTAGGATTAAAGCTGATGATTTCTCTGTTTTGATATTGGTGTGGTTGAAGTACGTGGTTTTGGCTCCATAGGTTGCTAGTAGCATATACAGTAGGGTGACAAAGCCAGAAGAGGAGAGGGATCTGACCAACTTTCTCATCTTGCCGATCCTACTTTGGCGATGGGCGCATAACCAAATATGGATTACTTTGTCTCGTTTCCAAACAGCTCGGAGCAAACACAAAATAGTTGATAAAGGCATTGAATTTGAGCAAGTAGACAGAGAAGAAAACTGGTACGCTCTCTCTCTGGCTCTCTTTATCTCTCGCTTTTTCTCTCTATATCTCTTCACTCATTCTCAGACATTTGGACAAATACATGGCAGGGATGACCAGATACTACTGAACGGCCTTGTTTTCTACACCTTTAATCAATACGTTTCAGGCGCGTCTCACTTACCCATGTGGAGAACAGATGGGATGATTTTAACTATTTTGCTTCACATAGGTCCGGTGGAGTTTCTCTACTACTGGCTCCACAGAGCTCTCCACCACCACTACCTGTACTCACGATACCACTCCCACCACCATTCCTCCATTGTAACAGAACCCATAACCTGTAAGAACCTTTCTCGTATCCTTTTCATCTTCTATCATTCTTATGTCCTGGCTTGCTGCCGACCAATGAATCATGGTAGTGAACAAAACCAATCCTGAGAGTGTCATTTCAAATTACCTTTGACTGTTAGTCCAATATTTTATGTTCTTTGGATCCTTATCACAGTTTAATTAACTTTTTCAATACTGTTTGACGTATGGCAGCTGTGATTCATCCATTCGCGGAAATCGTATCATACTATATACTCTTTTCGATACCACAATTGGCGATGTTGTTCACTGGAACAAACTCACATCTGGCAATCATAATTTACCTGACATACATAGATTTCATAAATAATATGGGCCACTGTAATTTTGAACTTGTTCCCAACTGGGTCTTCAAATTCTTCCCCCCTCTCAAGTACTTGATGTATACTCCATCGTGAGTCTCTTCAACCTTTGCCTGTTTTATAAGTTTAAGAAATGAAAGCATAGATAGAATTTTTCATTCAAGGAAACTAATGAATTTTCCTGACTAGGTTTCACTCTCTTCACCATACCCAGTTCCGGACGAACTACTCCCTCTTCATGCCCTTGTACGATTACTTGTATGGTACAGTAGACAAGACAGTGGATTCTCTTCATAAGAACTCTCTCAAAGGAAACAAAGAGATCCCACAAGCGGTCCATCTCACCCATCCAACTTCCGTGGCGTCCATCTATCACCTGAGGCTGGGACTGGTTTCGTTGGCATCGAAACCCTACTCTTCAAAGTGGTACCTATCGATGATCCAACCGTTGACATATTTGTCTGTCATATTTACCTGGATCTTTGGTTCCACCTTCACAGTGGAGTCCATCAAATTGGATAAACTCAAAATGGAAACATGGGCTATACCAAGATTTAGCTTTCATGTAAGTAAGAGACATCTCCATCTACCATTTTGAACGAGCCGTCTCTCTCAACTTTTTTCTTGTGTCCATTTGAAGGTGATAGTATATATACTGGTTTTGACTGTCTATGTTTTGCAGTATTATTTATCATGGCACAGAGATTCAATCAATAATATGATAGAGAAAGCCATACTGGAAGCAGACCGTGAAGGGGTCAAAGTGATGAGTTTGGGTCTTCTTAATCAGGCAACAATCATTCACCATCCTTCTCCTTGCCTCTCTCCCTACTGTCAAGTGCTCATTAGAAAAAGTGAAATGATAAATCTGAATTCTTTTTTGTCTGCAGTCAGAGGAACTAAACGGAAATGGCAAGCTCTATCTCCAAAAGCACCCAAAACTCAAAGTCAGATTAGTAGATGGGACAGCACTGGTACCTGCAGTTGTTCTAAATGGCATTCCACAAGATACTCATAAAGTTATAATGAGAGGAGAGCTTTCAAAAGCTTGTCATGCCATAGTCCTTGGATTGTGCCAAAAAGCGATAAAGGTAAGTTGGTTGAACACACTTCCACAAACCATCAGTTAGAAGCTTTATATGGTATAATTATGAATTACATGAGATGTTACAGGTTTCCACGGTTTGTAAATCTGAACACCAGCAACTGAAAAGACGATTACCGGCAAAGTTCTGGAGTAATTTGGTCCTTTCAAATTACTATGATGCCAAGGTAATGTTACCTATTCAGATTTTTAATAACTTGACAGTCCAACGTGTTCATTTAATAGCAGACAGAAGATTGAAACTGTAGGACTACTTCTGCAGGTATGGTTGGTGGGAAATGGGCTGAATGATAAGGAACAAGAGAAAGCGCCCAAGGGTGCAAGCTTCATTCCCTTCTCACAATTCCCTGTAAAGAATTTGAGGAAGGACTGTTTCTACCAGACGAATCCAGCTATGAGGGTCCCCAAGAATCTTGAAAACATGCATGCCTGCGAGGTAAATTAACTCTTTCTACTTAACTGTGATAGTTTCAATAACTGTTTCTATTGTAAGTTTCTATATAATTTACAATTTACGAATGTTATGTGACAGAATTGGCTTCCTCGGAGGGTTATGAGTGCATGTCGTGTAGCAGGCATTGTTCATGCATTGGAGGGATGGGATACCCATGAGTGTGGTGAAGAACAGCTGCTGAAAGCTGATAAAGTATGGAATGCTGCACTTCAGCATGGATTTCGTCCCCTCTGATATCCTGGTTTCAATGTACTTCCAGTGAGGAATCAAAACTGCTAATAATGATGAAGAAGCTGTGTGTTATCTTTTTCAATACAAGGACATCCCTTAAAGTGAGCATGTTTTTGTAATATTTAAGGGGTTTGCATAATTAATGCCCATAGTTGGAAAGGGCTGTTAGGTTTTACAATGGCTTCGATGACTTTCATGAATAATAATTTTTGTGAGACAGTTCAAATTAAAGCTCACCCAGCTTGGGATATGCAAATAGTAGAAGAAAAGAGGTCTGCAAATTTGTTCTATACTCAAAAAATTTATGATCCTCAATCTGTTAGTCAAATTCTGACTTTACATTTTCAAGCTAAAAGATTTAGAAAAGAAATTAAATCTTTAAAAGCCGATAGGTCACATGATTCACAAGAAAAGTTTGAAGAAATTAGAAAATGTAATGGGAAAATATCTGAGTGTGAAAAACGTTTACTTGTTTTCAAAAATATTTTATGGCTAAGAGATGAACATACTAGCTAGCCTTTGTGCACGGATTTTAAAGGTTTCAAGATGAAAATGAATAAGAAAAATTCATCAAAAGGTTATCTAATCGGATTTCCTGTATGAAAATACTCTCAAAGGACACGAAGAGGCTCCACAATTGGTCTAGCTCACCCATCCAACTTCCCCGGAGTCCATCTATCATCTGAGGATGAGACTGGCTTCCTTGGCATCAATACTTTCCTCTTCAAAGTGGTATTTGTTGATGATGCAACCATAGACATGTTTCTCTGAATATTTACCTGGATCGTTGGTTCCACCTTAACGGTTTAGCATATACCATCAAGTTGGGTAAACTCAAAATGGAGATATGGGCTCTCCCAAGATTTAGCTTTCACCTAAGTAAGAGACATTAGGATCTACCTTGCTGAATGAGGCGTATCTCCTTCTGAAATGGAGGTCACATGATTTTCAGATAAAATTATGTTTTTAGAAAGATTGGGCCTTAAGATAATTTTGCTCATTGATGTTGAAATTTGTTAAAAGACACCCATGTGTGTAAGGGTGACATGGGTAGTAAATAAGGAGAAATTTAATGGAAATAGCATAGAATTGTAATTAAATATGTTGGTGTATGTCCTTTTTCCTTTTGAAGCTTGTAGTCCTAAGGGTATTATAGTCATTGTGAACACCTTCTGCCTCTACCAACAGCATCAAAATGCCTCCTTGCTGCCTCTACCAGCAGCATCACCTAAAAAACCTCCAATGTGCCTCTACTAACAACATCACCGAAATGCCTCCCTGCTGCCTCTACCAGCAGCATCGGAACGCCTTCCTGTTGCCTCCACCAGTAGCACTAGACGCATCCCTATTTTGATGACAGCATCGAGACCCGAACCTGTCTCTTCCGACGACAACACTGAAACCCGAGCCAGTCTCTTCTAGCGACAACTCCGAGTCCCGAAACTGCTCTATTCCGGCAGCAACAGTGAAGCTTCACGCAGCGAGCTTCACGTTATATCTCACAGTAGTACAGAGCCCTGCTGTTTCTCCCAACGTCAAGTCAGAGAGACCCTTCTTTGCAGCGTTGACTAAAGAGACCTTTCTCTGCAGTGCCGGCAATGATGTCGTCCTTCTCGAGCCTCTCTTTCTGCCGAGAGCTTCTGTCTTCTGGCAAGTCCCGAGCTGCTCTATTTTTCTAACAGCTGCTCGCCCTCTTTGTTTCTCAAGCCTCCTCTGTTCTTCTCCCGGCGCCGAGAGTCCCGAGCTTCCTCTGTTTTTCTCCCGGCGCCGAGAGTCTCAAGCTTCTTCCGAACGCTATCTATGAGTCCCGAGACTTACCCTTTTTTTCTGTTGTGTTTGTTAGTTTCAAAGAGTCAAAATCAATTGCTCACATGATTTCCAAATAAAGTTACGTTTTTAGAAAGAGTGTGCCTTAAGATAATTTTGCTTATTGACATTGAAATTTGTTAAGAGACACCCATGTGTGTAAGTGTGACATAGCTAGTAAATAAGGAAAAATTTAATAGAGATGACATAAAATTGTAATTAAGCAAGTTGGTATATGTCCTTTTTCCTTTTAAAGCATGTAACCCTAAGGGTATTGTAGTCATTGTGAACACCTTCACACAACTATAAATATAATCTCAAAGCATGAGGTAGAGCATTCAAGCCTCTTCCTCTTGGCTTAAATTCATCCATACACATCTCTCTCTTTTCTACTTCCTTCTCTCCCTTGATTTCTTCTCTCCTCTCTCTCAAGAGCAAGAATTCCTCTCTTCTCTCATTCCCTTGAGATCTATTGTGTTTATATATTGTCCCTAGAAATCAACATGGTATCAAAGCAAACAAAGATCTGATATGGTAAATAAAAAAAATGGAGAAGAAAGGGAGAAACAAGAAGAAGAAAAAAAAAGGAAAAAAAGGAGTTTCTCGGTTTTCCTTATGTCTTTCTTTCCCAATTCCTTTTTTTATTAGATGTTTTACTCTCTTACCATATGTTTCCGATATCAAATTATATAATTTTGGAAATATCTTTGAGTCTAGTTTCCAACCCAAAAAGAAACGTTGAAATCTGATTTTTCTAGAAAGATAAATGGATATTTGAATCAACAAAGGTCAAGTAGCAGAAAAGTTTCGTGTAGTAGCAGAAATCGTCAAATTCCTTAACGGTTTGTACCAATATTACTGAAGATTTATATTGAGAATTATATCTCAAAAGAAATTTATGTGAGTCTACTTTCTATCTCAATAAGTCTTTTCTCAATCTAATCTTTCTAGAGAGAGATGTCGACAATGGAAGAAGTAAAGGTCTCGCTAGTATCATATTGCATGCAAAGATCTTTTTTTCTTCACTTTTTAAGTTGCTAATTTTTGTGAAGTTTCCTATTTTTTTTCAAAATCTAATTAAGATTTTACCAACTTGAGTATTTTTCCTTCCATAAAAATTTTTGTTTGATCTTATATCACAATATTTCCTTAAGAGAAGTCTTTCCCATTATGAGTTTAGTTTCTTTGTTTCACAAAGCCTAAAATTTTTTAATTAGAAAGTCTTGTTAGTTCATTCTAAACTCCAAATCTTAGAGTCCTACAACCTCTCTCATTCCAAAAATTATCTCTTGAATATCTTCTTGGCAAATTGGTCAAGTTGTGTTAAAAAGTAGTTGCCTTATATGAGAAGTATATGTTTAGAAAATTTTAATCATTATGTTCCATCTCAAAACTTTCTTATAGGGGTTTTCTAAAGTTTCCTTAATCATCATGTTAATGAAGGAATTATTTTTTTTTCCTCTCGAGTCAAACCTGGTCACTTTTCATCCATCTATTGTTCTAAAAGCGCCTTCTTCTTAGATGAAAATCAAGGCTCAAAGAAACTTGTTGGAGCTTTCAAAATGACTTAACAATCAAAGAATAACAATTGTAGTCAAATATCTATAGCAAAATACTTGTGCAATTAAATTTTCAAAAACTAAGATAGATTGAGCATTTAGGGACTAGATCCGATCTCCATAACAGACTTCGAAGTATAGGAGTATTGCGTACAATGTCTCCTTATTGTGATTTACCTTTTTAGTTGAAATAAGGTAGAAAATCACTTCAAAAAATAATTTACTATCATTCCAAACTAGATCTTTTTCTTTGGTAAAATCTACCATTTTTTAATAAAAAGATGATAAATTTCATTGTTGAATTGTTGAGCATAATAGAAGGTCATTTATAAATTTTTATCTTAGCCATATCAAAGCACAAAATCTTCCACTACAAATTTCTAGGCTTGATTTTGCTTCTAGGAAAGCTTGTATTCTACTTTCTTTTTGTTTGAACACTTTTGCTCTAGTGACTTCATAAATTTGAAATTTGTATGAACACTTTTTGCCTTTTTTAAGTTTTTGTTCATCTTCTATATTATAATTATTAGAACACTGAAAAAATTGTTCAAACACTTTTTTTCTCTACTAACCCTCTGGTGTTAAAACTTGTCCAAATACTTGAACTTCGTTTGAATATTTTCTTTCTTCCAGCCTTTATTCATTTTTTTCTGTAAAAAAAACTTCGAAAACTGTTCAAACACCTTTCTAATGGACACTTATGATTCAGATTTAAATTTTCGTTCAAAACATTTTCAAGGTGATCTTGTGTTCAACTCATTAGGGATCTATTAAACGGGGCATTGTGGAATGCAATTTTTTTGTTTTGTAGTTATGACGGCAGCTAGGGAGAACCCACCACTCTAGACTTTTCAAATTGCATCAACTGTACATTGAACAATTACATGTTACAAGATTTGCTACTTGCTTGCCACCAACCCCTCTGCACTTACCAACTCTTTTCACTCCTACTCTAAGCCCTCTCTCGTCTCCTTCCCCTCAACGAGATTACCTATTTTTTCCTCGGGAACTGAGGTTTTCTGCCCTTGGTTCTATGGCTCATGGCGGAATCCAAGCTCTCCAAGATGTTTATTTGTCGGGTGTTTTGCGAGTTTGAGGGGGTTCTAAAAGGCAAGAGGACGGCCCGCGGCGAAGAAGCAGCTGCCCAAGGAGAAGGAATTGGAGCTCAATGTTAGAATTTGTATCGAAGAAGAGCTGCCTGATGATCCCAAGCTTTTGGTGAGGTTATTTTTAGAGAGTGCTGCCCTCAATATATATCTTTCCATGGATGTTAAGAGTTCCATTTTCATTTAAGAATATCCACTTTATTATGTTTGTCTCGTCTTTTCTTAATCTCTTTGATTTTGCAGAATATTGCAGAAATGCTTCGCTTGGATTCTCCTATGGCGATGAAACTAGCATTTCATGGTCTAAAAGATTGGTAGTATAAAACAAGAGATAAGAATATTGATGATGTTGATAATTTTGAAAAGGTTGAGCTCTCTGTACTGCTTTGTAATGACGACAACATGATAATTTTAATATTTTAACTACTAGTAGTGGAAGAGTATTTTTTTATCTGAAAATAACTAATTTTATGTTTTTGTTTTTGTCATAGGTTGAGATTTTGCTTAAGCAGGGACGTATATTATTTTCTAGCATAAAGAGAAACAACTATAGTTTGTAAATTTATAATGGATTTATAGTTTTTATTTGGGTGATTGTAAATTGATAGTGATATTTCATTTAATTTTGTTGTGTTTGATTATTGTATGGAGTTTATTCATAATGTTATGCAGTGTATGGAGTGTTTAGACTATTTTATGGAGTGCATAAAAAATTTCATAGTGTTTTTATGGAGTGTTTATAGAGTGTATAGATAATTTTATGTAGGTATTATGTCTATAGATTATGCCCAATTTTAAGTAGAGGTCATGCCGAATTTTATACAGGTATTTTATATATTGATTATGCCCAATTTTAAGTAGAGGTCATGTCTGATCTTATACAGGCATTATATACATAGGTTATGCCCAATTTTATGTAAAATGTATGCATTATTTTATATACAATTTATTTGATATATATTATTTGAAAAGTTTTAAATATATGTTGAAGCTCGAGCTCGACTGGAACTCGGTTAAAATTATTGGGCTCGAGCTCGATAACAATTTTAGGCTCGAGGCTGGGCTCGGCTCGAGCTCGAGTTCAAAATATTTAAATCAAGCTTGGCTCGAACATAGGTAGGTTCAGGCTTGGCTCGGTTCGATGCCACCCCTACCAAGAAGTACCTACTCAATATAATCAAAAATTCAAAATAGTCTTTAATAACTTGATTTCAAAATATAGGTTCAAAGTAAATCTGCGATTGGTTTTTAAATTTGGGGAAAGTAGATAAAGGAGCTCAATTCAACGAATTACTTCAAAATACAACCCATCAGAAGTAGTCTATACTTCAATGAATGATTTCAAAGTGCCGTGGCACTAGTTCAGTATACTCGATCAAATATAATCAATATATTTCAAACTAAAATCACATAAGTACTTGGATTTTTTAAACTCTTACCTCTAGATACTAATAATAATGTAAAGGTGCCTTCAAAATCGAATGACAAAGTTGATTTCAATTTTTTTGTCAATCATAAGAGATGGTCGATAAATAAAGATTTTAAAATAAAGCTCATCAATATTAAACTCAAGGAACATCATTTCTCACAAAAATAATGTAGCTATTGGTTGGGAAGGCTAGTCAGATTGAGATAGACCTGGACCTAACATTACATGGTACCAGAGTAGGATGACTGTCTTGGTGGACTCAGTTCATGCTCTATTTAATATGTACCCGTTTGTATTGTTCATATCTTAGACCCACAGATTCAATGTCCACTTGAGTAGGTCAAGGACTCAGTTTCAATATCTTAATTATGGAAGTACAGACTGGTTAAGAGTCCTTCAATGAAAGCCAAGAGGGGTTTTTAAGGACTTATTCTTGCCTAACAAGAGAAGAGAAACTATGGAACTTCAAACTTGATGAGATTGGACCCTGTGAAACCCCCTTTTCGATTCTTATTCAATTCTAGTAATTAAGCTTCCTCGTTTTCGACCTTGCTTATGTTACTGATACTAGGTACATAGACAGGGTACCGGTGTATGCAATCAGACCACGCCCCATTCGAAGGTGCTGTGACAGTTCGATTGCAAATCCACACAGCGCTAGTGCATTTAAACGCGCTGCCGAAGGCAATTTGCCACACACGGTGACCCTTCTTCATTCGTCCCTTGGCCTCGATATAGCTCAGCTCGTACCACAAGGAAGACGAAGATGTGTTACCAAACCGATGAAGGGTCATTCTTGATGCCTCGACGTCCTCCGGTGAGAGGCGCAGACTCTTCTCCAGCTCATCTATCACTGCCCTCCCGCCGGGATGGATGCAGAAATGCTCGAAAGCTCTCTTGAACTGAGGCACGTAAAGCTTTAGGTTAGGGTTGAAGGTTTTCCGAATGATGAGGTAGAGAGCGAAATGAAGCTTCCCTGAGAGAGGAAGTACTATGGGTGCCAAAGTTTTGATATTGTTTTTGAGCGCATCACATGCAACAGTGAGAAGAGCCTTGGAGAGGGAGATGGCAATCTTGCCTTGTTCATCTTCTGCTTGCTATAGGCCCTGTCGTCTGCTCCATTATGGGTGCGGAAAACATGCAGAAGACGATATTTGGCTCGGCTTTTCTCAGAACGACGATTTGATTGGAGCACAGCAGCACCACCCATTCGGAATAGACAGCAACTAATCTGCATGGATCGTTGCTTCCCACTGGGATTAGTACCCTTTGTCATCGCTTCAGTGCTCACAATCAAAGCATTAGAATTTGGGTGCACTAGAAGGAGGTCTCGGACAAGTTCCAGAGATACGAGCCCTGCGCTACAACCCATCCCTGAAAGGTTGAAACTCTTTATGTTGCTTCTCATTTTGTATTTGTTCACCACCATTGACGACAGGGAAGGGCGGGGCGAGAAGATGCTAGAATTCACGACCAATATGTCGATGGATTCTGGGTCAATTCCCGTGCTTTGGAAAAGCGAGTCGAGTCAAGTGAGCATTACTAACTGGACTTCTTCCAAGGAATCCTGCAACTTCATTTATCTGCTGGGAAGGTTAAGCATGGGCAGTGGCAAGCTCGTCTCCTATGCGAGACCTGATCGAGCAAGGATTTTCTGTTAGGAAATTCACATTTTCTATTCTAATTTGGGTAACATATTTATTATGTAATTATATTTTTTATTTTTATTGTTAAACCCATTAAGGAATGGGTCATGGATATGGGCCATGAATATGGGCTAATTGAGTAGATACCATAGGGAATTATGAGAACCTCATATAAGGAGACACAATATGGTTATGGTCCCCAAAGTTACTTAATCACACAATTTCCCTTTTCCCCATCCGGAAGAGAGACAAAGGTCCCATTGAGGATTAAAGAGATTTAGTTGAGGAAGACCACAACACCAATTATCCATTCATTTCATTAGTCAAAAAGATTCCGCAACAGAAAGATGAAATTTCTGGAATGGATTCAGGTATGTATTTGATCCTAATATTCTAGCATGTTGTAAATTCTGGATTAGAATTTACTATTACAGTTTTTCTAACAAGTAGTATCACAACAGTCCTATTAGATTATTAGGATTTCTAGATTAATTCCGTGGAGAGCAACACTGAGCGTCGGCTCTATGCAAAACCAGCGCTTTGTCGAAAATCTTACTTTCTCCACGTAATTCGTCTCGGGCTGTGCATCTGTCGGTGTCGCAATCAGAAGACAGAGGCCTACGACCATCTGTGGAGGCCCGTACTGCAGTGTCACGTGGTTAGAGGTTGAAGACGACCTCTAGCGCAGCTAGGAAGAAATAATAAGGACGCACGGTGTAGCATTCGCAGCATCGGACGCTGCAACGACGTTCGACGGGAAAAGGGGAGGTGAGAAAGGACACCTAGGTACGCTGCAACGCCATCTGGCGAGGGAATCATTTTTTCCATTGTCGTTGTCATTTTCTGTCATCGGAAACCTTCCTGCGCGATCCGAGCATTGATAGGCGGGCCAGAGCCCGTTGGGCAAAGTTCGGCGCTGTCGTTCGCCCGTCAGAACAAATGGCACGGGTCGTGCCTGTTGGGCTTGCTGCAGGGCCCGTCGGGAGCGTTGCAGTGCCCGTTCAGTGGGTGCGCTGCTGACGGGCGCTGCAGTGCCCGTTGGGCAACAGCACCATGCCTGTTAGGTGACAGCAGCGCCCATTCAGTGCCCCACTGTCGTGCTCGTTGGGCGACAACAGTGCCCGTTCACTGCAGCGGGCGTGCTACCGCACATGTTTGGTATGCTACAACACCTGCAGCAGAGCGTGCTGCAACGTCCTTTGGGTGCCACAGCACCCTGTTCACTGCAGCAGGATGCGCTGCAGTGTCCGTTGGACAAACTGCAGCGTGGCTATAATAATAAAAAAATTAAAAATTGAAACTTTGGATACATTTTATTTCAATTACAATTTGACTTGGCTGTTGACTTGGACCGGTTGTTGAAGATCAAGGTCGAATCGGGCTGAGCCAGCTTGACAGAGCCGACTCGGTCCTAAACAAAAAAAAAGACCCTATTTCACGACACCAGTGGGGCGGTGTTGCAGCCTTGGATAACTGAATAAAAAAAAATTATTTTGTTCAGTTGATCTAGTATTTTTAATCAAATTGTTTGAAGTTACATGTTGCCAAAGTAACCTCTATAGTGTTGAATAATTTGACTAGAAATACATAGATGTTTGTACGGAGTTATTTATGCAAATTGTGCTCGGCCCAAGGAAGACACAGTTTGGCCAAATCAACAACGTGCCTGTGATGATAAATGCGTGATAATTATAAAGAGTTTTCATGTGAACAATAGTTGGTCCAAAGAAAGGCTATTGTTTGACAGAACTAATTGTCAGTATTTGATTATTGCACTGAGAGTACCACTTACAATTAATTTATCTGTCCAAAGACTAGGAATTAATGTTGTACTAGGTAACTTGAGATGGGTCCCCAAGTTAGATTTATTTTGTACTTGTCTTATTTTTCTTTATATGACATGCTCGTTAATGTGAGTATGTTTGTTTATTTTGTTCTTTATACAATTTTTGTTGCTACTGCTCAAATAAGCAGCATTCCGATGTTAAGCGGGATGAATTTTAAGGCATGGAAAGATACCGTGGAAATTGTCCTCGGTTGTATGGATTTGGATCTTGCACTTCGGGTAGAGCAACCCACTTCTACTCCAAAAAAACTTCAATGAGGCTAAACTTGAGAAGTGGGAACACTCTAACCGAATGTGCTTGACGATCATGAAACGCTTCATTCCGGAGGCGTTTAGGGACTCTATGACTAAGAGCGAGAGCTCCAAGAAGTTCCTAGAGGAAATTGAACAATATTTTGCCAAGAACGAAAAGTCGGAGGCAATAAGCCTTTTGGCTAAACTCGTTTCGATGAAGTATAAAGGCAAAGGGAACATAAGGGAGTACATAATGGAAATGTCTCATCTCGCGTCACAACTCTCAAGTCACTTAAGTTGGAGCTGTCTAAGGACTTTCTCGTGCACTTGGTTTGGATATCTCTTCCTATACACTTTGGACAATTCAAAGTGAGTTATAACACTCATAAGGACAAATGACCCCTAAATGAGCTTATATCTCATTGTGTGTAAGAGGAAGAGAGGGAGCAGAAGCATAAGACTGAAAGTTCTCACTTGGCCTCAACCTCTCAAAACATGTAGAAGAAGAGAGGTAAGGATGTTGCGGAAGGATCTTCTCAGATTAAGAATAAAAGCTGTCAAATTCGACCGTGGCGGTGACTACTATGGAAGGTATGATGGATCAGGAGAACAATGTGCCAGACCCTTCACGGTTTTCCTCAAAGTGTGTGGAGTTGTTCTGCAATACACCATGTCAGGCAAACCCAACATGAACGGTGTTACAGAACGAAGAAACTGAACTCTTAAGGATATGGTAAGGAGTATGATCAGTCATTTCTCTTTGCCAGAGTCACTTTGGGGAGAAACTTTAAAGACCACAGTGTACATCCTTAATAGGGTACCGAGCAAAGCAGTTGCCAAAACCCCCTATGAGCTTTGGACAGGGAAGAAGCCTAGCATTAGGCACTTGTACATTTGGGGTTGTCCAGCTGAGGCGCGGCCTTATAGGCCACAAGAAATAAAACTGGACTCAAGGATAGTTAGCTGTTATTTTGTTGGTTACGCTGAACACTCTCGGGGCTATAAGTTTTACGATCCCACATTAAGATCCTTCTTTGAAACGGGAAATGCGAGATTCCTTGAGGATATTGAGTTTGGAGGGAAAGAAAACATAAGGAATGTTGTCTTTAAAGATGAATCTGTTATTGATAGTGATCAAGTCTGCATACCTATTGTTGTTCAAGACACAATTCAGGCATTAGAGGACAATGTTCAAGCTCCTATTCCTGCCGTTGTTCCAGATCAAGACAACAATAAGATTCTTCCTCTTGCACTATCTTTAGAACAAACTCAACAACCTCAAGAAGTGCCATTAAGGAGATCCACTAGGGAGAGGAGAAATGTGATTCCAGATGATTATATTATACTTCTCCAAGAACATGAGGATGGAGTCGGATTGACAGAAGATGGCTTGATTAACTTATGTCAAGCATTGCGCAGTTCTAACTCTCAAAAGTGGATTGATGCCATGAAGGATGAGATGAAATCTATGAATGACAATGATATTTGGGATCTCATCGAGTTGCCTAAAGGTGCGAAGCCCATTGCTTGTAAATAGATATTTAAAACCAAGAGGGATTCAAAGGGCAATGTCGAGAGATATAAGGCCCGTCTAGTCGCTAAAGGCTTTACTGAAAGGGAAGGCATAGACTATAAAGAGACTTTCTCTCCAGCATCTTCGAAAGAATCTTTTAGAATAATAATGGCACTAGTGGCTCATTTAGATCTAGAGCTACATCAGATGGATGTCAAAACTGCGTTTCTCAATGGAGACATTGATGAGACGATTTATATGGTACAACCAGAAAACTTTGTATCTGGTGATCCAAAGTCTGTGGTTTGTAAATTGAAGAAATCCATCTATGGTCTCAAACAGGCTTCCCGTCAATGGTATCACAAGTTCCATCAAGTCATAACCTTGTATGATTTTGAGGCATATGTTGTTGATGACTGTGTATATCATAAGTTCAGTGGGAGTAAATACATCTTCCTGATATTATATGTCGATGATATTCTGCTCGCTAGTAGCGATATAGGTTTACTACATGAAACCAAGAAATTTTTGACGAAGAATTTCGAGATGAAAGATCTTAGTGATACCTCTTTTGTATTAGGTATACAGATACTTAAAGATCGTTCTCAAGGTATCCTTAAGTTATCACAAAAGAGCTATATCGATAAGGTTTTGAGCATATTCGGCATGAAAGATAGTAAACCAGGAGACACACCCGTCGCTAAAGGAGACAAGTTTAGTCTCAAACAGTGTCCTAAAAATTATCTTGAAAGAACAGAGATGCAGAAAATTCCTTATGCATCAGTAGTAGGGAGTTTAATGTACGCCCAAGTTTGTACTCATCCCAACATAGCATTTATAGTAAGAATTCTGGGCAGGTATTTGAGTAATCTGGGTATGCAACATTGGAAGGCAGCCAAACGCGTGATGCATTATTTGAGGAGAACAAAAGACTACATGCTTATTTATCAGAGATCAGATAGTTTAGAGATCATTGGGTTCTCTGACTTCGACTTTTCCGGATGCCAAGATTGCAGATGCTCCACATCAAGATACATCTTTATGTTAGGAGAAAGAGCTATCTTGTGGAAGTTTGCTAAGCAGACTCTCATAGCTTCTTCAACCATGGTTGTGGAGTTCATTACTTGTTTTGAGGCATCCAAACATGGAATACTGTTGCGAAACTTTGTCACTGGGCTACGAATGGTAGATGGCATTGACAGGCCATTAAAAATTTATTGTGACAATAACTCGGCGGTACTTTATTCCAATAACAGTAGGAGCTCGATGAAGTCGAAGTTTATCGACCTTAAGTTTGTAGTTGTTAAGGAGAGAGTTCAGGATAAGCAGATTTCTATCAAACATATAGGGACAAACACTATGCTAGCAGATCCATTAACCAAGGGTTTAACGCCTAAGGTCTTTCATGAACACACTTCTCATATGGGCGTAATTTCTATGGATACCTTGGTTTAGAAGGAGTCATTTTTTGTACTATATGTTTGTTTAAGACATTGAGTTATTCGATTTTTCAGTAATAAAATTGATTGCTTATTATTCTATTTATGAACTTGCTTGTATTTTTTCTATGTGCAATGTTCACATTGCATTAAAGACTTTGGAAAGATCTCACTAAAGACTAAAGAGAAAGACTAAAGAAGGACCAATTGAAAATAGGCCTGTTTGAGATCACATTGCATGTAATTTTCATGCTACTCATCCATATTTGATCTATGTCATGAGTGTATTAGTATGGTGATCATAATGGTTTAGTCACGACTGTAATGTGATGAATGTCATTGTGGTTCCATTATTAATATATAAGATGGTTCCATTATTAATAGTATACAGATGTGCGCCTCAAGAATTTATGATATAATTGTTTCAGGAATGATATGTAACCCAAGTGGGAGATTGTTAGGAAATTCACATTTCCTATTCTAATTTGGGTAACATATTTATTATGCAATTATATTTTCTATTTTTAATGGAATGGGCTGAAATTAAGTGATCTAATTTTGTTAAGCCCATTAAGGAAAAGGGCCATAAATATGGGCCAATTGAGTAGATATCATAAAGAATTATGGGAACCCTATATAAGGAAACACAATATGGTTATGGTCTCCAAAGATACTAAATCACACACAGTTTCTCTTCTCCCCATCCAGAAGAGAGACGAAGGTCCCATTAAGGAATAAGGAGATTTAGTTGAGGAAGACCACAACACCAATCATCCATTCATATCATTCGTCAAAGAGATTCTGCAACAAAAAGACGAAATTTCTGGAATGGATTCATGTATGTATTTAATCCTAATATTCTGGCAGATTGTAAATTCTGGACTAGGATTTACTATTACGATTTTTCTATCATTTTCGTCATGAAATTAACAGAATCAGGATCAGTCCCATGAACGGCATTGAGTATATGAAGAAACTTTGAGGAAGGTAAATGAAGGGTAGTTGGAGGTTTGAAGCAGGCAAAGTCTAAAAGGTAAACTGATCTGAGGTTTTGACGTGAAGTAGAGTAAAGTGACTAATATGATAACACATAAAATGTAAAACGATTGAACCAAATCAATAGGAAGAGCCCACAAAAGCTTAATGCCTTCCATGAGAGCTCCTTTCAACTACTCGGCGAAGCTGTGTTCATAAGACATAGACATTAGAACCAGTATGGAAGAAGAAAAGACGAATTTGTTGAAGAGAGTGAAGAAATCCTCGTTCTTATGCTGTATTTAAAGATACGTCTAAACTATATTTCATTGCTAACAAATTGATATTTTTCGTTAAGTGGATTAATCTGCAGAGAAATCAATAAATAACCGAAAGAGACAATTAATGTTGAACCAATCGAGTTTTCAAACGAAAACATGAGCTTCTGGATTTATATAACCAACTTCTTAACGCATGAGTGAAAAGCTCGTTTCTTTTTTTCCATCTTAATGAGATTAGTCTCGTCTAATGAACGGCTCCTTTGATCAGTTTTCTTTTTTCTATTAGAAATTGAGTTCCTTTGATCGGTTTTCTTACCTTTAAACTCGAGATAATTGAAAATTTCCTGAAGTAAAGGGAAGCTCAATTTGCTATCATGTCCTCTTCAATTCGAATTTTTGCCTGAAGAGACTTGCACCCAATCATGTCTGATCGAACTGTTGTCTACCCAGTAACTTCACTCAGTCAAGTCTGGACATCTGATTGCCTGAGAAGATGTCATATCATGTCGTCTCAGATTATGAAATTATTAAGAAACTCAATGGAACAGCAAAGTCCCTTCAGCTATTTCGTTTCTATTCCCATCTTGACATCATCTGGTTGAACTGCAAATTTGTTCACAAATGACCCAGATGTAGCCATCTTATTATCATCTCGATGGAGAGACAAACACTCACATATTGATTCGGAAAATAACATCTTCTAGAACCAATTATTGAGGCGGAGGGAAAGGATTAAATTTAGTGGACTCTCAATCTTCGACATTTGGCCACCGACATCACTACCAGCTGGGAAGAAGTTCTTGATGAGTTCATGGCTATATCTACACTTAACGTAAAGACACTTTTCAAAGACCAGGGTAGTTACCCTATTAGCATACATTCTCGTACTACATTTAATAGAATGAGTTGGAGGATTGGTTGGATGTTATACGTCTTGTCTGATAAATTTAATGTTGGGTGCCCACAGAGACTCTTTTTGCGTACCCTCCATGACTGAGCTTCTACTACCATTGTTTTGTTACATCTAGGGCTTAAAGAAGTATATTTTGTGAGTGCCATACACAATAACTTTCTAGTCAATGGAGTGATTAGATATAGGGTTAAGAACTTCATGATTTTTTAGACATGTTAGTAGTTTATTCTACATTGATTTGCATGAATGAAGCAAGTTAGCAGCTTGATCAATGATAAAAAAAGAACTAGAGAGAAAAAAGTGAGACACACTGGCTTGTCGTCTACCTCTTGACACTAATGAACTAGAGAGAAAAATTTTTAATTGAGGCATTTTTAATGGATTTTGATGAAACAAGAGGGAAAATGGTTGGATTCTAATTCTTTTTCAAATGAACTCTTTAATTCAAATTAAAACTCAAGATATTTAAAAAAACAGTGATTAACAATATGTCGTCTCGTCGATGAAAAACAAAATTCTTAACAATTTCTAAATGGTTTTTTTATGAAACAAGAGGCGAAATGTTCGTCGATGAAAAACAAAATTCTTAACAATTAATCTTGCCTGATTATGAAGACCCAAACTCATCACTTTGACCCCTTCATTGTCTAGGC
The DNA here is from genome assembly GCF_029961685.1 of Aristolochia californica. Classification (NCBI taxonomy): domain Eukaryota; kingdom Viridiplantae; phylum Streptophyta; class Magnoliopsida; order Piperales; family Aristolochiaceae; genus Aristolochia; species Aristolochia californica. The sequence goes on from NW_027181837.1 coordinate 2,645,825, forward strand.
TTTCTCTCTCATATTATTGATTGAATCTCTATGCCATGTCTCCATTTTTTAGTTAATCCAGCTTTATGGACTCCTCAGTGAAGGTGGAACTATGATAGACAAACATGTCAATGGTTGGATTGAACCATCAATAGATACCACTTTGAAGAGTAGGGTTTTGATGCCATGGAAGCCAGTCGTATCCTCAGATGAAGATGGACTCTAGAGAAGTTGGAAGGGTGAGATGGACCACGTGTGGGACCTCTTTGTTTCCTTTGAGAGGGGGGAAGATTTGGAAGACCCAGTTGGGGACAAGCTCGGATACAAGTGATGTATAATATAGGATCATATGCATCACAGCCATGGCATCCTACATAGAGGATGATGTGGCTCTCCGATGATGTGTCAGTTTAACGTGGCATAAAACTCTTCGGGTGCAGATGTTGCATACTGATGTGGCATCATATAATTGGTCAAAGTTTACATGTCACCTTTAACTGTACACAAGTGCACTTGATCTGTCAAATTTGGGTATTTGTGAAAATAAATTAAAAAATTTGTTATTTGTGTTATTATGTTAAAAAAATTGGATAATGTCCTAAAATATCTTATTCTATATGCCACTAACGTTACAGGGTCAGGGTCGGCAGTTATTGGCCAGCAGACAGCTATGGAGGACCATTAATGGTTATTTTGTGCAGGCAACGAGCAGTCTCGATCCTCTACCAAACCATTGTAATGGTAAAGGGACCTGTGCTCCCGCATGAAAGGACGGAAGCATAATGGTAAAACGACTCCTCGAAATGCACCATAAAGACAAGAAATAAATGCTGGATGTCCAGTGAATCGTCAAGCAGGTTTAAGGATGACAAAGAAAATGAAGCAAAAGAGATACTTACAAGGGTTCCGTAGCAATGGAGGAATGGTGTATAGGTAGTGGTGATGCAGAGCTCTGTGAAGCCAGTAGTAGAGAAACTCTATGACGCAAAATGGACAAGATCATCCATCTGTTCTCCACATCGGTTAGTGAGATGTGCCTGGAGCATATTGATTAAGCGAGAAAGAGACCAAGTACGCTAGTCCCTTCAACTACAGGCTCATCTGCCGGTCTAATTGAGCTACGACATGATTCTTCATGAGCTACTCTGTCAACTGCATCAATGAACGAACTGCTTGGAGATTAAGGATAAATCTAAAGATGAAAAACGATCTCAATCATCTTCTGCAGGCTTTCAGTGTCTTTGCATTTACACGTTCAACCTCCAAATACTTATTGCTTTGTTTCTCGTCTTAGTGCGTATTCATAAAACATTTCTCCCATTTATAAAGTGAATACTCGATAATTGAATCCTCTTCATGGCTGGTGTCATAAAATTTATAACTTACGTGAAAAATATTGTCAATTTGGCATCTAAAGATTTCGTGCTGAATTAAAATCTGAACAATCTCAGTTGGGATTCAAGGAAGAACATGGAGATTACAGTTCTCGGATGAACTCCAGAAAACGATTTATTTTTATTTTATTTTTTACCGACTGCATTCATTCATAGCATTTAAAAACAACTGGAAACTGCTAAAGAGTCGTGCGCAGACAATCTTCTACGGACAAGGAAGCATCATCAACGGTGGAAAAGGTATCCTGGGTTGTTCTATAAATTGGAAATCACCCATGCAATGAGCAGCTCGGAGAGACCCAGATAACAATGGCAACCAAGCCTGGGCTGTTCACTGCATGGCCATGGCAGATGCTTGGAAGTTTCAAGGTATTACTACTTTCTAGTTTTCTCCTAAAACCAGTAGGATTGATGCTGATGATTTCTCTGTTTTGATATTGGTGTGGTTGAAGTACGTGGTTTTGGCTCCATGGGTTGCTAGTAGCATATACAGTTGGGTGACAAAGCCAGAAGAGGAGAGGGATCTGACCAACTTTCTCATCTTGCCAATCCTACTTTGGCGATGGGCGCATAACCAAATATGGATTAGTCTGTCTCGTTTCCAAACAGCTCGGAGCAAACACAAAATAGTTGATAAAGGCATTGAATTTGAGCAAGTAGACAGAGAAGAAAACTGGTTTGCTCTCTTTATCTCTCGCTTTTTCTCTTTATATCTCTGAACTAATTCTCTGACATTTGGACAAATACATGGCAGGGATGATCAAATACTACTGAACGGCCTTGTTTACTACACCTTTAATCAATACGTTTCAGGCGCGTCTCACTTACCCATGTGGAGAACAGATGGGATGATTTTAACTATTTTGCTTCACATAGGTCCGGTGGAGTTTCTCTACTACTGGCTCCACAGAGCTCTCCACCACCATTACCTGTACTCACGATACCACTCCCACCACCATTCCTCCATTGTAACAGAACCCATAACATGTAAGAACCTTTCTCGTATCCTTTTCATCTTCTATCATTTTTATGTCCTGGCTTGCTGCCGACCAATGAATCATGGTAGTGAACAAACCCAATCTTAAGAGTGTCATTTCAAATTACTTTTGATATCACTGTTTAATTAACTTTTTCAATACTGTTTGACATATGGCAGCTGTGATTCATCCATTCGCGGAAATCGTATCTTACTATATACTCTTCTCGATACCACAATTGGCGATGTTGTTCACTGGAACAAACTCACATCTGGCAACCATAATTTACCTGACATACATAGATTTCATGAATAATATGGGCCACTGTAATTTTGAACTTGTTCCCAACTGGGTCTTCAAATTCTTCCCTCCTCTCAAGTACTTGATGTATACTCCTTCGTGAGTCTCTTCACCCTTCTGCCTGTTTTATAAGTTTAAGAAATGAAAACATAGACAGAATTTTTCATTCAAGGATATAAGCAAACTGATGAATTTTCCTGACTAGGTTTCACTCTCTTCACCATACCCAGTTCCGGACCAACTACTCCCTCTTCATGCCTTTGTACGATTACTTGTATGGTACAGTGGACAAGACAGTGGATTCTCTTCATAAGAACTCTCTCAAAGGAAACAAAGAGATCCCACAAGCGGTCCATCTCACCCATCCAACTTCCGTGGATTCCATCTATCACCTGAGGCTGGGACTGGCTTCGTTGGCATCGAAACCCTACTCTTCAAAGTGGTATCTATCGATGATCCAACCGTTGACATGTTTGTCTGTCATATTTACCTGGATCTTTGGTTCCACCTTCACAGTGGAGTCCATCAAATTGGATAAACTCAAAATGGAAACATGGGCTATACCAAGATTTAGCTTTCATGTAAGTAAGAGACATCTCCATCTACCATTTTGAATGAGCAGTCTCTCTCCTTCATTTTTTTCTTGTGTCCATTTGAAGGTGCTAGTATATATATTGGTTTGACTGTCTATGTTTTGCAGTATTATTTATCATGGCACAGAGATTCAATCAATAATATGATAGAGAAAGCCATACTGGAAGCAGACCGTGAAGGGGTCAAAGTGATGAGTTTGGGTCTTCTTAATCAGGCAACAATCATTCACCATCCATCTCCCTGCCTCTCCCTACTGGCAAGTGCTCATTAGAAAAACTAAAATGATAAATCTGGATTCTTTTTTGTCTGCAGTCAGAGGAACTAAACGAAAATGGCAAGCTCTATCTCCAAAAGCACCTAAAACTCAAAGTCAGATTAGTAGATGGGACAGCACTGGTAGCTGCAGTTGTTCTAAATGGCATTCCACAAGATAGTGATAAAGTTATAATGAGAGGAGAGCTTTCAAAAGCTTGTCATGCCATAGTCCTAGGATTGTGCCAAAAAGGGATTAAGGTAAGTTGGTTGAACTCACTCCCACAAACCATCAGTTAGAAGCTTTCAATGGTATAATTATGAATTACTTGAGATGTTACAGGTTTCCACGGTTTGTACATCTGAACACCAGCAACTGAAAAGACAATTACCGGCCAAGTTCTGGAGTAATTTGGTCCTTTCAGATAGCTATGATGCCAAAGTAATGTTAGCTATTCAGATTTTTAATAACTTGACAGTCCAAAGTGTTCATTTAATAGCAGACAGAAGATTGAAACTGATAGGACTACTTCTGCAGGTATGGTTGGTGGGAAATGGGCTGAATGATAAGGAACAAGAGAAAGCGCCCAAGGGTGCAAGCTTCATTCCCTTCTCACAATTCCCTGTAAAGAATTTGAGGAAGGACTGTTTCTACCAGACGAATCCAGCAATGAGGGTCCCCAAGAATCTTGAAAACATGCATGCCTGCGAGGTAAATTAACTCTTTCTACTTAACTGTGATAGTTTCAATAAATGTTTCTATAGTAAGTTTCTATATAATATACAATTTACGAATGTTATGTGACAGAATTGGCTTCCTCGGAGGGTTATGAGTGCATGTCGTGTAGCAGGCATTGTTCATGCATTGGAGGGATGGGATACCCATGAGTGTGGTGAAGAACAGCTGCTGAATGCTGATAAAGTATGGAATGCTGCACTTCAGCATGGATTTCGTCCCCTCTGATATCCTGGTTTCAATGTACTTCCAGTGAGGAATCAAAACTGCTAATAATGATGAAGAAGCTGTGTTTTATCCCTTAAAGTGAGCATGTTTTTGTAATCTTTAAGGGGTTTTCATAATTAATGCCCATAGTTGGAAAGGGCTGTTAGGTTTTACAATGGCTTCGATGACTTTCATGAATAATAATTTTTGTGAGACAGTTCAAATTAAAGCTCACCCAGCTTGGGATATGCAAATAGTAGAAGAAAAGAGGTCTGCAAATTTGTTCTATACTCAAGTAATTGATGGTCCTCAATCTGTTAGTCAAATTCTGACTTTACATTTTCAAGCTAAAAGATTTAGAAAAGAAATTAAATCTTTAACATGATTCACAAGAAAAGTTTGAAGAAATTAGAAAATGTAATGGGAAAATATCTGAGTGTCAAAAACTTTTGCTTGTTTTCAAAAATATTTTATGGCTAAGAGATGAACATACTAGCTAGCCTTTGTGCACGGATTTTAAAGGTTTCAAGATGAAAATGAATAAGAAAAATTCATCAAAAGGTTATCTGATCGGATGCCCTATATGAAAATACTCTCAAAGGACACGAAGAGGCTCCACAATTGGTCTATCTCATCCATCCAACTTCCCCGGAGTCCATCTATCATCTGAGGATGAGACTGGCTTCCTTGGCATCAATGCTTTCCTCTTCAAAGTGGTATTTGTTGATGATGCAACCATAGACATGTTTCTCTGGATATTTACCTGGATCGTTGGTTCCACCTTAACGGTTTAGCATCTACCATCAAGTTGGGTAAACTAAAAATGGAGATATGGGCTCTCCCAAGATTTAGCTTTCACCTAAGTAAGAGACATTAGGATCTACCTTGCTGAATGAGGCGTATCTCCTTCTGAAATGGAGGTCACATGATTTTATTATGTTTTTAGAAAGAGTGGGCCTTAAGATAATTTTGCTCATTGATGTTGAAATTTGTTAAAAGACACCCATGTGTGTAAGGGTGACATGGGTAGTAAATAAGGACAAATTTAATGGAGATGGCATAGAATTGTAATTAAATAAGTTGGTGTATGTCCTTTTTCCTTTTGAAGCGTATAGTCTTAAGGGTATTATAGTCATTGTGAACACCTTCTGCCTCTGCCAGCAGCATCGGAATGCCTCCTTGCTGCCTCTACCAGCAGCATCACCTAAAAAACCTCTATGCTGCCTCTACTAACAACATCACCGGAATGCCTCCCTGCTGCCTCTACCAGCAGCATCGGAACGCTTTCCTGTTGCCTCCACCAGTAGCAATAGACGCATCCCTATTTTGATGACAGCGTCGAGACCCGTGCCTATCTCTTCCGACGACAACACTGAAACCCGAGCCAGTCTCTTCTAGCAACAACTCCGAGTCCCGAACCTGCTCTATTTCGACAGCAACAGTGAAGCTTCACGCAGCGAGTTTCACGTTATTTCTCACAGTAGTACACAACCCTGCTGTTTCTCCCTACGTCAAGTCAAAGAGACCCTTCTCTGCAGCGTCGACTAAAGAGACCTTTCTCTGCAGTGCTGGCAATGATGTCGTCCTTCTCGAGCCTCTCTTTCTGCCGAGAGCTTCTGTCTTCTGGCAAGTCCCAAGCTGCTCTATTTTTCTAATAGCTGCTCGCCCTCTCTGTTTCTCAAGCCTCCTCTGTTCTTCTCCCGGCGCCGAGAGTCCCGAGCTTCCTCTGTTTTTCTCCCGGCGCCGAGAGTCTCAAGCTTCTTCCGAACGCTCTCGATGAGTCCCGAGACTTACCCTTTTTTTCTGTTGTGTTTGTTAGTTTCAAAGAGTCAAAATCATCTAAACTTTCATTGCTAAACGTATAGTAGTTAACAACAAATATGACTACTTATTATTCAGACCTTTTCCAGGAATTTAAAAAAAAATCCAGCTAAGACATTTGAAAATGAAAGATTAGGTTCATCACTAATTTCTAGTTTCATCCCTAACATGTACTAACAAAGCGCTATATTCGTCACTAAACATATTGTATTTAACAACAGACTTTTGTTCGTAGTTAAATGTGCAGATTCTAGATTATGTGAAGTCAAAAATATCTATACAGAGTTTAATTTATTATATTATGAGTATTTATTAATGATAGTTAGACATTTGAATTATAGTTTATACAATTTATTAATTACTATGTAAAGATTTTTAAATAGTCATTCCTTCAAACTATATTATATTTAATATTTTTAGTAAGCTTAAACATAGCGAAATCACTAAATATTTAATTTAAATATTAATGTAACAAAGTAACTTAAAATACATCTGTCGGTTGATCTTCAGACTTAACAAATCAAAATCAAATTATCTTGGATTTTTAGGAAATCACTAAATATTTAATTTAAATATTAATGTACAAAATAACTTAAAATACATCTGTCAGTTGATCTTCAGACTTAACAAATCAAAATCAAATTATCTTGGATTTTTAGGAAATCACTAAATATTTAATTTAAATATTAATGTACAAAATAACTTAAAATACATCTGTCAGTTGATCTTCAGACTTAACAAATCAAAATCAAATTATCTTGGATTTTTAGGAAATCACTAAATATTTAATTTAAATATTAATGTAACAAAGTAACTTAAAATAATACTAATGTAATATAAATTGTTAAAGAATAGTCCTATATGAATTAATGAATATAAATATCTTAGTTTTATTAGTTGGGAAAGAGGTTTTCTAACGTAGCTAGTCATTTTGGGATGAGTTTTGGACCCAACTTCACATTAACAAGTACTTATACGAGGGTCTCCACCCAAATTATCCACATTTAGAGCTACAAAAGAGGGCCTACATATGAGGAAAAGTGCCAAAGTGTAGTCCTACATGGATTAGTGAATACAAAGATCTTGGGTTTATTAATTGGGAAAGAGGTTTCTCAACTTAGTCATTTTGGGATGGGCCTTGGACCCAACCTCACATAAGTAAAATTATTCATCTTTAATTTTTAGTGATATTACTTGTATAAAATTTGTGTTTATTTTATTATTAATTTATAATGTTTCATATTTAATATTTGGTATAACATTAATATTAAAATTTAATATTAATATAATATATTTAATCTATTACTAAAATTTATTTAATAATTATTCAATATTAGATGCTTTATTAGTTTAGTTTTATAATATCAAACAGTATAATATTAATTTATTTTTCAGTATTCAATATTGCAACACAATATAATTTTTAATATTTAATGTTTTATTTTCATCACAAAGAAACTTAAATTAATATTAATTTATTAGAATTTAAATTATGTGTCACTAAAATAATATTATAGTCATTTTATATATGGAATATTGGAGTAGTTGTAATTACAATATGATTTTACATTTATAATAATTATTAACACAATTTTAATATTAAATTACATTATCATAATATTTGCTAAAGTAACTTAATAGTAAACTATCATTACCACATTAATTAATTTGTTAAGCACCTAGCCAATACTACCCAAAAGATCGACATGTTAGGAATGGAAGACATAGGTACTTAACCCCAGGACCAGAACATCACACCCACGCTCGCGAGAGCCGACGTCCACGGTAGCCCACTTGCGACGACCTACTCTAGCGACAACCCATGGTGCGGGAACACACTCAGGTCGCCCCTTCCGCTTTTAGCGGTGGCCCATAGGTGCGGGAAGCACACTCTAGTCGCCCCTTCTGCTAGGTCGCCCCCTCCGCAGTCGCCCCCTCCGGGATTCAAACTCGCGATGTAGCGCTAACTTTGATACCAAATGTTAAGCACCTAGCCAATACTACCCAAAAGATTGGCCTGTCAAGAGCGGAAGACATAAGTACTTAACCCCTGGAGCATAACATAATCACATAAAATCTAAGGAGATGAAAACAATTTAAACATTGAATAAAATATTTAACTATTAACTATTTTAAAATAATCTTAAACATAGCGTTGAGCAGGGATGGGGCTAGGATCATGAGCGGCATAAATGTTCAAGCAAAGAGGCTCTCAAGTGGGGTGAGTTAAGATTACGGAAGGGAAGAGATCTGATTGACCATAGAGGTCAGCCCCTACAAGAGCTCAATAGATGTAAAAAGAGTTTGCCCTTGTGTGAGATTTGTAAAAGTAGAGTTGTCATAGGAGTCTTAAGTTAAGTAAGCGAGTCTAAGTAAGAGTTTTAAAAGAAGTGGTTTGAGATGTCCCCAAGCACCTGAATTTTTATTATAACAAATAAATACATATTATATTAATCCTTTAGAATTTTGCTGAAAAGAAAGCATTTTCAGAATTTTTTTACAAATGGATTGGATCAAGTTATGGATTCAAACCCATTTGAATGGAAAAGAGCAAAAAAGGATGTGAACCCCACTTACAAAAAGTTTTAGATTCAAAAATAGAGTTGAACCCTTCATTGGATTTAATCCTATAAGGATGGAGTCTTCGAACCCAAGGACTATAAGAAACATGTAAAGAAGGATTCAAACCCAAGTGAGAGAGTGGGATGTTGAGTGGTGGAGTCTGGTTCACACGGCTCAAGTAGGTGGGCTCAAGGGACATGGTGGGTATTTTCCATTTGTTCTTAAATGGTGTTTGTTGCACTCAAAGAGAAATTAAAATCTCCCTCGTGATTTAATTTCTCTCCCTTGGGACTTACAGAGAGTCGTTGAGAAATAGCGTGAAGCTTCGACGCTACTGCCAGAACAGAGTAGTATTGGCGTTAGTGGGAGCTGCGCAGCGGAAGTAGAGAGAGGAGCTCAGACTCGGCGCTGTTTTCGGAAGAGGAACTCTAAGACCCGGCACTGTTGCCGAAAGGGTCCTCTGAGATTCGGCAACAGCACTGGAAGAGAGGGACTCAGAAAAGAGAGGGCTCAAGAAGGACGACTCCGTTGTCGTCGCCATTGTAGGAACTGCCGTTTGACGTTGCTGCCGGAAGAACTCGGGACTCGACCAAGTAGAGAACAGATCTATTGTTCGTGGCCGTTGCTGGAAAGGAGAAAGCCATGGAGGCTCACCGTTTCCGGAAAGGAGAGAGCCATGGAGGCTCATCGTTGCCGGACAGAGGGTTCGAGGAACGACACTGTTGTTGAACAGTGTCGTTGTGCGCCGCTATGAGAGAAAGGTAGCAAGGAGGTTTTCCAGTGGCTGTTGGTAGAGGCAGCAAGGAGGCTTTCCAGGGGCTGCTGGAAGTGGCAGCAAGGAGGCTTTCCAGGGGCTGCTGGTAGAGGCAGCAAGGAGGCTTTCCAAGGGTTGTTGGCAGAGGCAGCAAAGAGGATTTCCAGGTGCTGCTAGAAGAGGCAGCAAGGAGGATTTTCAGGTGCTGCTAGAAGAGGCAGCAAGGAGGCTTTCCAAGGGCTGCTGGCAGAGGCAGCAAGGAGGCTTTCCAGGGGCTGCTAGTAGAGGCAGCAGGGAGTCGTTGCTATGAGAGACAATGTCGTTGTTGTGAGACATAGTGGGATATTGCTGCTGCTGTAACAGATAAGCCTCCCTATTGTATTGTGATCCTCAATTGATTTGAAATGAAATCTTCTACAACTCCCGTGGAGACGTAGGCAATGTGTTGAACCATGTAAAATAAAGTGTCGTGCTTGATTACTTGTTACTTGTCTTGTTGTCATCGGTTACTTTTCCCTAACATGGGAATCCCAAGAAAACAGAGATACACACTGTAGAAGTCGAACCCATAGTTGAATTCGCCCAATCCGGATGAAAAACAACAAAAAGAAGCAAACCAGAGTTATAGAAAGTTTTAGCACAAATGATGGGTTTGATCCATGTAGGAAGCAGAAGCATATGGATCCAAACCTAGGGGTGGATTCGACTGCAAAATGATACCGTTAGAAGGAATGGATTCGAACCCTTGCTATAGAAATTCAACTTTTCTGAATTTTCCTCTAATGGCCATAGGTCTCCAAATTTTGTAAGTGACCTACCAGTATGTTCTACAACAAAAATAGGATTCACCTATTTTTAGAAAATACCAAAAATAACGTTATCCACTCATAATGGCTAATTTTTTTAACAACACAACTTCATATGGTATCATAGTACTCATATGTGGGCCTCCACCCAAATTATCCACCGGTGACAGGGAGTGTTAAAAAATAGTCCCACATGGATTAGTGAGTACAAAGATCTTGAGTTTAGTTGTTGGAAAAAAAACCGCTTAAGTTGGTTAGTCATCATGGGATGAGCATTGGATCCAACTTCACATTAGAAAATATGTTATATATATCAAACTCTACTCAAACTTCTATGTTATAGTTGCTCACACAAATTTATAAGCTCCCAAGTGTTTCCAAGTGTTTTTTCAAAGTGCTAATGCCATCAAAATTCAAGAAGTACTTTCGCCAGGGTTTTTCATTGAAAACTAATTATTCATGTGTATTGATTTTAAGATTTGATTCAAATATTTAGTTTCTAACTTGTGGAATTTTGATTCTTTATGATCACAACAATTAGGCCCTGGTTTTCATACCAAATTGATAGCTTTTTAAAAAACTTCCCATACTGCCAACATTTCTTGAGTGCCTTCATTTTAAAATCTAAATTAGTAGTCTTGGGGAAATTGTTGGTAAATTTTCCTAAATTTCCTACTCTAGTTAATATTCTAACCAATTCTTTTTTCTTCTTTTTTTTTTAAATTTCTAAATTTTATTAGCTTGAGTTTCATAGTCAAACTCAAATACAAATTGTGTAGATTAGTAGAATGATAAAATATGTGACTTAGGAACTCAGTGAGTCATACTAGATTTTGTTGAGGCACCTCTTGTCTTGGTCTAGTCGCCTGAATTAAGTTGATCTTAGATGAATCACGTTGAGACTTGGTCATGTCTGTGAAATTGGGTCCAAGGCTCATCCCAAAATGACTAGCCAACTAAGAAAACCTCTTTCCCAACTAATAAACTCAAGATCTTTGTACTCACTAATCTACCTAGGACTATTCCTTAACAATGTCTTGTACCAACCTAATTACACAAAAGCTTAGATAGGTGTTCACTAATCCTTCATGAGGTCTAGTGATTTTTTGAATTGCGGATTGATGTTGAAATTATATGGCCAAACCTTGTTAAATTCTCCAGGGAGTTGTTTGAGCCTCCTTGTGTTGGAAATCAATTAATAAAGAATCAGATGTGGAAAAGTGAGAAGCAATACTGAAGACATTATACGGGTTCAGACTTTCTAAAACAAAAATTATGTAGATCATGTGATTGGTCTCTTTATTGTAGAAACCATTAACGTGAATTAGTCCTATTTTCTGCAAATCCCAACCCCCATTGTACCTTAATAAAAGCTGTGTAAAACAGTTATTAGAAGCATTTGTGTCAGTCCCCAATGCCTACACGATGACTTTGAGAGCTATTTAGCAGCTAATCCCATACTGTCATCAGTAAAGGTTAGGTGTCCCGATGGCTTATGAAGGTTCAGTTAAGAGTCCAGTTGTGAAAGTTAATGCCGAGAACTCAGTGATTTGATTATCGCCGGCTTGCCGTCCTTTCAATTATTGCCAAAGGCCCAACTGTCTTCGTCTCTTATCTGTACCTGAGATGCTTCATTACATGGATGCAGATACACCGCGAAGACTTCCCGGCTGTGATGAGACAAACCAAGCGTTTTCACAAATATTTTAGAGAGAAGAAAAGGCCACAAACCCCCCGAATAACTATTTTCTTAAGAAAATGAAGAACAGAAAAGCATTTGGGTAATTGGTTGGTGGTTGAGTTTCTCGTTATGAAGGTAGTATTGAAAGATTTAGATACGTTAATGGAGAAATCATCAAGTAGGTCACTTAAAAGCAATTTGTATTCGTCTCAGGTGCCGTGAAGACGGTTTTTAATGGTCTGGTGCATTGGAAGTGCGTATTCTTAAAACATTTCTCCCATTTATCATGTGAAGACTCGATAATTGAATCCTCTTCATGGCTGGTGTCATAAAATTTATAACTTATGTGGAAAATATTGTCAATTTGGCATCTAACTATTTCGTGCTGAATTAAAATCTGAACAATCTTAGTTGGGATTCAAGGAAGAACATGGAGATTACAGTTCGCAGATGAACTCCAGAAAATGATTTTTTTTTTTTTTTACCGACTGCATTCACTCGTAGCATTTAAAAACAACTGGAAACTGCTAAAGAGTCGTGCGCAGACAATCTTCTACGGACAAGAAAGTATCATCTCGTGAGAACTGAAGCTATTTTCCTTTGTTTTTCTTTTCAAAAAAAGGTGAAAAAGGTATCCTGGGTTGTTCTATAAATTGGAAGTCACCCATGCAGTGAGCAGCTCGGAGAGACCCGTATAACAATGGCAACCAAGCCTGGGCTGTTCACTGCATGGCCATGGCAGATGCTTGGAAGTTTCAAGGTATTACTACTTTCTAGTTTTCTCCTTGAAACCAGTAGGATTAAAGCTAATGATTTCTCTGTTTTGATATTGGTGTGGTTGAAGTACGTGGTTTTGGCTCCATGGGTTGCTAGTAGCATATACAGTTGGGTGACAAAGCCAGAAGAGGAGAGGGATCTGACCAACTTTCTCATCTTGCCGATCCTACTTTGGCGATGGGCGCATAACCAAATATGGATTAGTTTGTCTCGTTTCCAAACAGCTCGGAGCAAACACAAAATAGTTGATAAAGGCATTGAATTTGAGCAAGTAGACAGAGAAGAAAACTGGTACGCTCTCTCGCTCTGGCTCTCTTTATCTCTCGTTTTTTCTCTCTATATCTCTTCACTCATTCTCAGACATTTGGACAAATACATGGCAGGGATGACCAGATATTACTGAACGGCCTTGTTTTCTACACCTTTAATCAATACGTTTCAGGCGCGTCTCACTTACCCATGTGGAGAACAAATGGGATCATTTTAACTATTTTGCTTCACATAGGTCCGGTGGAGTTCCTCTACTACTGGCTCCACAGAGCTCTCCACCACCACTACCTGTACTCACGATACCACTCCCACCACCATTCCTCCATTGTAACAGAACCCATAACCTGTAAGAACCTTTCTCTTATCCTTTTCATCTTCTATCATTTTAATGTCCTGGCTTGCTGCAGACCAATGAATCGTGGTAGTGAACAAACCCAATCCTGAGAGTGTCATTTAAAATTACCTTTGACTGTTAGTCAATTATTTTATGTTCTTTGGATCCTTATCACAGTTTAATTAACTTTTTCAATACTGTTTGACATATGGCAGCTGTGATTCATCCATTCGCGGAAACCGTATTTTACTATGTACTCTTCTCGATACCACAATTGGTGATGTTGTTCACTGGAACAAACTCACATCTGGCACTCATAATTTACCTGACATACATAGATTTCATGAATAATATGGGCCACTGTAATTTTGAACTTGTTCCCAACTGGGTCTTCAAATTCTTCCCTCCTCTCAAGTACTTGATGTATACTCCTTCGTGAGTCTCTTCACCCTTCTGCCTGTTTTATAAGTTTAAGAAATGAAAACATAGACAGAATTTTTCATTCAAGGATATAAGCAAACTGATGAATTTTCCTGACTAGGTTTCACTCTCTTCACCATACCCAGTTCCGGACCAACTACTCCCTCTTCATGCCTTTGTACGATTACTTGTATGGTACAGTGGACAAGACAGTGGATTCTCTTCATAAGAACTCTCTCAAAGGAAACAAAGAGATCCCACAAGCGGTCCATCTCACCCATCCAACTTCCGTGGATTCCATCTATCACCTGAGGCTGGGACTGGCTTCGTTGGCATCGAAACCCTACTCTTCAAAGTGGTATCTATCGATGATCCAACCGTTGACATGTTTGTCTGTCATATTTACCTGGATCTTTGGTTCCACCTTCACAGTGGAGTCCATCAAATTGGATAAACTCAAAATGGAAACATGGGCTATACCAAGATTTAGCTTTCATGTAAGTAAGAGACATCTCCATCTACCATTTTGAATGAGCAGTCTCTCCTTCATTTTTTTCTTGTGTCCATTTGAAGGTGCTAGTATATATATTGGTTTGACTGTCTATGTTTTGCAGTATTATTTATCATGGCACAGAGATTCAATCAATAATATGATAGAGAAAGCCATACTGGAAGCAGACCGTGAAGGGGTCAAAGTGATGAGTTTGGGTCTTCTTAATCAGGCAACAATCATTCACCATCCTTCTCCCTGCCTCTCCCTACTGGCAAGTGCTCATTAGAAAAACTAAAATGATAAATCTGGATTCTTTTTTGTCTGCAGTCAGAGGAACTAAACGAAAATGGCAAGCTCTATCTCCAAAAGCACCTAAAACTCAAAGTCAGATTAGTAGATGGGACAGCACTGGTAGCTGCAGTTGTTCTAAATGGCATTCCACAAGATAGTGATAAAGTTATAATGAGAGGAGAGCTTTCAAAAGCTTGTCATGCCATAGTCCTAGGATTGTGCCAAAAAGGGATTAAGGTAAGTTGGTTGAACTCACTCCCACAAACCATCAGTTAGAAGCTTTCAATGGTATAATTATGAATTACTTGAGATGTTACAGGTTTCCACGGTTTGTAAATCTGAACACCAGCAACTGAAAAGACAATTACCGGCCAAGTTCTGGAGTAATTTGGTCCTTTCAGATAGCTATGATGCCAAGGTAATGTTAGCTATTCAGATTTTTAATAACTTGACAGTCCAAAGTGTTCATTTAATAGCAGACAGAAGATTGAAACTGTAGGACTACTTCTGCAGGTATGGTTGGTGGGAAATGGGCTGAATGATAAGGAACAAGAGAAAGCGCCCAAGGGTGCAAGCTTCATTCCCTTCTCACGATTCCCTGTAAAGAATTTGAGGAAGGACTGTTTCTACCAGACAAATCCAGCAATGAGGGTCCCCAAGAATCTTGAAAACATGCATGCCTGCGAGGTAAATTAACTCTTTCTACTTAACTGTGATAGTTTCAATAAATGTTTCTATAGTAAGTTTCTATATAATATACAATTTACGAATGTTATGTGACAGAATTGGCTTCCTCGGAGGGTTATGAGTGCATGTCGTGTAGCAGGCATTGTTCATGCATTGGAGGGATGGGATACCCATGAGTGTGGTGAAGAACAGCTGCTGAATGCTGATAAAGTATGGAATGCTGCACTTCAGCATGGATTTCGTCCCCTCTGATATCCTGGTTTCAATATACTTCCAGTGAGGAATCAAAACTGCTAATAATGATGAAGAAGCTGTGTTTTATCTTTTTCAATAAGGGGTTTTTTTGTAATCTTTATGTGAGCATTGGACATCCCTTAAAGTGAGCATTTTTTTGTAATCTTTAAGGGGTTTGCATAATTAATGCCCATAGTTGAAATTTGTTAAAAGACAACCATGTGTGTAAGGGTGACATGTAGGGGTGGCATCGAGCCGAGCCGAGCTTGATTTAAATATTTCGAGCCGAGCTTCGAGCCGAGCCTAAAATTATTATCGAGCTCGAGCCCACTGAGTTCGAGTCGAGCTTCGAGCCGACTCGAGCCTCAACATATATTTAAAACTTTCCAAAAAATATATACCAAATAAAATATATATAAAATTAGGCATACATTTTACATAAACTTGGGCATAACCTATATATATAATACTTGTATATGATGTGTATAACCTCTACTTAAGATGTGCATAACCTCTACTTAACATTAAGCATAATCTATATATATAATACCTGTATAAAATTCGACATGGCCTCTATTTAAAATTGGGCATAATCAACATACATAATACCTGCATAAATACTCCATAAAATTGTTTATACATTCATAAACACACCAATAAATTGTTTATACATTCCATAAAATAGTTTAAACACTCCATACACTGCATAATATTATAAATAAATTTCATACAATAATCAAACACAACAAAATTAAATGAAATATCACTATCAATTTACAATCACCCAAATAAAAACTATAAATCCATTATAAATTTACAAACTATAGTTATTTCTCTTTATACTATAAAATAATATACGTCCTTGTTTGAGCAAAATCTCCACCTATGACAAAAAAAAAAAAAATTAGTTATTGTCAGATAAAAAAATATTCTTCCACTAGTAGTTACTTAATGTCGTTAAAAATATTAAAATTACCATGATGAGAAAAACATGAAAAATCATGTAGCTGGTAGCATTATCTCTGCACTCTTCTTCTCAAGCTGTAATCATAAAACAAAATTTTAATAAATAAAACTAAAAAATATCGTAATAAATAATTAATCAAAGAAATTCACCTTTTGATTTTTCTTTATACCGTGAAGAGTCCGAACCCAACCAGTGCCACAAATCAAAGTTTGAAATGTATTTGGTACCAAGGAAGAACGATACGAGTCTATTACTCTACCACCAGCACTAAATAATGACTCCGAAGCTACTGTGGATATGAGAATTATAAGCGGGGTTAGTCAACAAACTTAAAATTTAAAGTTCATCTTCATCTCCTGTTTCAAATTCATTTAATTCCTCAACATGAAATTCAATTTCAAAATTGGTGTTAGTGTGGACGAGTTCATATACATTGGAAAACAGTTTCCAGTGTTAGTGCCCAAAATAAGAAAAATATAAAAAACAAGAAAATAAGTAACTTATAATAGTATACATAATTAAAATATAATATTTAAACCCCAAATTAGGTAAAACAAACATGATTACAACACAAATAAGTAATTTAATGTATAATTAAAATAAATTAATATATTAATTAATTAAATTAGATATTATATTATTTAATGATTGCAGTTTATTACGTGAGCCAATTAACTGTGTACATGATTAATTATAAAAATAAAAAAATAAACAGGAAAATTTGATCAAATGCTAACTTTAACACACTATATTTTTACGTATTATTGCATCGTCCAAGGAAAAACAGGCTGAGAATAGGATTTGCAAGTTTTTTTTTTTTTTTATAAAAATCACATGTGCGAAACTCGCATGTGTGAACTGCACGTGCGAGTTCGCACGTTGTGCGGGACGGAGCGTCGAGGGGGGAAAATAATTTCCCCCCCTCAATTTAGGTCTCCGAACTTTAGGTATCCGAGGGTTCCCGTTCCGGCGAGAGCGGTGGCCAGCTGATTTGACGGCGGCAGCAGGCGGTGGTAGGGGGTGACGACGACGGGAGAGGGTCCAGAGCAGCCGCTCTAGTTAGGGTACGACGAGGTGAGGGCGACGCTATGGGAGTCGACGGCGACGACGATGAGAGGCAGAGAAGACGATTAGCGGGGGGAAGGATTAGGTGTGGTGGCGGCGGAAGGGGCATAGGTGACGAGAGGGAGAAGGAGATGAAGGCTGAGAGAGGGAATTTCGAAGGAAGAAGAGAGAAGGGAAGGAGGAGACAGAGAGCGAGGGAGAGAGAGAGACCGAAAAAAAAAATTCGGGAGAGAAGAGAGCGAGGGCGGGAGAGAGAACGTGTGAGACTCCCGAAAATTTCCAGATCCTGCCGCTCGTTAAATTAACGAGTCGGCTCACGAGCCGACGAGCTGAACCTGACTCTACTCGAGCTCGGTTCGTTAACGTAAACGAGCCCATTTCTGAGTTCGAGTTCGGCTCGAGCTCGAAATAAAACGAATCGAATCGAGCCGAACACGAGCCGCTAGCGAGCCGGCTCGGTTCGAAGCCACCCCTAGTGACATGGGTAGTAAATAAGGAGAAATTTAATGGAGATGGCATAGAATTTTAATTAAGTAAGTTGGTGTATGTCCTTTTTCTTTTTTAAGTGTGTAGTCCTAAGGGTATAGTCATTGTGAGCACCTTTTGCCTCTACCAGCAGCACCGGAATGCCTCCTTGCTGCCTCTACCAGCAGCATCACCGAAAAAACCTCCATGCTACCTCTACTAGCAGCATCACCGGAACGCCTCCCTGCTGCCTCTACCAGCAGCATCAAAACGCCTTCCTGTTGCCTCCACCAGCAGCACTGGACGCGTCCCTATTTCGGTGACAGCGCCGAGACCCGAGCCAGTCTCTTCCGGCGACAGCACCGAAACCCGAGCCAGTCTCTTCTAGCGACAACTCCTAGACCCGAACCTGCTCTGTTCCGGCAGCAATGGTGAACCTTCACGCTATTTCTCACAGCAGTACATAGCCCTGCTGTTTCTCCCAGCATCAAGTCATAGAGACCCTTCTTTGCAGCGTCGACTAAAGAGACCTTTCTCTGCAGCGCCAGCAATGATGTTGTCCTTCTCGAGCCTCTATTTTTGCCGAGAGCTTCTCTCTTCTGGCAAGTCCGGAGCTACTCTATTTTTCTCACAGCTGCTCGCCCTCTCTGTTTCTCAAGCCTCTTCTGTTCTTCTCTCGGTGCCGAGAGTCCCGAGCTTCCTCTGTTTTTTTCCCGGCGCCAAGAGTCTCGAGCTTCTTCCGAATGCTCTCTATGAGTCCCGAGACTTACCCGTTTTTCTGTTGTGTTTGTTAGTTTCAAAAAGTCAAAATCATCTAAACTTTCATTGCTAAACGTATAGTAGTTAACAACAAATATGACTGCTTATTATTCAGACCTTTTCCAGGAATTTAAAAAAAAATATCCAGCTAAGACATTTGAAAATGAAAGATTAGATTCATCACTAATTTCTAGTTTCATCCCTAACATGTACTAACAAAGCTCTATATTCGTCACTAAACATATTGTATTTAACAACAGACTTTTGTTCGTAGTTAAATGTGTGGATTCTAGATTATGAATTATAGTTAATACAATTTATTAATTACTGCGTAAAGATTTTTAAATAGTCATTCCTTCAAACTATATTATATTTAATATTTTTAGTAAGCTTAAACATAGCGAAATCACTAAATATTTAATTTAAATATTAATGTAACAAGTAACTTAAAATACATCTGTCAGTTGATCTTCAGACTTAACAAATCAAAATCAAATTATCTTGGATTTTTAGGAAATCACTAAATATTTAATTTAAATATTAATGTAACAAAGTAACTTAAAATAATACTAATGTAATATAAATTGTTAAAGAATAGTCCTATATGAATTAGTGAATATAAATATCTGAGTTTTATTAGTTGGGAAAGAGGTTTTCTAACATAGGTAGTCATTTTGGGATGAGTTTTGGACCCAACTTCACATGGTATCAAAACAAGTACTTATACGAGGGTCTCCACCCAAATTATCCACATGTAGAGCTACAAAAGAGGGCCTACATATGAGGAAAAGTGCCAAAGAGTAGTCCTACATGGATTAGTGAATACAAGGATCTTGGGTTTATTAATTGGGAAAGAAGTTTCTTAACTTAGTCATTTTGGGATGGGCCTTGGACCCAACCTCACATAAGTAAAATTATTCATCTTTAATTTTTAGTGATATTACTTGTATAAAATTTGTGTTTATTTTTATTATTAATTTATAATGTTTCATATTTAATATTTGGTATAACATTAATATTAAATTTTAATATTAATATAATATATTTAATCTATTAATAAAAATTATTTAATAATTATTCAATATTAGATGCTTTATTAGTTTAGTTTTATAATATCAAACAGTATAATATTAATTTATTGTTCAGTATTCAATATTGCAACACAATATAATTTTTAATATTTAATGTTTTATTTTCATCACAAAGAAACTTAAATTAATATTAATTTATTAGAATATAAATTATGTATCACTAAAATAATATTATAGTCATTTTATATTTGGAATATTGGAGTACTTGTATTTACAATATGATTTAACATTTATAATAATTATTAACACAATTTTAATATTAAATTACATTATCATAATATTTGCTAAAGTAACTTAATAGTAAACTATCATTGCCACATTAATTAATCTGTTAAGCACCTAGCCAATACTACCCAAAAAACCGACCTATTAGGAATGGAAGACATAGGTACTTAACCCCAGGACCATAACATCACACCCACGCTTGCGAGAGCCTACGTCCACGACGGCCCACTTGCAACGACCAACTCTAGTGACAGCCCATGGTGCGGGAACACACTCAGGTCACCCCTTTCGCTTATAGCGGTGGCCCATAGGTGCGGAAAGCACACTCTAGTCGCCCCTTCCGCTAGGTCGCCCCCTTCGGGATTCGGACTCGTGACGTAGCGCTAGCTCTGATACCAAATGTTAAGCACCTAGCCAATACTACCCAAATGATCGGCCTGTCAGAAGGTGAAGACATATGTACTTAACCCCAGGACCAAAACATAATCACATAAAATATATGGAGATGAAGACAATTTATACATTTAATACAATATTTAAATATTAACTATTTTAAAATAAGCTAAAACATAGCGTTGAGCAGGGATGGAGCTAGGATCATGAGCGACATAAATGTTCAAGCAAAGAGGCTCTCAGGTGGGGTGAGTTAAGATTAGGGAAGGGAAGAGATCTGATTGACCATAGAGGTCAGCCCCTACAAGAGTTCAATAGTTGTAAAAAGAGTTTGCCCTTGTGTGGGATTTGTAAAAGTAGAGTTGTCGTAGGAGTCTTAAGTTAAGTAAGCGAGTCTAATTAAGAGTTTTAAATGAAGTGGTTTGAGATGTCCCCAAGCACCTGAATTTTTATGATAACAAATAAATACATATTACATTAATGCTTCAGAATTTTGCTGAAAAGAAAGCATTTTCAGAATTTTTTACAAATGGATTGGATCAAGGTGTGGATTCAAACCCATTTGAATGGAAAAGAGCAAAAAGGATGTGAACCCCACTTACAGAAAGTTTTAGATTCAAAAATAGAGTTGAACCCTTCATTGGATTTAATCCTATAAGGAAGGAGTCTTCAAACCCAAGGACTATAAGAAACATGTAAAGAAGGATTCAAACCCAAGTGAGAGAGTGGGATGTTGACTGGTGGAGTCTGGTCCACACGGCTCAAGTAGGTGGGCCCAAGGGACATGGAGGGTATTTGCCATTTGTTCTTCAACGGTGTGTGCTGCTCTCAAGGAGAAATTAAAATCTCCCTCATGATTTAATTTCTCTCCCTTGGGACTTACAGAGAGTTGTTGAGAAATAGCGTGAAGCTTTGACGCTGCTGCGGAACAGAGTAGTATCGGCGTCAGTGGGAGCTGCGCAACGGAAGTAGAGAGAGGAGCTCGGACTCGGCGTTGTTGCCGGAAGAGGAACTTTGAGACCCGGAACTGTCGCCGGAAGGGTGCTCTGAGATTTGGTAACAACACCGGAAGAGAGGGACTCAGAAGAGAGAG
Source organism: Aristolochia californica (assembly GCF_029961685.1). NCBI lineage: Eukaryota > Viridiplantae > Streptophyta > Magnoliopsida > Piperales > Aristolochiaceae > Aristolochia > Aristolochia californica. The sequence goes on from NW_027181837.1 coordinate 2,667,452, forward strand.
GGCTCAAGAAGGACGACGCCGTTGTCGTCGCCGTTGCAGGAACTCCCGTTCGACGTTGTTGCCGGAAGAACTCGGGACTCGACTGAGCAGAGAACAAATATATTGTTTGTGGCCGTTGCTAGAAAAGAGAGAGTCGTGGAGGCTTGCCCTTTCCGGAAAGGAGAGAGTCGTGGAGGCTTGTCGTTGCTGGATAGAGGGTTCGAGTAGCGGCGCTGTTGTTGAATAGTGTCATTGTGCACCGCTGTGAGTGAAAGGCTGCAAGGAAGCTTTACAGTGGATGTTGGTAGAGGTAGCAAGGAGGCTTTCCAGGGGCTGCTGGCAGAAGCAGCAAGGAGGCTTTCCAGGTGCTTGTGGAAGAGGCAGCAAGGAGGCTTTCCAGGGGTTGCTGGTAGAGGCAGCAAGGAGGCTTTCTAGGGGTTGTTGGCAGAGGCAGCAAGGAGGCTTTCCAGGTGCTGCTGGAAGAGGTAGCAAGGAGGCTTTCCAGGGGCTGCTAGCAGAGGCAGCAAGGAGTCGTTGCCGTGAGAGACAATGTCGTTGTTGTGAGACACAGTTGGATGATGCTACTGCTGTAACAGATAAGTCTCCCTATTGTATTGTGATCCTCAATTGATTTGAAATGAAATCTTTTACAGCTCCCGTGGACGTAGGCAATGTGTCGAACCACGTAAAATAAAGTGTCGTGCAAGATAACTTGTTACTTGTCTTGTTGTCATCGGTTAGTTTTCCCTAACATGGGAATCCCAAGAAGACTGAAATACACACTGTAGGAGTCGAACTCATAGTTGAACTCACCCAATTTGGATGAAAACAACAAAAAGAAGCGAACCAGAGTTATAGAAAGTTTTAGCACAAATGATGGGTTTGATCCATGTAGGAAGCAGACGCATATGGATCCAAACCTAGGGGTGGATTCGATTGCAAAATGATACCGTTGGAAGGAATGGATTCGAACCCTTGCTATAGAAATTCAACTTTTCTGAATTTTTCTCTAATGGTCATAGGTCTCCAAATTTTGTAAGTGACCTACCAGCATGTTCTACAACAAAAAATAGGATTCACCTATTTTTAGAAAATACCAATAATAACGTTATCCACTCATAATGGCTAATTTTTTTAACAACACAACTTCATATGGTATCATAGTACTCATATGTGGGCCTCCACCCAAATTATCCACATGTGATGAGGAGTGTTAAGAAATAGTCCCACATGGATTAGTGAGTACAAAGATATTGAGTTTATTTGTTGGAAAAAAAAAACCTCTTAAGTTGGTTAGTCATCATGGGATGGGCATTGGATCCAACTTCACATTAGAAAATATGTTATATATATATCAAACGCTACTCAAACTTCTATGTTATAGTTGCTCACACAAATTTATAAGCTCCCAAGTGTTTCCAAGTGATTTTTCAAAGTGCTAATGCCATCAAAATTCAAGAAGTACTTTCGCCAGGGTTTTTCATTGAAAACTAATTATTCATGTGTATTGATTTTAGATTTGATTCAAATATTTAGTTTCTAACTTGTGGAATTTTGATTCTTTATGATCACAACAATTAGGCCCTGGTTTTCATACCAAATTGATAGCTTTTTAAAAAACTTCCCATATTGCCAACATTTCTAAATTCTTGAGTGCCTTCATTTTAAAATCTAAATTAGTAGTCTTGGGGAAATTGTTGGTAAAATTTCCTAAATTTCCTACTCTATTTAATATTCTAACCAATTTCTTTTCATATTTTTTTTTTTTGTAAATTTCTAAATTTTATTACCTCGAGTTTCATAGTCAAACTCAAATACAATTTGTGTAGATTAGTAGAGTGATAAAATAGGTGACTTAGGAACTCAATGAATCATAATAGATTTTGTTGAGGCACCTCTTGTCTTGGTCTAGTCGCCTGAATTAAGTTGATCTTAGATGAATCACGTTGAGACTTGGTCATGTCTGTGAAGTTGGGTCCAAGGCTCATCCCAAAATGATTAGCCAACTTAGAAAATCTCTTTCCCAACTATTACACTCAAGATCTTTGTACTCACTAATCTACCTGGGAGTATTCCTTAACAATGTCTTGTACCAACCTAATTACACAAAAGCTAAGATAGGTGTTCACTAACCCGTCATGAGGTCTAGTGATTTTTTGAATTGCGGATTGATGTTGAAATTATAGGAGGCTAGTACCTTGAGATGTCGAAGAAAACCTTAGAATTTTATGGTCAAACCTTGTTAAATTCTCCAGGGAGTTGTTTGAGCCTCCTTGTGTTGGAACTCAATTAATAAAGAATCAACTGTGGAAAAGTGAGAAGCAATACTGGTGATTGAAGACATTATACGGGTTCAGACTTTCTGAAACAAAAATTATGTAGATCATGTGATTGTTCTCCTTATTGTAGAAACCATTAACGTGAATGAGTCCTATTTTCAGAGGCTTCACTTTTCTTTTTCTTTTTTTCTGCAAATCCCAACCCCCATTGTACCTTAATAAAAGTTGTGTATAACAGTTATTAGAACCATTTGTGTCAGTCCCCAATGCCTACACGATCACTTTGAGAGCTATTTAGCAGCTAGTCCCATACTGTCTTCAGTAAAGGTTAGGTGTCCCGATGGCTTATGAAGGTTCAGTTAAGAGTCCAGTTGTGAAAGTTAATGCCGAGAACTCATTGATTTGATTCTCGCCGGCTTGCCGTCCTTTCAATTATTGCCAAAGGCCCAACTGTCTTCGTCTCTTATCTGTGCCTGAGATGCTTCATTACATGGATGCAGATACACCGTGAAGACTTCCCGGCGAGAATCAAATCTCTGAGTTCCAGGTATTCGTCTCAGGTGCCGTGAAGACGGTTTTTAATGGTCTGGTGCATTGGAAGTGCGTATTCTAAAAACATTTCTCCCATTTATCAAGTGAAGACTCGATAATCGAATCCTCTTCATGGCTGGTGTCATAAAATTTATAACTTATGTGGAAAATATTTAGCAGCTAGTCCCTTTCTTTCTTCACCAAAGGATAGGTGTCCCGATGGCTTATGAGTTAAGAGTCCTGTTGTGAAAGTTAATGCCGAGAACTCGGTGAATTGATTCTCGCCGGCTTGCCGCCCTTTCAATTATTGCCAAAGGCCCAATGTAAAAACAGAGAACCGAAAATAATAACAGAGATTGAACGAATGGTTTTCCGATGAGTTTATTCTTCTCCGTTTAGGAGGCTATTTATAATACATTACAAGTTGATTTTAAGATCAATTTAGATCCTAAAATCAATGAATAGAATCAAGAATATAATCACGGGATCGGAGAAAACAATCACGCTATACAGTTTCCTCCGATCACGCTATACAGCTATACATTTCAACACTCCCCCTCAAGTTGGTGCATAGATATCAGTCAAACCCAACTTGTCAATTATACCATGAAATGCTTTCCCTGATACTGCCTTCGTGAGCATATCAGCCATCTGACTCGCAGATTGAATAAAGGGAAATTGTATAATCTTTGCATCGAGGTTCTCTTTGATGAAATGACGATCAACTTCAACATGTTTAGTGCGATCATGTTGAACTGGATTTTGTGCAATTACGATAGCTGCCTTGTTATCACAGTGAAGATTCATAGGTTTGTCGTATTCAATCCCTAAGTCTCTCAGTATATTCCGTATCGATAACAACTCGCATACACCATGAGCCATACCTCGAAATTCAGCTTCAGCACTTGATCTTGATACTACCTTCTGTTTTTTGCTTTTCCAAGTGACAAGATTCCCTTCCACAAAAGTAAAGTAACCCGACATGGATCTTCTGGTTGTCCGATCACCTGCCCAATCAGAGTCTGTATACCCTTCAATACTAGAGATACCATTTTTTGAGAATAACAAACCTTTTTCCTGGAGTACTCTTTAAGTATCTCAAGATCCGATAGACTGCTTCCATATGTTCTTCACTTGGTGCATGCATGAACTGGCTCACAACGCTTACTGCATATGCTACATCGGGCCTTGTGTGGGATAGGTAGATTAATCTTCCAACTAATCGCTGATAACGCCCTTTGTCTGCTGGAATTTGATCTGGAAGAATTCTGACTTTATGATGCATTTCCATCGGCGTCTCTATTGGTTTACACTCAAGCATTCCGGTTTCAGCTAGAAGATCCAACACATATTTTCGCTGTGAAAGGAAGACTCCATGTTTCGATCTTGCAACTTCAATCCCCAAAAAATATTTAAGTTGTCCGAGATCCTTCATTTCGAATTTAGTAGCTAAATACTCCTGTAAAGCTTGCATTTCACCTGGGTCATCTCCTGTCACGACCATATCATCAACATATACAATTAATGCTGTTACCTTTCCTTCTTTGTGTTTTATAAACAAAGTATGATCTGAGTTACTTTGTTTATAACCAATCTCCTTCATTGTAGCCGAGAATCTCTCAAACCATGCTCTAGGTGACTGTTTCAGCCCATACAATGACTTCTTCAATTTACAAACTTTACCTTGAGACAAAGAACCACTTTTTACACCTGGTGGTAGTTCCATGTAGACTTCTTCTTCTAAGTCTCCATTGAGGAAGACATTTTTAACATCAAATTGTTATAGAGGCCAGTCTCGATTTGCTGCTATAGATATAAGAATACGAATTGTATTGATCTTAGCTACTGGTGCAAAAATATCCTGATAGTCTATCCCATACCTTTGCGTATATCCTTTTGCAACTAGCCGAGCTTTATATCTGTCAATGCTTCAATCCGGTTTGAGTTTCAATGTGAACACCCATCGACATCCAATTATTTTTACTCCTTTAGGTTGGGGAACAAGTTCCCAAGTGGCATTTTTTTGTAGAGCCTCCATCTCTTCATTCATCGTTTTTTTCCATTTTGGATCAGCTAATGCATCCTGCACATTACTAGGAATAGAAACCCTGGATAATTGATCAACAGTAAATGCATATGATTTAGTCAACCTATGGGAGGACACATAGTTATTGATTGAGTATTTGGTCTTTGCTTCGAGATCAGGTTCATACTATTTTTTTGGAACTCCCCTATTCAATCTTTGTGGATATCTAGAGGTTATGTTTTCTGTAGGAAGACATGTTTCAATAAACTCATCAAACACAGGATTCGTATTTACCTGAGGAGGAACATTCTGGGTTGATTCTTCAGCTGTTGGTGCAGACGGGGGCAACTCTGGGGGTTCTTCAGGTGAAATTACTGAATCACAGTCTTGTTGCACATCATGACACTTAAAAAATTCATTCACCGCTTCTAACTCAATAAATTTGGTACCTCTTTCAACATCTCCGTTAGTTTCATGTGGAACATTCTCTTTATTTGAACTCTCCCCCTGAAGAGATGTCCAAGAAACTCCCCCTGAATAATAAGGGACTGATTCATGGAAGGAGACATCTAAAGTCACATGGAGCTTGTTGGTGTGTGGATCATAACACCGATATCCTTTTTGAAGATCAGAGTAGCCAACAAATACACATCGCTTGGCACATGGATCAAGTTTATTTCGCAAGATCTTTGGGATATGAACATAAGCGGTACACCCAAAAATTCGGGGTTCAAGATTCGGAAGATGGGGAATTGAAATCAGGGATTGCAGCTTATGTAGAGGAGTGTGAAAATCCAGTACGCTAGAAGGTGTTCGATTGATGAGGTAGGCAGCAGATGTGATAGCTTCACCCCAATAAAATCGAGGCATGTTCATGCCAAAGAGAGGCACGTACTACTTCCAAAAGTTGTCTATTCTTTCTTTCTGCCAATCCATTCTGTTGGGGAGTATAGGTGCAAGAAGTCTGGTGACGAATTCCATGAGTGGTCAGAAAAGTTTCGAGAGAAGCATTAACAAACTCAGTACCATTGTCAAATTGCAAAACACGAATCTGCTTTTGGTATTGAGTATGTATCATTGTATGGAATTTCTGAAAGGCTAGACACACATCACTTTTGTGGATAAGCAGAGATACCCAAGTCAATCTAGTGCATTCATCAATAAATGTCACAAAGTAACGAGCTCTAGAAATAGAGAGAATCTTGGCTGGACCCCAAACATCAGAATGAATAACCGCAAAAGGTTCGAAACTTTTATTCAAACTCGGGAAATAAGCAATACGGTGGCTTTTAGCCAATTCACATGTATCACAATGAAAATGCACATCAGTCAAACCTGAAAAAATTTGAGGTCGCAATTTCTTAAGATAACCAAAGGAAAGGTGGCCTAATCGTCGGTGCCATAACCATACAGTTGTTTGAGCATTATCTTCACTGCTAGCTTGATGTGTCTGACTGATTTTCGATCCCCCGTTCTCTGTCAAGTCCAAATAGTAGAGTTTGCCCCGTCTAACACCATAACCAAGAATCTTCCGGGTTAGAATGTCTTGAAAGACACAAAATGAGGGCCAAAACGTTACAGTACAAGCAAGAGTGGAAGTAATTTGGCTAATAGACAAAAGGTTATATTCAAGAGAGGGAACCACAAGGACAGTATCTAATGTCAGATTATTGGATAAGATAACAGATCCTTCCCCAGTAATAGGAGAGGTACTACCATTGGCTGTTGAAATAACAGATTGTGGAGAAGGTAGGATGGATTGTAACTGACTGGGATCCCTTGTCATGTGATCGGATGCACCTGTATCAATAATCCAAGGTCTATTCTTAGAATGTACAGAAAATACTAATGCATTATCGAGAATACATGGATGGGCAACATTTGCAGTAGGTAACTCCTGATTCTCTTCCATGGATGTCACCATAGCTTTCCCAGCAGTCTTGTTACGGGGATTTTTGGAGAAATCCCACCACTCCGGATAGCCAATAATCTCATAACACCGGTGTTGTGAATGTCCTTTTTTTTCGCAGTGAATACATACACGATTGTTACCTTTGCCAGAGGATTGAGGGTTCCGACTGCTTGATGATCCTTGTCGGTTTTGGTTGACCAACATATCCGAGTTCTCGGAGACTGGGCGATAGTTCCCCATTGTCTGTCTCTGTTGATATTCGCGTCTGACATAGGCATATGTACTTTCCAAATCAAGTTTAGGATCTTTTCGCAAAATTTCTCCACGAACTTGATCAAATTCGGAGTCAAGCCCACTGAGAAAAATATGAACCCGAAGCCTAGCCATTGCAGAGTGCAACTAGATTAGCCCTTCGACTGTTCCTTCCTGAGATATAGTTCGATGATCAATCTCTTGGAAAATAGTAACCAGTTCATTGTAGTATGTGGGTAACGGTCTACCATTTTGTTTGGTAGAAAAAGATCTCTGGTTTAGCTCAAATATACAAGTTTCATTGGAGCCATCATAGAATGTTTTTGATACTGCTTCCCATATCTCCTTGGCAGTGGAGAGGCGAATAAATCGCTGCATGAGCAATGGAATCATGGAGTCAATAAGCCAACTTTTGACTCTTTGATTTTCAGTAATCCATGCTCCAAGATTAGCATCACCAGATGCTGGTTTTTTTGTTTCGCCGGTGAGGTATCCAGCTTTGTTGCGTGCGCCAATTCGCATCTCCATGAGTTGGGACCATAAGGAATAATTGGTCTCATCGAGGATAATTCTAGTTGGAAACGCAGAATTATCTTGGTGGACTATAATCTGTGGTGATGGGATAAGGTCAGTGGATGCGCCTGTACTGGTGGCCATCGATCTGATTTTTTTTTTTAATCCGGTCCGGTTCGATCTGGTCCGGTTCGGTACGATCTGGGCGGATTCAATTCTGGTCCGCTCCAGTGCTGGTCCGATCCGGTTCGGCTTTAGACCGGTTCGGTTCGATTCGATCGACCCGTCGGTCTGGGTCGACAGAAAAATAAATGAACAGTGCCTTAAGTTAAAACATAAATACCGTCGTCTTCGGCAATGGCAACCTTCTTCTTCGGCAACGGCAGCGGAGCGTCGGCTTCAGTCGGAATAGGGTGGTGGTGCCGTCGTCGGCGCTCGTCGGCACTCGTCGGCGACGTGATTCCGACTACGTAAAACGCTTCGTCTTCGGCAACGGCAGTCTTCGTTGTCGGCAACGTCAGCCTTCCTCTTCGGAAATGGCAGCGGAGCATCGGCTTCAGTCGGAACAGGGTGGTGGTGCCGTCGTCGGCGTCGGCGACGTTCTTTTGGTGTCGGGACAGCCGGAATATGGACTTGCAGAAAAAAAAACAGAGTTTTGCAACTCCGACAGATTTTTTTTTCTTCCTCCGGCTTCCTCCTTCGGCGATTACAGGAGCACTAAGCTTCGAATTTCTGCAACGGAAAAGAGAGGATAATTCTCCTGCTCTGATACCATGTAAAAACAGAGAACCGAAAATAATAACAGAGATTGAACGAATGGTTTTCCGATGAGTTTATTCTTCTCCGTTTAGGAGGCTATTTATAATACATTACAAGTTGATTTTAAGATCAATTTAGATCCTAAAATCAAGGAATAGAATCAAGAATATAATCACGGGATCGGAGGAAACAATCACGCTATACAGTTTCCTCCGATCACGCTATACAGCTATACATTTCAACACCCAACTGTCTTCGTCTCTTATCTGTGCCTGAGATGCTTCATTACATGGATGCAGATACACCGCGAAGACTTCCCAGCAGTGATGAGACAAACCAAGCGTTTTCACAAAAAAATTAGAGAAGATAAAGGCCACAAAAATTTATAACTTACGTGGAAAATATTGTCAATTTGGCATCTAACGATTTCGTGCTGAATTAAAATCTGGACAATCTTAGCTGGGTTTCGAGGAAGAACAAGGAGATTACAGTTCTCAGATGAACTCCAGAAAATGATTTATTTTTATTTTATTTTTGGGAATTTTACCAAAATACCGGTTTGAAACAACTTATTTATGAAAATAACGAAGATCTCAAATTATTTACAAAACTACCGAACTTTGACCGGTCCACTGTATATGTGGACAGTCAAAGGCGACACGTAAGCTTTGATTGCTTACGTGTCGCCCCATCATCAGAACGAAAACACAGAAGCTGCCACATCATCATTACTAACACGTCATCTGCCATGCAACTTACCACATCATTTTATATTACTTTCTTTTTGCCATGTCATCAAGGGCCACGTAAGCACCCGCCACATCAGCCCTCACATGTTTTTCATTCTAATCTCTTCCGCGATCTGTCTCCTCGCCTCTCGTCGCTCCCCTGTTGCCGCTCGCTCCCCTGCTGCCACTACTCTGCCTCTCCCTCGCTCTTGACGCCCCCTCTCAACCGCTCTCTCTTCGCCTCAACCCAAACTCTCATTCTTCTTCTTCTCCGTTCCCCTTTGTTCATCCTCTCGCCGCCCCTTTCTCAAAACTGAAAACTTATCATTTCATCTCTTCGTTGCCCCCTCTCTCAAAACTGAAAACTATCATTTCATCTCTTCGTCGCCCCCTCTCTCAAAATCGAACCCTATAATTTCCTCTTTGCGCCCCCTCTCTTAATACCCTATTATTTCACTCTCTAGCCGCCCCTTTTCTCAAAACCGAAGCCCTACTCACCCTCCAAACCCCAATTTGAATTTCAGAAGCCGATTTAGTAGGGTGATTTTTTAGGGCGTTTGTTAATTGAATCTAATTACTGTGTTTAATTATAATGTTTATTTGAATTTAGGTGTTTAATTAATGTATTTATTTTTTTGTGATTTACTGTTTAATTTCTTATTTTATATTAATGAAATTTCTGTCAATTGCAGATAAATTAAAATTATTGTAAAGTTTAATTTTAGTTTATGGATTTTTTGTATAATTTTTTGTATTTTCTGAAGTTGCTAGTTTAATTTTAGTTAATTTCGTTTAATTTTTTGATTTATGAAGTTGCATTTTATTCTATTGAGATAAGATTTGCAGGATTTTTAGTTGCTAGTTGTTGTTAAATAAATTTGAAGTGTCATGGAATGATCATTCCATGTGGTGAGGAGCTTTGGGTGTTATAAATATCCACCACATGGGTTTTTTTTATTTTTTTTTGTTTTATTATGTTTGCCCTAGTTACTAGGATGGGTACAAATTCTGATTAATAGTAGGTTGGGTAATGGAAAGTGGGTTGTCTATGTTTTATTGAGTTTCCATGTGTCCCTAGGGATGGGTAGAGAATCTGATTAAGAGTAGGTTGGGTCCAGTTCAAACTAGGTTGAGTTGCTTGCACGGGCGTCCATTAGCCAACGAAGCCCGACCCCCATCACTGACGAGGTACGGTTCGTAGTGACTGCGAAGTCATATGGGGCTCTACCAGGGGTGTTCGGTGAATTTGGACTTAGGTGTGTTTTTGCATTGTTAGGACTAGTCATCTGTTATAGAATTAGTTCGATTAATTTTTAAATGTTGTAGAATGTTGTTGAATAATTTTGAAGTGTTAAGGAATGATTTTGCCATGTGGTGAGGAGATTCGGGTGTTATACATAACCACCACATGGTATTTTTTTTGTCTATATTTTATTGAGTTTCCATGTGTCCCTAGGGATGGGTAGAGAATTTGATTAAGAGTAAGTTGGGTCTAGTTCAAACTAGGCTGAGTTGCCTGCATAGGCGTCCATTAGCCAACGAAGCCCGACCCCCATCACTGATGAGGTACGGTTCGTAGTGACTGCGAAGTCATATGGGGCTCTACCAGGGGTATTCGGTGAATTTGGATTTAGGTGTATTTTTGCATTGTTAGGACTAATCATAAAAATTAAAACTTAGATCATTTTTTGCATAAATAAACTCTTACTAATGTATGTAGTTTTTATAGATAATATGGCGTCAGTTGTTGGGTTCTTCTGTCGATACAATGGAAAATTGAAGGAGAAGTCTGGATATTTTGATAGTTATGATGGAGGTGAATCACAAATGAAAAGGATTTTGGATATTTTGATAGTTACTAATGCTTGTAAGGTTTGTCTTGTTTTAGGAAATGTTGGCTAGTGTTTTTTGAGCGTTAAAAATGAGAACAAGTTAAAGTGGATACCAGAAGGTAATTGTCTTTGTGTTTTCAGTTTAATGAATTTCAGAAACTCCACAACTTTGTTTGTTTGGTAGGAAATATAAGTATGTTCTCTTGAATTTGATCCTTTTCAGTCATCATGGACGAAAACTGTCTTGAGAAAATGGCTAAACATCATAACTAGAGTCGATGAGTTTCATTGCGATAACACTGTAAAAGGTGAGTACTCTCTCTCTCTCTTTAACTTTTTTTGTAATGGAAGTCGTGCTAGTTTCATGGTCCCTCACTTTCATACCTCAATGTGTTTTTTCTTTTTCAGAACAAAGAAGGAAGAGTTGTTCCGACAAAGACCGAGGCAAGGCCCTTTGTTATAATCAGACAAAAGAGTGGAATGAGAATTTTAATATTCTTTGATATTTTGATGTAAAATTACTTATTAATATACGACTTTCCATTGATCATATTTAGAGCTTTCAAATTAAGAAAAAAAGATTGAAAACTGTGTGCAAATTGGTAATGGGTGGATAGACTCGGAGACAGACCAGAATGGCTTTGTAGATTAGGCACGGAGTCATGCAATGATATCAGATGAGAGTTACAGGGAGATTTTAATTTTTCTCTTATTGATGAAACTACTTGGCAGAAGGATGACTCTGATGATGAGAAAAAGGAGCATTATGATGATGAATGAGCTAGGTGTACCTTTGGCTATTGAGACTTGAGATAACTTTTAAACTTGTTGAATGCATAATTTTATCTTGCTAAATAAATTTTATGTTGGCTTTGCTTTAAAGTTTGAGTCTATTTGGTTCGTCCTTTATGAAGGTTGTTAGAAAAATTGGGTGTGCTATAACATGGTTCAAGAAATGTAATTTCAGTCTTTTGAAGCTATGTCAAATATGTTAGGACGTCATGGCTCCCATTAACAATCTCTTTGACGTCATTGTATAACATTTACTTTCTCTTGTACCTTGACCACAATTTAACATTTTTGCTTCAATGTTTCTATCATATTTTTAAATATTCATATTTTTTTAGTTAATAAATATTTTAAATTAATATTAAAAGGTGTTGTAAGATTTTTAATTAACTAATGCATTTTTTAATAATTTATTATTTATAAAATAAGGTCATTAAAAATATACAAATTAATTGTATTTTTAAACTTTATAATATATTTTTTGTATATTTTTTATTTTTAAATATTTTAAATCCATAGTAAATGGGTAAGAGTTAGATTTTTTCTATTTATAAATATTTTAAATTTATAAATATTATTATTTTTTAAATAAGGTGATAAAAGTATACAAATAAATTGTATTTTTAAACTCTAAAATAATTTTTTTGAATATTTTTTTAGTTTATAAATATTTTAAATCAATAATATATGGGTAAAACTTAAGAGTAAGATTTTTTAAATTTATAAATATTTTAAATCCATAATAAATGGGTAAGAGCTAGATTTTTTATATTTATAAATATTTAAATTTGTAAATATTATTATTTTTTAAATAAGGTGATAAAAAGTATACAAATAAATTGTATTTTTAAACTCTAAAATAACTTTTTGTATATTTTTTAATTTAAATATTTTAAATCGATAATATGTGGGTAAGACTTAAGAGTAAGATTTTTTTTCGTTATAAATATTTTAAATCTAATATTTTACTTATTTTATTTTATTTTTTAAAATATAAAGTAATAAAAAGTATAAAGATAATTTTTTTAATTAATAAATATTTTAATTGATATTAAATGGTGTTAAATAAGTAAGAATTATTTTTTTAATTGTTTATTAAAATTTTAATAATTTTTTATTTTAGATATAAGGTAATAAAAAGTGTATTTTATTTTTTAAATTTTTTTAAATTTATTCAAAATTTTATCATGTAATGACGTGTAAATAATAATGATGTGGCAGCCTTTGTGTTCATCTACGGTACCGCTCTGATGACGGGGCGACTTGTAAGCAGTCAAAGCTTACGTGTCGTATTTGACTATCTACATATACAGTAGACCGGTCAAAGTTCAGTAGTTTTGTAAATAATTTGAGATATTCATTATTTTCATAAATAAGTTGTTTCAAACCCGTATTCCGGTCAAATTCCCTTTATATTTTACTGACTGCATTCGTTCGTAGCATTTAAAAACAAATGGAAACTGCTAAAGAGTCGTGCGCGGACAAGAAAGCATCATCAACGGTGGAAAAGGTATCCTGGGTTGTTCTATAAATTGGAAATCACCCATGCAATGAGCAGCTCGGAGAGACCCAGATAACAATGCCAACCAAGCCTGGGCTGTTCACTGCATGGCCATGGCAGATGCTTGGAAGTTTCAAGGTATTACTACTTTCTAGTTTTCTCCTTAAAACCAGTAGGATTAAAGCTGATGATTTCTCTGTTTTGATATTGGTGTGGTTGAAGTACGTGGTTTTGGCTCCATGGGTTGCTAGTAGCATATACAGTTGGGTGACAAAGCCAGAAGAGAAGAGAGATCTGACCAACTTTCTCATCTTGCCAACCCTACTTTGGCGATGGGCGCATAACCAAATATGGATTAGTCTGTCTCGTTTCCAAACAGCTCGGAGCAAACACAAAATAGTTGATAAAGGCATTGAATTTGAGCAAGTAGACAGAGAAGAAAACTGGTTTGCTCTCTTTATCTCTCGCTTTTTCTCTTTATATCTCTTAACTAATTCTCTGAAATTTGGACAAATACATGGCGGGGATGATCAAATACTACTGACCGGCCTTGTTTACTACACCTTTACTCAATACGTTTCAGGCGCGTCTCACTTACCCATGTGGAGAGCAGATGGGATCATTTTAACTATTTTGCTTCACATAGGTCCGGTGGAGTTTCTCTACTACTGGCTCCACAGAGCTCTCCACCACCATTACCTGTACTCACGATACCACTCCCACCACCATTCCTCCATTGTAACAGAACCCATAACATGTAAGAACCTTTCTCGTATCCTTTTCATCTTCTATCATTTTTGTGTCCTGGCTTGCTGCCGACCAATGAATCATGGTAGTGAACAAACCCAATCTTAAGAGTGCCATTTCAAATTACTTTTGATATCACAGTTTAATTAACTTTTTCAATACTGTTTGACATATGGCAGCTGTGATTCATTCATTCGCGGAAATCGTATCTTACTATATACTCTTCTCGATACCACAATTGGCGATGTTGTTCACTGGAACAAACTCACATCTGGCAACCATAATTTACCTGACATACATAGATTTCATGAATAATATGGGCCACTGTAATTTTGAACTTGTTCCCAACTGGGTCTTCAAATTCTTCCCCCCTCTCAAGTACTTGATGTATACTCCATCGTGAGTCTCTTCAACCTTTGCCTGTTTTATAAGTTTAAGAAATGAAAGCATAGATAGAATTTTTCATTCAAGGAAACTAATGAATTTTCCTGACTAGGTTTCACTCTCTTCACCATACCCAGTTCCGGACCAACTACTCCCTCTTCATGCCTTTGTACGATTACTTGTATGGTACGGTAGACAAGACAGTGGATTCTCTTCATAAGAACTCTCTCAAAGGAAACAAAGAGATCCCACAAGCGGTCCATCTCACCCATCCAACTTCCGTGGAGTCCATCTATCACCTGAGGCTGGGACTGGCTTCGTTGGCATCGAAACCCTACTCTTCAAAGTGGTATCTATCGATGATCCAACCGTTGACATGTTTGTCTGTCATATTTACCTGGATCTTTGGTTCCACCTTCACAGTGGAGTCCATCAAATTGGATAAACTCAAAATGGAAACATGGGCTATACCAAGATTTAGCTTTCATGTAAGTAAGAGACATCTCCATCTACCATTTTGAATGAGCCGTCTCTCTATACTTTTTTCTTGTGTTCATTTGAAGGTGATAGTATATATACTGGTTTTGACTGTCTATGTTTTGCAGTATTATTTATCATGGCACAGAGATTCAATCAATAATATGATAGAGAAAGCCATACTGGAAGCAGACCGTGAAGGGGTCAAAGTGATGAGTTTGGGTCTTCTTAATCAGGCAACAATCATTCACCATCCTTCTCCCTGCCTCTCCCTACTGGCAAGTGCTCATTAGAAAAACTAAAATGATAAATCTGGATTCTTTTTTGTCTGCAGTCAGAGGAACTAAACGGAAATGGCAAGCTCTATCTCCAAAAGCACCCAAAACTCAAAGTCAGATTAGTAGATGGGACAGCACTGGTAGCTGCAGTTGTTCTAAATGGCATTCCACAAGATACTCATAAAGTTATAATGAGAGGAGAGCTTTCAAAAGCTTGTCATGCCATAGTCCTTGGATTGTGCCAAAAAGCGATAAAGGTAAGTTGGTTGAACACACTTCCACAAACCATCAGTTAGAAGCTTTATATGGTATAATTATGAATTACATGAGATGTTACAGGTTTCCACGGTTTGTAAATCTGAACACCAGCAACTGAAAAGACGATTACCGGCAAAGTTCTGGAGTAATTTGGTCCTTTCAGATTACTATGATGCCAAGGTAATGTTACCTATTCAGATTTTTAATAACTTGACAGTCCAACGTGTTCATTTAATAGCAGACAGAAGATTGAAACTGTAGGACTACTTCTGCAGGTATGGTTGGTGGGAAATGGGCTGAATGATAAGGAACAAGAGAAAGCGCCCAAGGGTGCAAGCTTCATTCCCTTCTCACAATTCCCTGTAAAGAATTTGAGGAAGGACTGTTTCTACCAGACGAATCCAGCTATGAGGGTCCCCAAGAATCTTGAAAACATGCATGCCTGCGAGGTAAATTAACTCTTTCTACTTAACTGTGATAGTTTCAATAACTGTTTCTATTGTAAGTTTCTATATAATTTACAATTTACGAATGTTATGTGACAGAATTGGCTTCCTCGGAGGGTTATGAGTGCATGTCGTGTAGCAGGCATTGTTCATGCATTGGAGGGATGGGATACCCATGAGTGTGGTGAAGAACAGCTGCTGAATGCTGATAAAGTATGGAATGCTGCACTTCAGCATGGATTTCGTCCCCTCTGATATCCTGGTTTCAATGTACTTCCAGTGAGGAATCAAAACTGCTAATAATGATGAAGAAGCTGTGTTTTATCCCTTAAAGTGAGCATGTTTTTGTAATCTTTAAGGGGTTTTCATAATTAATGCCCATAGTTGGAAAGGGCTGTTAGGTTTTACAATGGCTTCGATGACTTTCATGAATAATAATTTTTGTGAGACAGTTCAAATTAAAGCTCACCCAGCTTGGGATATGCAAATAGTAGAAGAAAAGAGGTCTGCAAATTTGTTCTATACTCAAATAATTGATGGTCCTCAATCTGTTAGTCAAATTCTGACTTTACATTTTCAAGCTAAAAGATTTAGAAAAGAAATTAAATCTTTAAAAGCCGATAGGTCACATGATTCACAAGAAAAGTTTGAAGAAATTAGAAAATGTAATGGGAAAATATCTGAGTGTCAAAAACTTTTACTTGTTTTCAAAAATATTTTATGGCTAAGAGATGAACATACTAGCTAGCCTTTGTGCACGGATTTTAAAGGTTTCAAGATGAAAATGAATAAGAAAAATTCATCAAAAGGTTATCTGATCGGATGCCCTATATGAAAATACTCTCAAAGGACACGAAGAGGCTCCACAATTGGTTTATCTCATCCATCCAACTTCCCCGGAGTCCATCTATCATCTGAGGATGAGACTGGCTTCCTTGGCATCAAAACTTTCCTCTTCAAAGTGGTATCTGTTGATGATGCAACCATAGACATGTTTCTCTGGATATTTACCTAGATCTTTGGTCCCGCCTTCACGGTTTAGCATCTATCATTAAGTTTGGTAAACTCAAAATGGAGACATGGGCTCTCCCAAGATTTAGCTTTCACCTTAGTAAGAGACATTAGGATCTACCTTGCTGAATGAGGCGTATCTCCTTCTGAAATGGAGGTCACATGATTTCCAGTTAAAGTTAATGTTTTTAGAAAAAGTACGCCTTGAGATAATTTTGCTCATTGATGTTGAAATTTGTTAAGAGACACCCATGTGTGTAAATGTGACATAGCTAGTAAATAAGGAAAAATTTAATAGAGATGACATAAAATTGTAATTAAACAAGTTGGTGTATGTCTTTTTTCCTTTTTCCTTTCATTGATATCTCTTGAATATCTTCTTGGCAAATTGGTAGTTGCCTTATATGAGAAGTATATGTTTAGAAAGTTTTAATCATTATGTTGCACCTCTAAACTTTCTTATAGGAGTTTTCTAAAGTTTCCTTAATCATCATGTTAATGGAGGAATTATTTTTTTATTTTCCTCTCGAGTCAAACCTGGTCACTTTTCATCCATCTATTGTTCTAAAAACGCCTCCTTCTTAGATGAAAATAAAGGCTCAAAGAAACTTGTTGGAGCATTCAAAATGACTTAACAATCAAAGAATAACAATTGTAGTCAAATATCTATAGCAAAATACTTGTGCACTTAACTTTTCAAAAACTAAGATAGATTGAGCATTTAGGGACTAGATCCGATCTCCATAACAGACTTCGAAGTATAGGTAGAATCTCTCCTTATTGTGATTTACCTTTTTAGTTGAAATAAGGTAGAAAATCACTTCAAAAAATAATTTTCTATCATTCCAAACTAGATCTTTTTCTTTAGTAAAATCCACCATTTTTTTTAATAAAAAGATGATAAATTTCGTTGTCATTTATAAATTTTTATCTTAGCCATATCAAAGCACAAAATCTTCCTCTACAAATTTCTAGGCTAGATTTTGCTTCTAGGAAGGCTTCTATTCTACTTTCTTTTTGTTTGAACACTTTTGCTCCAGTGACTTCATGAGTTTTGAAATTTGTATGAACACTTTTTGCCTTTTTTAAGTTTTTGTTCATCTTCTATATTATAATTATTAGAACACTGAAAAAATTGTTCGAACACTTTTTTTCTCTACTAACCCTCCGGTGTTAAAACTTGTCCAAATACTTGAACTTCGTTTGAATATTTTCTTTCTTCCAGCCTTTATTCAGTTTTTTTCTGTAACAAAAACTTCGAAAACTGTTCAAACACCTTTGTAATGGACACTAATGATTCAGATTTAAAGTTTCGTTCAAAACATTTTCAAGGTGATCTTGTACAGCCTTGTTCAACTCATTAGGGATCTCTTAAACGAGGCATTGTGGAATGCAATTTTTTTGTTTAGTTATG
This sequence comes from Aristolochia californica, assembly GCF_029961685.1. NCBI lineage: Eukaryota > Viridiplantae > Streptophyta > Magnoliopsida > Piperales > Aristolochiaceae > Aristolochia > Aristolochia californica. Next base: position 2,685,568 of record NW_027181837.1, read on the forward strand.
ACGGCAGCTAGGGAGAACCCACCACTCTAGAGTTTTCAAATTGCATCAACTGTACATTGAGTAATTACATGTTACAAGATTCGCTACTTGCTTTGATCAAACTGAGACTAATGACTAGTATAAATCTCGGTCAGACAATATACCAATTGAAGTCCATACACCCAATCATTTGCTCATCAGACATTGCAGTGGTCTCAGCATCTTTCAAATATTTTGTAGAGCTTTTCCAAAGATGCAACCTGTCAAAAATTCGCAAATGAGAATAAAGTCAGTTATCTATTTATTCTTAACCTGAAGGCAGAGTAGATGGGAGAGAATTCAGCCACATTAAGCATAAAAACTAATGCCCACTTCCATCAAATTGTCACAATCCATCACACTCAGATATAAGAATGGAAACTAATGTCATTAGTCGTTTTAATAATTTGGAGACTTTTTCCTAAGTTGTCTTTAAATTGGGAGGCTTTTCATACGTTGTCTTCCAGTTATTAGTTTTAAAATAACTTTCAGATTCAAAGCTGGTAATGCAAGCAATGAAAAAGGTCCAGCTTGGCTGTAACCATGGTTCTGCAAAACACCAAGTCAACCCGGACTTGGGAGGGGGAGAGTTAGGTCAGGAGGGTCAGCGGGGGTCGGACTCATACATTCTATTTCTTGCAAGTCCCACAAGTTACCGCAAGTCCAACTTTTGGACTCAGAAAAAGCCACCCGATTCGGTTCTCACAGGGGCTAAGTCTGGTCCCAAGGCCAGGTTGCAGTACCTGAACTGTAACACTCCTTTACCTGGGTAGGGTTCAAAACATGAATCTAATCCCATTGTTCCCCAACACATAATGGTCCACAATATTCTTGATTTATTAATGAAATACTTGTAAGTAAAAAAAAAACATAATGGTCAATAAGATAACTAGCATTAAGATCTGCAACAGTTGTGAAGTTTAACGAACACAGCAGCTAAGGTTCTTGGAAATGGACATAAACCAGAAAATAGTATTCACTTTCAAAAAAAGAAAACTAGAAAATAATGCAGATTTTCATTATGGGATGAGTTTCTTCTACTAGCATTCGCTGAATCTTTTCCATGGTTAGAATCACAGCAAAGTTGTGTATCAGTAGTTTTCTTCTCTTTTTTTTTTTTTTCACGTTGGCACAGTCCCCTTCCTTCCTACTGAAACTTGAACTCAAGACCTCATACTTAAAACTCCCCCATCTAACCATTGAGCCAAAGGTCGAGCCACATAAATCAGTTTTGAGTGGAAAAAACTACTTTCAGGAAAGTTTGATCTTTTTGGTCTAAGAGGGTTCTAAAACTCTGTACCCTGAGGGTTGATGGTATAAAGTGGACCTTTTAATCAAAACATGATAATGATGTGGCCCTAGTTAGCTTAAATTGGTGTAAGTTTCTTTCCTGCCTGTTGGATTACTCTGCATAGATTTACAGGTTTCAGCGTGTACGAACTCTTTGGTGCAATTGAATGTTTTTATGAAAGAAGTGGTGAGTTTGGTTATGTTTATATGTAGTTTTGGGTTCTGCTTTAATGTTTCAATGTTGCTCCTACTATCGAAGTACCAAGTTGTGAAAGAGTGGTCATATTTTAGCAGAATAGGTAATTGCTATATTTGCTATTTTTGAAGTGAACTAAGCTTCTTCTTTTCTTTTTTTTTTCAGAATTTGAGTTGTTGGTATGCTGTTAGTATTATGGCTTCTTCAATTTTCTGGAAAGGAAGAAAAAGATGGAGCCATTACCCAAATGAAAGAAAACCATCTCCTTTGGGCTAAGGCTGTATCAATCTTTCAAGAAGCCAAAGAAAAGGATAACTAGATAAAAGCTTTGTCACTGTCATCCAGATGGAAGAAGAGGGCTCCCCTAGTCATGTCACGGCTCTTGAATAGTATGGAGTCCAGTATGAGCAGTTAGGTGCTGTTTTGTGCGACTGTTATGGAGATGTGGGACATTCTTAAAAGAAGAATTTCCAAAGATACAACCTGTCAGAGTATATGATTTGTACCCTTTTAAGTTGTTCAATATGCAAAAGAGAAGAAAAAGTATTGTTGATGGACATGGAAGCATTAAAATATATAAAAGGGGCATTTTGGTCATTTTCAGTTACTAGTATACACTTCTGAAGTTAGAAGTAGATTATATGTCATGTTAGGAACTAATGGTTCAAGTTTGGTCAAATTCTGATGTATATACATGAAGTTATATGTGTAGGAGCTATGAGGGGTATTGCTGTAATTTTACTATTGTAATTACTTAAGTGAAAATAAAAGAAGAGGGAGGTTGACCAGATGCCTCCAACGAGTGTTGTTTTGAACACTCTCCTCTCATCTCTCTATTCTCTCTTCTCTCTTCTCTTACCTTCACAATTTCTTTCATTTTTCATGGTATTAAAGCAATAAGATCCTAATCCTATTTCAGGCCTTCGTAGGGGTTTTTCTTCCCTCTTCTTGAAGTTTACATATTTTACAAAAGGAGGATTCATCGGATTAAAGTTTTAAGGTCAGATCTTTTTTGTTTCTTTATACCATTACCAAAGGGTTAATGATTCCTACTGCTAATTGAGTCAATTCTATGCAAGATCTGTACCCTTAAAGGGTTCTAATGTTGGAAATCTTCCAAACCTAGCCTGCGCAGTCTTGCAATGTCTGCATCATCCCTCAGAAAGGTGACATCATCCAGGGTTAGCCCTAATCAAAGTGTTATTCCTTCGTTTTGTGGATATTAACAGTGGAATTGGTCTAAAAAACCTGTTATCGATATTGTTCTTGCCCTAATTGCTTATGTGGGTCCCACATAGCCTGTGACTATATCAATTATTGTCTTTTTGAGTTGTTTGAGATGGCTGGTGTTGGTGAAGTTCTTACACCTACTAAGGAGATAAGTTATTCAGATGGGAAAGATACTATTGTGATCACCACAAAGAGATTTAATGGGCAGAACTATCTAAGCGAATCAAAATAGTTATATTTCAAGGTTAAGAGGAAAGACTAAATACCTGAGAGATGGTCCTCCTATACTATTGAAGGATGATTGGGAAGCCGAAGATAGCCAAGTCATGACTTGGTTACTAAATAGTATGGATGCTAAGATCAAAACCAAGTTATGAATTGTGAGATTACCAAAGAGATCCGGATGTCTCTAGAGTCCATGTATGCACAGGAGAGCAATCTATCAAGGATCTGTGAACTGTATTCTAGGTTGTTTGGCTTAAAAAGGGGTGACAAGAAGATTCTTAACTACCACAATGAATTTAGGGTATTCTAGAGATCAGCATCTATCAGCCAATTACTACGGATGGAAAACAACTGAGCAAGCACCAAGGACAGATTTATGTTGCAAAGTTTTTGGAGGGCCTTGGCCCAAAGTATGATGCAATATGAGCCCAATTGAACTCTTATCTCCTATGTTGTTCCTGTGAGAAACTCTTGATTCTATCTAGGCTGAGCTCTTTGCCCTTCCCCAATGGCTCATCATCTATCAGGATCATCTTACCGGCCCCCTCACCATTGAAGGAGACTCTCAGATGGTCGTCATCAACTAGTGCACTTCCTTCGTTACTCCACCATGGCACCATTGGTCGATCTTCCATTGCATCTCAGATATAGTTTCCCTTATCTATTGTACTTGGATCATTGTACCTCGTTTAGCTAACTCCTTAGACAAAACCTCCCTCCAATCCCTTGTTGTAAAGGGAGGTCTCCTCTAATTGTCTTTGTATTTTTAGCTTGATTTAATAAAATTCTTATTTCTCTCAAAAAAAAAAAAAAATAGTTAACTAGTTCATGGAATGTTCTCGTAAGATTCATTTAGAGGCAATCTAAAGGATTTTACAATACTTAAAGGGCGCACTAGGAAAAGGATTGTTTTATGCACCCCATGGTCATTTCAAGATTGAGGCATACTTAGATGCAGATAATGCAGGATCAAAACTAGAAAGGAAATCTACTTCTACCTAATGTGTTTTTGTTGGTAAAAACTCAATTAGCTGAAAGAGTAAGAAACAAAACATAGTGGTTCGTTCAAGTGCAGAAGCCGAGTATAGAGCAATGGCTCATACAATAAGTGAACTCATATGGATCAGTTCAGTGTTATAGGAGATGAGCTTTGCTACGAGTGCTGTTTTGAGCACTCTCTCATCTCATCTCTCTATTCTCTCTTCACTCTTTCCTTCTCAATTCCTTCCATTTTTCAGGAAGTCATTTGGCAAGAAATCTTAGTGTATCATGCTTTTACAATGGACAAAAAAAAGAAAGACGTTGAAACGAGAAGAGCACAAGGTATCTTGGTAGTGGCACGCTTTAGGTCCTAAATTTAGTCTACTAGGGTTCAAATACTTTCTAGTAAAGAGGACCCCTTCTTTGAGGACACTATGCTATAGTGATGACAGCAGAACCAGCTGTTCATTCTGATGTTTCTGCAGTGAATACAAGTTCCACACAAGCCTGGCATACAGAAACAAACACTAATAGTTAACAGAACACAAACACCACAGTATAGCTAGTAGCACAGTTTCCAAAAAGGTGTCAATACACCTGACCGGCACTGAAAAACAGAGAATAAGAAACATATCCAATATGTGCGAGAGATTGCTTATAAACCCAGCTATAACCAAGCCAAGAGTAAAAAATAAACAAGCAGAGATTCATAATCAGAGGTAAATAATAATCCAAGTACTATGTGTGAAAACGAGTAGAAACAGCCTAGAAGCAGAAAGTAGCAATCCAACCAGAAAGTCATGCGAGCAACAGTAGCCAAAAAAAACTTGTGGAAACTCACAAGAAATAGAAAGTAGTAAAATTAGCAATAGCTAGCAGGTAGCTGAGCATTAGTAGAGTTAACCTTCAACGCAAACAGGTTTCTCATCCAAACAAACTTGTCCAGATTACATCTCATTCAGGAGACTAGCAGGAGAATACATCTCGGTATTCAAATTTGAAATAAAGGGGAGGGGGCAGCTGCAGGCGGGTTTCAGGCAATTCAATGGTGGAAAAGGGAGGGGGAACCTGTGGGTAGCCCAGGTGACTCACCGGGTTAGCCAAGTTGTGGCAATCCGCGTGACTGGGTTGGGCGTCATCGCAACTTCAGTTGCCGGCAAGAGCAGCAGTGGAGATCACCGAAAGTGATGTGGATCCAGAAGAAGGAATGGTCAACATCGAGCCACAGGAAGGATTTCCCAGAGTGCTGTTGGCTTTAATGAATTGCTGGGCAAAATCAAGCCTGCGGCGATTGGCAGTACAGTCATCAAGCCGGACAAGGGTACAAAAATGATTAGCAATAAGCTGAAAAACGTTCTCGTTCCATAATTCTGGCGGAAGACCGGCAATCTGAAGCCACTGGCCAAAGCAGCGACTGTGCAAGGATGGGGACCAGTCTTGGATGGAGGAGATGAAGGTGCTTGTTCAACCTATATACTACCTAAATATTCTGTAATTCTCTCGTTGTGGCAGACTTGTTGTTGTCGGTCAAAGAAACTTCTGAATTGTCGCTGGTTTCAGTGAATGAAAGCATGGTTTAGAGATAAAAAAAAAGATACAGAAATTCATGATTTGATGATGACTTCATCAGAAAACAAACTTAAAGCTCTGATACCATGACAAAATATGTCGTACTTGGTAATTGTATTGAAAACTGAATGAGAATTACAATGATTTATATGTATAGCAGAGTGTCACTATATTAGGTAACCACCTAATCCTGGAAATACAAATCAGAATCAAATCAAAATCTAATCTAATCCCTACAAATCAGGAATTACAATTACTAGAGAAAGTCAAATATTCACAGTTGTACACAAACTGTATTTTCCCACATGCTGCACATGTTGTATTCACAGCTATACACGGACTGTATTTTCTCACATGCTGTATTCACAGCTATACACAGACTGTATTTTCCCACAAGGAGACTAGCAGGAAGCTTGCTAGGCTAAGGCAGTGAAGAAAAGGGAAACTAATCCCTTCAGCTCATCATCAACCTAAGAGGGTTGAGGCAGAGAAAGAGAAGAACAAAAGAAAGAGACCTGTTAGAGCCTCTGTTTTTTGCCTGACGTACCTTGTATCTCATGTCACAGGTTAAAAGCTCTATAGCTCTGACACCATGAAGCTTGAAGTTCAGGAGAAAAGCAGAAGAGACGGGGGAAGAAACAAAGTTGAGAAGGAAGACATTTAGGGTTGTTGCATAAAGAGAAAACAGAGAGGAGAGAAGATTGAACAGGAGGAAAGACACTTCGTCACCCTCATCCCCTCATGATTCCATTCATATTCCAACTTGTCAAAAGTAACATCTATGGCCTTAGGCCCGTTTCAACTCACTTCCCAAAGCATGGAAACTACTTACCTAAAGACACTACATGCTGGAACATATAATAATATATTCTTTTACAAATATAAAAGAAGGATTAGGGGTCAAGCCCGGCCCCTAATCAAAGCTGCTCTTTCTCTGCAGCAATTTTTCTGTTCTCCTCTCCTCTTTCTCTTGCTTTTCTTCCGTTTTACTTTTCATTCTCTTTTGAATCTAGAATTCTACACGTATTTATCATTCTATTTTAGTGAGTCACTTCAGCTTTCTATTGTTTTTATATGAGGCCCACGCCAGCCTAATATAAAAGCACTATGGATGTCCACTTCAGGCCAAATAGTAGAGTAACGAGCATTAAGTTTTTGGCTTGCCACAGCAGAAGCTTTGTATGAATGCTCTACCATGTGAAAATATTAGAATATAAATGGCCATCTTCAAAAAGATAAATATTAAAAGAACCTGCACAAAAGTTCCATTTGTAGCCATGGTTTTTGGTGGTTTGAGAAAAAGGCGCATAGAAGGGAACAAAACATGTTGAATCGTCCACTCTCGCTGAGCCCATGCAGTCTCTGCCTCGGCTAGTAATTCATGATCCATGTCATCTTCAGGAATCCCTTCATTCTCTGTAAATATGAGAACAACTTAAGGTGATCAGATCCTTGGTGAAACTTAGAAGCAGACAGAATAAGGTTTCTTCTAACTGACAGACTCGCAAGGTAGAATATTATCATCCAATCCCAATTATTTTCAGCCCCTTGACACATGATACCAAATCATGCCTAACTTCAGAAACCACTTCTTCAGATGAATGAAGTTCTATCAAATTCTCCAACAAAAACCAGGTTATGACAGTAGAACATCTAACAACATTCTGGTGTCTAAGGTATCAGACATGCAAAGCTAAAAAGTTATCTGTGCAATAAAACAGTGTTTCAAATAGATGATCTCTTTTTTTTTGGTGCCGTGTGCATAAATCTGGGTTGAAACTGGAGCTCATCCACCACAGGCTAGGGAAAGTACATTCAGCATATAAATCAACAGATAAAAGAGCCTCGACCTCAGACGATTAGACATAAGAAGAAAAGATGTAAAAATAAGTTACATATTCGATAACCATTATTTGCAAAAAAAATAGTAAGATGATGTAAAAGACATAAGAAGAAAAGATGTAAAAAGAAGTTACAAATTCAATAAAACAGTGAGAGGTCTTAAATTCATATGAAGAAGAAAATTAAGAAGACTAAAAGTAAAAAGTAAAATTAAAAAAGTGGCAAAGGAAAATATTATACCTGGATTGGCTTCTTTCCCCTCATCTGTACCATTTTCAACCTTTTTATTCCTCTTGAAGAATTGCAAACCTTCACCTGATGGGCTGGGTAGGAGCGGAGGATGCATAGCATAAAAATTTCCTAGAGCAGCTGAAACTGACTGAAAGCATTCTTTTTCATCCTTCCAGTTAACCTATAAATACACAAAACATCATTCATCAAGAAGAAGGTGCACGTGCAAAAAAAGGAATATCCTGGAGGAACAGAAATTTTTTTGTTGAATCAAGCAGTTTTAAAAGATGGGTTTGGCCTTCATCCAGTGAAACTGTCAATACTCATATATAGGGCTGATGTGGCCAAACTAGCTTCATGGATGTATGAGGGAACAAGGGAGAAGCTAGAAGGATAAAATGGTCAATTGCATGGGGAAACCAACTAGGGAGCAGCTAGAAAGTTGCAGGCCAACTAAGATGCAGCTAGGAAAGTTGAGTGCTAACTAGGGTGCCGCTAGACATTCGCCTAGGCTAATTAGCAAGGTGGAATTAGATTAAGAATGCTACTTTGCACCAACTAGGATAGTGGGATTGGTGTAGGAACTAGAAGTTACTTCGAATTGTCTTTACTTTATTTAGCTTGTCCATTTTATTAGAAATAAGTTCCAACAACTATATAATGAATAGTAGTGGACATGCAGCACATGGTTGGCCCTATTTGCTAATCATTGTCTCCTTATTTCTAAATCAGCTTTCTCTCTCCTTCTCTTGCTGCTCAGTCCCCCACCATAGTCCAAGCCATACAAATCTCACTTCCTTCCTTTGGAGTTCTATCAGAAACCCCTCTAAGAAAGTGCTATATTTTTTTATTTTTTTTACATGAATATGCTAAGATGTATCTAAGCTCTAACTTATGAATTCCACGTATATGATTGTGGTTTGCCAGAGCCTCTAGAAGTATGTTTCCAGTATATGCATTGAATACTACACTCAGTCGACAGCTGTCAAGTAATTACCTACAAAAACTCTGTATTAACTCTAGAATCCATGCTCCCGAAAATAATAATAATAATAATAATAATAACCTATTAGATGCACATTCTACACAGACCATTGAGGACCATAAACAAACCACTAGTCTTTTCTTGGTCAAAATTTGAAAACTTTCAATGAGTCACCAAAGTTAACTTTACCTACCTAGTATATGCAATGAAATTAACTTTGTCAAGTGTATGCCATTTCACAGAATTGGATATGTCTTGCGACTTAAATGTACCCAAAAGTTCAAATTTTTAATTTTGACATCTAAAGTTGAAGTAAGAACTAACAATAACTTTTTTTTTATTTGGAATAGTGAAAAGATGAATTGAAATACACAAGTATAGTTTGAAAAGAAGAATGACCAAATTTTATTTTCTACAGCATCCAGCATTGACAATTTACCCATCTTTCACATTTCAAACAGACTTGAGCTATGTAATTATGTCAAGAGAAGAATGCCCAAAGAGTAATCTGTAAGATAAACATAAAAAAATTAATTCAAGAAACAAGTTTAATTTGTAAATATGGTGAAAAATGCAGCCATAAGAAGTTTATTGAACAATAAGCAAAAAATTAGAAACGTGAGAAAATGTCAAAGTGAGATTATATGACACCTACATCATTACCCAAGCTCAATACAAATTCTGGAACACGATCCATGTCAGGTGTGTACTGGTCAAGTATGACAGGAAGCTTGGCCAACTTTCCTTGTTGATCAATTTGAATACAGAAGTACTCCAGGAGCATTTCAACTTTTTGCTTGAGCAGCTCAACATTCATCTGATTGACAAAGCAAAACCATATTACTGAGCAGAACAATAACACTCTCATGATAAAAAACTATGTCATTCAAGAGCCCGGTATTTTAAGAGGAGAAAGTTACTTCTACAATTTTTTCTTTCAGATCATCATTCTCATCAGTATCTGGTTCCATATCTTCCTCTTTTAGTGCCATCATTATCAACTCGGATAGAGGGGCTGGATCACTAAGCTTTATGGCATTGAAATGCGCAAATCGGCGTAGAACTTGCTGATACATTAGTTCTTTGCTGCAGAAATACAACAGAGAGAACTTTTATACAATCATTATATTTAAAGCTGGAACCAGAGATAAGACTAGACAGAAAGAAGCAAATAAAGCGATACCCATGAAAAGAGAATTTCCAATTGAAACAGAGAAATAAACCTTCAATCCGTTTTTTTCTAGATGCCCATGAGATCATTACCAAGGAGGAAAAACAAATTAAAGAAAGAATGAAGTAAAGAGCAAGACACAAATGAGATAGAGAGGCCGATCCTTTTAGACCCAACACTGTTTTCTTTATAATCATTGTACATCAAGATATTCAAGTTTTAGTACTGCTGGAAAATACTGTAGAAGGGTAGTTTGGTAATTTTCACTGTATGCACCTCCTAGGAATAGTCTTATTCAGCATGTTTGATAGTTTATGCAGCTCAAATTTCATGTAACTAGGAGGTGTAATATAAGAGTTATATGGGTTTAAGAGATTTTATGTGAGTAGGGGCATTATTGTCCTTGTACATGTTTTAAGCTATAAAAAGAGAATAGGGATCCACCAGAACCCTAATCGTGAGAGTTTTGTATCTCTCTCTTGCTGCCGTCTCATCTCCCTTTCTCTCTTATCACCTTCCTCTCCCAATCCCTCTTATTCCATCTTTTCACATGGTACCAGAGCAGTAAGACCTGGTTACAAGCACGTGAAGTCTTCCTCATCCTTCTTTTGAAGCCTACAAGTTCTTAAAAAGGGGATTTTTTTAAATCTGCTTTGAGTGGTTGGTGAAAAACTGAATTTTTGTGTTTTTTCTTTGTTGTAACCCTAGGGTTGATGGCTTCTACTGTTGTTTGAGCAGTTCTGAAGCTATCTACTTCCCCACGAGGGTTTATTGAATGAAAAATCACTCCTTTTTTCATTGTGTGCATCCTATACTGGCTCCTCTGCCCACATCATCTTGGACCATACTGACATCAGCCCTAGTTATTTGGGTTTCTTTGTGGCTTATGCATTTTTAATTGGATATAATTTGCTTAGTGCCCTAAAGGGGTTCTTTATTGGGATCTTCTCCTATCTACTTTCTCTGCAGCCCAATATTGGGCTCGGTCTGCCTGCATCACTATTGGGTTGGTTGACACCAGCCCTAAAAGTTGAAGATTTTATGCGATTTCTGAGTTTTTTACCTTCAGCAATTAGGGAGTTTTGACCTTAGGCCGATTGGTATTCCTAATTGATAAAAATCTTAATTTTTCTGAGAAGCGAGGCCCACAATACTTGTGCAACTATTGATTTTTTTTTATCTGTGTCTGTCTATAGTTCATATTTGTGACATATAAGGCTAATTTTTTGTGAGGTTACCCCTTTGAGGGACTCTGGGAACTCGGAAGGAAAAGATACAATTAAAATTACTTCTGAGAGACTGAATGACCAGAACTATCTGAATTGGACAACATCAGTCAAACTATACTTGAGGCTAAGAAAAAGTCTAAATTCATTAGGGATGACCATCCGATCCCTTTGAATGAGGACTAGGAAGCCGAGGACAGTCAAGTATGACCTAGCTGATTAACAGCATGGGTTCCAAGTTAAGAAATCAGGTTATGAATTGAGGCATTGTCGAGGACATGTGGATATCATTAGAGTTTGTTTATACTCAGGAGAGCTACTTGTTGCATGTTTATGAACTCTCTGCCAAGATGTTTAACCTCAAGAGAGGTCAGATGTCTGTCACATAATACTACTGTGAATTTGTGAATACTGCAGGAGATAAGTGTATTCCATCCCTTTACTGTTGATGAAAGGGAAACAAGAAAAAAAAATGGACAAGTGCCCATTACAAATTTTGGAACGTTGAGGGCCAGAATTTGACACTATTAGGGCATAGATATTGGCATCAGAAGATGTTCAGTCCTTATCCACAGCTTACAGCAGAAGATTGCATGCAGAGAATATTATTGTAGCCTAGGAAAGTAAAGATGTGACTCGTGTTTCCGTATCAGCACTAAATACTCTTGGTTCCTCAGAGTCGTCCAAGGCAAAGCTGGAAGTACTAGTGGCAAAGGAAGAGTTGGTCAAGGAAAAGGTAGAGGAAGAGGTGATGCTAGGCCGGACAGGAAATGTGTCCATTGTGGCCGTACAAATCACTTTTCTAACAAGCGTTGGGCAAATTTGGTAAACCCGCATGGGCCAACTCTCTTGTTCATGAGAGTGCTGATGTGCCCCCTAAACCTATAGTGAATATTGTACCTAGTGCATCAGATGAAGTGGAACAGTTGCTTCAGCGCATTACCCAATTGACTATTGCCTCCCTTCAGCCTCTGTGGCCTTCCACTCCTTGGCCACATTTGTTAATTCAAGTACGGCTGTTCTACATGTGCACCTTACTCCTACCTGGATTCTGGCCTCAAGAGCCACAACTCATATATCAAGTATGTCTTCCATGTTTTCTACTTTAAAAGAGTCTCCCGATGTCATCTTTGTTACCTTAGCTAATGGATAAGTATCATCCGTCAAGGAAGGAGTACACTAGTTCCTACCCCTTTTATGTCACTACAGTCAATGTTAATTGTTCCTAAATTTCCTCTAAAATTATAGTTAATAAATCAGCTTACGAATTCCATAAACTGCTTAATAACCTTTTATCCATCGTATTGTGTCTTTCAGGGTCTCGTGATGAAAAGGACGATTGGTTCCAGGTATGAGAGGGGCGGACTTTACCATCTGGAGGGACACTCACAACCTCCTTTTCATGCTTCACATATTGCAGTATCACCACTTGAGTGGCACCTATGGTTAGGACATCCTTCTTCAACAAAGTTGATTCAGTTGTTTCCAAATTTTCCTTTCAGTTTATCTTTTGAGTGTGATTTGTGTTAGCTGAGCAAGCATCACCAGGCTACATTCCCCTTGAGCAAAACTAAAAGCATGTCTATTTGAAATTGTTCACTCAGATGTATGGAGTCCCTGTCCCATGTCCAGATGTCTTTGGTCATAAGTACTTTCCTTTATTGATGATTTTAGTAGATGCACCTAGGTGTATCTCCAATGGGAGAAATCTAAAGTATTCACTGTATTCCAAAAAATTTATAATGAAATAAAGACCCAATTTAATGCATCTTTTCATGTCCTTTGCACTGACAATGGTCTAGAGTACATGAATCACAAGTTTGATACGCTTTGCCAAACTCATGGAATTATACACCAACCATGTTGTGTGTTTAAACGCAAAACAACCACTTGTTGGAAGTTGCTCGTACGATACTCCTTCATATGAATGTTCTCAAACAGCATTGGGGTGATGCAATTTTGACTGTGTGCTACCTTATTAACAAAATGTCTTCTTCAGTCCTTGGGGGGAAAATTCCCATCCAGCTACTTATGCCTTCAGTTTCCATACATACCTTGAACCCACGAGTGTTTGGTTGTGTATGTTTTACACATGTTTTTGGTTCAACCACAGATAAATTATCTCCCACGTCGTGAAATGCATCTTCCAGGGATACTCATACACATAAGGGATACAAGTGTTTCTATCCTTCCACGCGGAAAACCTTTGTATCTGCTGATGTAATATTTTTTGAAAATGCTTGTTTTTTCTACTGCTATTATAAATACTTCTCTCACTCCAAATCTAGAAGTTGTTGCTCCAGCACCTGTAGAGGATTGTCCTACCCACTCACCAGTTGTTCTTGTCAAGAAACCATTACAAGTGTACCACAGAGACATACTTCCAAGTGCTCAGCCCAAGCTCCCTCTCTCTCGCCGGACTCAGAATCCTCGCATCTGCTAACCCTAACGTAAGTGACTTGGAGCCCCCTTTTGCCCTTCAGAAAGGTGTTCATAAGACCACCCACTATCCAATTTTGTGTCATTTGATTCCTTATCTCACCAGTACAAAAAGTTTTTATGTCTTTGTCCTTGTGTATTGTTCCTTCCTCTGTACAGGACTTCCGATTATCACCTCAGTGGAAAGCAGCTATGGATGCTTAAACGGAGGCATTATGTGAAGGAGGCACAAGGGTGTTATGTGACTTGGCCTCAAGAGCTACTGTCTTTGGATACCGCTAGGTATACACTGTCAAATACAAAGCAGATATTTCTATTGAATGATATAAGACACGACTCGTAGACAAAGGCTACACAGACATACGGAGTAGATGTTTTTGAGGCCTTCTCACCTGTGGCTCGTCTATCTTCGGTACGTATCCTTGTCTCTATTGTAATTAACCAAGACTGGTTGTTATTCAACTTGATATCAAGAATACATTTTTGTATGGCGACCTCAATAAGGAGGTGTATATGGAACAACCTCCAAGGTATGTTCCTTAGGGGGAGATTCGAAAAGTGTGCAGACTCACAAAGGCAATCTTTGGACTTAAATAGTGTCTAGGGGCGTGGTTTGAGAAATTTAACCAAGTAATTATGTTATATGGATTCTCTCACAGTCACTATAACCATTCTCTGTTTATAATGAATAGATCATCTAGGGTTGTTGTCCTGCTAGTGTATGTGGGCGATATTATTTTGTCTGGAAGTGATCGATAAGGGATTGAAGAAGTAAAGGTATACCTCTCACAACATTTTCAAACGAAAGACGTTAGGTCCCCTAAAAGTACTTCCTTGGCATTAGAAGTAACCCAAAGCAAGGCAGGACTAGTACTCACTCAAAGAAAATATGTCACTGATATGTTACAGAAGTTTGAGCTATTAGGAGCGAAACCAATAGAAACTCCTAGGGAAGTGGCTCATGATCTTTATTGCGAGGACAGTGATGAACTTAAAGACAAGATTGTGTATCGACGGTTCATTGAAAAACTAATCTATACTACAGTTACCCATCCTGACATATCATTCTTAGTTAGTGTGGTCATCCAATTCATGGATCGGTCATGGAAGATACATCTTGAAGCAACTTAGAGCATATAAGATATCTAAAAGGTTCTCCTGGAAAAGAATTATTCTTTAAGCCTAATGATCATCTTAATATAGAGGCATACTCAAAGGATGACTATGTTGGGTCTAAACTGGATAGAAAATCAACTACTAGCTACAATGTGTTCTTAGGCGGAAAACTAATAAGTTGGAGAAGTAACAAATAAAATGTGGTGGCCCACTCCAATGTCGAAGCTGAGTATAGAACTATGATTCATACTGTCAATGAACTGATGTTAGTGAGATTAGCTGTACAGGAATTGAATCTACAAAACAAAAGGCCTATGACTATGTATTGTGACAATAAGCAGCTATTTTTATTGTTGAAAACCCAATTTTTCACGAAAGAACCAAGCACATAGAAGTGGATTGTCACTTTGTCAAATATGTAGTTATGAAGAAGAAAGTGGCCACTCCCTATATTCGGTCCAGTGATCAGATTGCTGATATGCTCAGCAAGGCACTAGGAAAAATGAATTTGGGAACTTTATAACAAGCTGGAGCTCATGGATATTTATGCCCTAGCTTGAGGGTGAGAGTTGGAAAATACTATAGAAAGGTAATTTGGTAATTTTTCACCATTTGCACCTCCTAGGAATAGTCTTATCTTATTCAGTATTTTTAATAGTTTATGTAGTTCAAGTTTCATGCAATTAGGAGAAGTAATGTAGGAGTTATAAGGTCTAAGCGAGTTTATGTGAGTAGGAGCATTATCGTCCTGGTATATGTTTTAAGCTATAAAAAGAAATCAGGGGTCGACCAGTACCCTAATCACAAGAGTTTTTTATCTCTCTCATGCAGCCATCTCCTCTCCCTTTCTCTCTTATCTCCTTCTTCCTCTCTCAATCCCTCTTATTCCATATTTTCACAAGTATAATTCAAAAAGATGTCCAGAATACACATTTCAGCCTAGCTACGCCTCACCATCAACTTAGGACTCTAATTTCTCATATACTTAAACAATTCCCCCTAAAACAGAGTCATATCAATCACAGATACCCAGCTCATCTAGATTAGGGACTATTCTGTTGATGGCAAAGGCCTTGGTGAACATGTCTACAAGTTGTTTCTATGATGAAACATGCTTAGTGATAATTTCATTTTGAACCCTATCCCTTAAAAAATGACAATCAACTTCAATGTACTTGGATCACAAGTGGTAGACTGAATTATTTTCAATATAAATAACTGCTCGGTTATCACAAATGGTCTTCCACTAGTAGTTGTAATTCTTGAATAGTGTTAAGGAATAGTCCTACATGGATTAGTGAGTACAAAGATCTTGAGTTTATTAGTTAGGAAAGAGGTTTCCTAAGTTGGCTAATCATTTTGGGATAGGCCTTGGACCCAACTTAACATGATATTAGAGCAGGTACTCATATGTGGGCTTACACCTAAACTATCCACTTGTAGAGCCACAAAAGAGGGCTTACACCTAAATTATCCACTTATAGAGCCACAAAAGAGGGCCTACAGTTAAAACTATCCACTTTTAGAGCCACAAAAGAGGGCCTACACCTAAATTATTCACTTGTAGAGCCACAAAACAGGCCCTACACCTAAAACTATCCACTTGTAGAGCCACAAAACAGGGCATACACGTGAGGGAGAGTGTTAAGGAATAGTCCTACATAGATTAGTGAGTACAAAGATCTTGAGTTTATTAGTTAGGAAAGAGGTTTCCTAAGTCGGCTAGTCAGTTTAGGATGGGCCTTGGACCCAACTTAACAAATAGGAGACTTAAAACACATCATTTCAATACCTAAATGAGCCACCGTTGTATATTTTGCCGTGGTACTTGATTTTGTCATTACGACGCCTAGTAAATGGGTTCCCTCCAACAAGGTACAGTAGACAAATGTAAATTTTTGGCATCCAAGCAACCTACACTGCATCAGCAAAGCCTTCTATATGCACTTGATCATGAAATTTATACAATAATCTTTGTCACTAGAGAATTAAATAAAAAATGAGCTCTTATTATTGAAAACACTAGAAGGCATTCTATTAATAAGATATCTACTAAGAATAGCATAGGGGGAAAAGAATTGGGAAACATTGATGTCTAGTGAAAGGGGCCTTGTGACTTCCTACTACAAGTGCCTATTTTTCCATTCAGTCACACCATTTTATTGTTGAGAATTAGCACAAGATGTTTGATGAATATACCTTTTTTTTTCTTTTCCTTTTTATCAATATACGCACCCGTTCATAAAAAAAAAAAAAAAAAAATTACAGAGGATGAGAGAGCAAATCCTCCCTGCTTGGCAAGCACATCTGCTGCCGAATTTGAAAATCTCAGAATGTGAGACCAAATACAAGAGAAGAGTGAGGCAATTTCTAAAATCTCCCGAAAAATGTCCCAATGGCTCCATGGGGGGGAGGATGCATAATCGCACCAACAAATAACCACCTTCGAGTCCCCTTCAATGTGAAGCGGGCCACTGCAATTGTCTCTGAAAACGCGAAGCCCATTGAGGAGGCCATGGAGCTCAGCCGATGTTGAGTTAGAAATGCCTAATGGGCCAGTATACGAGAAACACTGATTACCAGAGGGATCCGAGATAACTCCCCTAAAGCTACCCTTATTTGTAGAAAAGGAAGTAAAAGAAGAAGATAAATACTCCCTGGCATTATGATAAAAAGACCTTAATTTTATAACTACTTTGAGGACATATGATAGCATAAAAAGATTGAAACATATTGACTGGTGTAAAGATTATGAGGATATTCCTTTCTATCCGTAACCAGATTTTTTATTTTTCTGATTCTGAGATTGTATGGACTCATGTATTAAAATTTGCCAACAGTGTGGCAAACAACTCAGCCAAGGAGTGCACCATGTTCCAACACCTCATTGCGAACATAGACCCTCCCTTAGTGTTCATTTTTTTTTTTTTTTTGTTGGGATATGGGATGGTTTCGTTAAGCCAAAGGCAAAACAAATACATCAAAGAGGGGTATCCGAGGGAAACCCCTTCTTTAGCAAGAGAGCCAGCTAAGCTATCAATTGATACCTATGAACATGACTCCATTTACATACTATTAGGTGTTCACCTTTGTTAGCTTCAATATAATTTCATTTAAAAAAAAAATATATATATATATATGCATCTGATTATATTTCTTTGTCATAAATTCAAAATTTTAGAAGGTCATAAAAATATGTATGTTATTTTCAATATTGTTATGTGCATTCAGAGATCAGCTTGGGGTAAAAGAGTTTAGGGGCTCAAATTTTTTTAAAGGAAGATTAGGTTAAGTGAGGAGCAGTAATTTAATTGATTCTTTCTTATAATATTATCAGCACCATTTAAAAAAAAAAGTGAGGAGTAATCATGTCATTTTACTTTTTCTACGGGAAGCTAATAAAAAGAGGAGCTCAGCTGGACAGAAAGTCAGCCAATTTCCAACAAATTGTCCTATGTTCAAAACTGGAAGACCTTGTCTTCTTGAATTGACACAACTATCCACAATTCTTCTTACTTCCATCACCTTCTCTTTAATTTACTTGTGAGAACATATCAAAAAGGCGAAAAATTCTGATCAGTCTTTCACTAAATAAAGCCAAGTGACCCTAGAGTAGTCATCCACAACTGCAAAATCAGAATCCTGTGAAAAATTGAGATTTGTGGCAAGTTGAGAGAGGAAGAAGAGCTCTCTTTGATACAGAGTTTATAATCCAGATTAGGGTTCAAGTTGAATACTAACTGGTTTAAATGCATACTACATAGAGAAAGACAAAAATACCCATCATACTATAAAGCTAAGTCGCTTTCAGTTAAGTGACTAAACTACCCACACTAGTCAAAAATCATAAATAAAAGGTTCTTTTTTTAGGGAAATGTGTAATAAATAAAAGGCTTAACAAATACAAATATTAAATTAATGCTACCTAGAACTTGTATCTATTTATACTCCCCCTCAAGCTAGGCACATATAACATAGAGCCCAGCTTATTACATAAGGTAAGAAACACCTTTGCAAGAGCCTTTGCAAACATATGACCAAGTTGATCAACTGGTCGAACATCAGGTGTAACCATCTTCCCACTCATAATTCCATTACACTTGAAGTGACAATCCACTTCAATGTGCTTAGTCCTTTCATGAAGATAAGATTACTCGCTGTGAAGATTGAGGTTTGATTGTCACAATACATCTACATGGGGTTGTCAATAACAACAGCAATCAACCATAAGGAATTTTATTCACATCAACTCACATGCAGTGTGTCACTGCCCAATATTCTGCTTTTGCACAAGATCTAGTGACAATTATCAACTACTTACTCTTTCATGTTACCAATTTACCACCCACAAATGTGCAATAACCACTAGGAGACTTCTAGTCTAGTCTACATTCTGCATAAGCTGCATCAGAGTAGCCAACAGCATCGAAATATTTTTATGGTGCAAAAATCAATCCTTTTCCAGGTAAGCCTTTACGATACTTCAAAATTCCAACAACTACTTCACAGTGAACTCATCTAGGATCATCCATAATAGACTGACAACTCCCACAACATATGAAATATCCGAGCATATGACGATTACATAAAGAATAATTTCCCAACCAGACTTTGTATGGAGTTTAATCCTTAAGCTTCAAGTTATCAACATCATGCGATTCAAAGTTTTTTGAGTGTATAGGCGCCTCTACAAGCTTGGCCCCCAAAAATCCTATATGTGATAGAACTATCGCGTCTCTAATATGTACCACCTTTATTCCAAGAGAATATCTCAATTTGCCCCAATCTTTTATCTGAAAATTCTGTTTGAGATGGTCTTGGTATCTGCAATCCCCAAGCTATTGCTCCCTGAGATGACAATATCATCTACATATGCAATCAAAATCACAATCATCTTCTAACTAATGCAAAGTGATACAAACTAAGGAATTTTTCATCTCTAGTTGATACAAATGTCACCCCTGGTTGACAGTAATTGAGATAATACTAACCGAACTCACTATAGCAACCAAAGACTTGTCAAAGTAGTCCACCTTGTTAAAGGATGACGAGTACAAGATCTTACGTGCAATGGGAAGATCAGAATCAGAAAGCACATCACTAGGTGGATCTTCAAACAAGTTGGGCACCAGTGAAGGAACTAAGAGAGGTGGAAGATTATGCTGACTTGGCACTACCAGCAATGAATCTCTAGGAGTTTTTTAAGCTATCTTTTTTTCTCTTCACTTATGAACCAAGTCATGGAAAAATTCATTAGTTCCAGAATCCAAATTCTCATCTTCAACCTCAACCTATTCCAAACCTACAGTACTCAAAAATAAAATCACTTTCTGATAAAAAATAATGATAAAAGAAGGAAGAAGACACTGGCACTGCTCCATTAGGTAGGGATTTCTTGAATCAACCCAAATGGATTTGATGTGTAGCACCAGAGATTGCTGCAGAGTTGTGCAACAGACTATACTCTTCAAGGAATTCTTTCCCAAAGAGATATGTGCCAAAAATAAGAAGAAAATAGCCTAGAAACCCTTTACAATACCGTTACTAATGCAAAGAAACAGGAACAAAAGACTTGCCTACAGAGACCCAATGCTTGTAAATGGCAACCCTTCCCATGCTGAAACACAATCATTAGTTTTCAAACAATCCTGTAGGGCTCTAGAATCTGCTCTCATACCATGTTAATTCTAGAGCCCCATGAGATCATTAGGGAGGACAAAAGAACAATATAGAGAGTGAAGGAAGTAAAGAGGAAAAGAGAGTATAGAGAGGTTGTCCACTCTCGACCCAACATTGTTTTATTTATAATCTTTATACATCAAGATATCCTAGCTTTAGTAGTATTCAAAAAGACTTCCAGAATACAAGTTTCTGTCTAACTAAGACTCATCATAAACCTAGGATTCTGATTTCTCACGTACTCGAAAAAAGCCATGTTGTAGGAGATTTTAGGGCAAGATAAGCAGAAAAGAGAGAAAGACAGCAGAGAAAAGAGAGTCTACAAGAGATGGTGCGGCAGTTAGGGTACTGAACAACCCTCTCAGCCATCCTTTTATATTAACTTTTAGTGAAAAATTACAGAATGACAAAATATACCCCTTCTCTCTATTACACAAAAAATACAATCACACTACAAAGAATACAATTCTAGGAAATTAATCAGAAAAATAAGTAGATAACAACCACATAATAAGCCTATAAGAGAAAGAGAGGACAATTACTAACCTACCATAAGTAATATGACTAAAAACCCTTCAGATTTACAGTATTCATCAAAAGCAAGGATACATTTGGTATTTCCTTCCCACAGACAGATCATGCAGATAACTATGAGAGTCTTAACATTACAGAAACTGAATGCAAATGGCATCATACTCTATGAGAATAGCACAACAGTGTCTTAATTTACATGTCACACAGCAGGCCAGGTAAAAACCCAGTGTCTAAGCAAAATGCAGCATCCTGGTAATAGTCCTCCAGTGTTCAATATTATTTACAGAAAATTCACAGAAGCACAAGCAGACGTTTTTTCAAAAAAATGTCCTTGTTGGTCTTTCAAATTTTCACACCCAAGGGTGGACATGAATCAGCAAAATGAATTTATTTTTACCACTTTAAGTATACTCTCAGCCAATTTTACCTCAAGTTAATAACATTCACAAGGTAAAGACAGGTACTATGTTGAAGCAATGCAAATGTATCATCTGCCATACCAATGTATGTACAATCCTTCACAATATCCAAAAGACCTGCACCAACAAATCCTAGTGAGGGACAAGAAGAAATTCCTAGGACATATCATTGAATGATTTCAAGAAAATATTTTAGCCTGCTGCCCTGCAGAGCCTTTGGCCCATTTGGATAGTAACCACGCAACCAATGAGAACAAATAGACCTTTACAAGGTCGACCAAACATCTTTTCAGGGGCTCACTAACGTGGAGCACATCAAGCTAAAGCAATCTTTCATCTCTAAATAATTTGAAGATAATCATCCAAAGAAGCAAAAGATCCAAAAGTGTCACCAATGGTCAAAGAAACGTCACACTGATAGAAATAAGTCAATTAGGTTTCTGAAGATCGGCAAGGTTGTTTTGGCTCAGACCAATTATAAAATCCAAATCCACGAGTTTTTCAGAAGAATTAGGATGTTCTAGATGCTTGATGGTTTTGGACACTCGAATAAAAGTCTAAAAAGTAATAAATTTTCATCTCACCAAATTTACTGTTTTTATTAGAAAGGACAGAAATATCAATCTAGTCTCACTTTGATGAAATTTCACCTAAATTCAGTTTTTTTATATTCCAACTTTTTCTCAAGAAGGCTCACTTGAAGTGTAGCACAAGTCAGAAACAAGGAAAGTCACTAAAAGTTGCAGTTCCCTGAACTTGGAAGAAATTTTGTATTTTGGTTTGTTTTCTGAGGAAAAGACATAACTTGGACAATACAAGTCTAAATGAACTTATTTTCTATTAGTTAGCTTACTTAATTTAAAATCCAAAAATGAACATATGAGTGAAATTTTGACCTACCCATACCCTTAGTACTGTACAATTTTACTTTTAAGTGTTTGAAGATAAGCAAGTCCAAATTAGGGTATGACTGGATTCTCTGCAATGTGGTTATATAAACCCCAATGTGGGAGAGGGTATCTATTTGTTTGTTTGAAGTTCAGATATAAAGTTTAGAAGTTTCTCTGATCCTCAAAGAAGCTTTCCTACTTGGAAATGATGTGAAAGCTTTCTAACTTGTTAGTTTTCTAGTTCTTCATATCTCAAAAAAATTTGTCACATCCAACCACTGTAACTGGCTTTTTTTTTTTCAATCCAAGAATGTTTTATACCCCTGATACATCCCACTTTTAATAAAAACTTTAATAGCCTTTAATAAGTTATTAACATCCGAAGCATTCCCCTTGCCAAGGGTTCTTCTTCCTTTTGTTTCCTTCTTTGGACAGTATCTAGCGTTTTCACTTGATTGTTTTCATTTTTCTGTTTTTTCCCCAAAAAACCTGGTTTGCATCACTCACTTTGTCCTTTTTTAAACAAATGAAACATCTCTACCTGATAATCTCATATCAGTACTAACATGAAATTAGCTTACACATCCACTCTCCCAACTCACCAGAATGAGTACTGCAATCCATATCACTGAGAAGTTCCTGGATGCTAGTTAAGCTCGCAGCTTCCTTTGGATTCCTTCTCTGTATTACAGCATACCTACATATGAATCTCGGAACAAGTAGCTGAAAGTGAGATTGAATCTACTTTTGTCAAAAAAAATAATAATAAAGACATCTTATTAACAATTAGAGAAGCATATAAACTTAAATGAGATAATCACAATTGCAGAAGTAAAAGAAATTTGGAATATTGTTAGTGGAAATGACCCCACATAAATTAATGTGAGGAAAAATCTAGTGGTTATTAGTTGGAAAAAAGGTCTCCTTACTTTGACTAGTCATTTTAGAATGGGCTTGGACCCAACTTTATCATGGTATCAAGTCAAGATGCCTGTTATATTGGACCTAGTGTGTTTCATTTAACTCATACCCTGTTTGTGTTGTTCATGTCTTTATCCGTCTGTGTAAAGCTGAACACATAGGGAATGTGAGTGGGACTAAAATTTGTTGAGAAATTTTGTTGACAGAGGTGTTAATAGGAATAATTTTGTTGATAGAGGTGTTAATGGGAACAATTTTGTGGAGAAAGGTGTTAGTGGGAATAATTCCACATAGATTAATGTCAGGTAAATTTGTGGAAGGACATGGACACGAATTTAACAATGTGAAAAAAATAAAAGAATAAAACAAGAGAACCCTGATCCTAGATCAATAATAGAAAGAACAAAATCCTCTACAAAGTGATGTTTTAGTGTAAGAATACTGATAAAATGGTATAGATCAAGGGGAAGAACTGAGCGTAGGGATCCTCATATCAAAAGAAAAACCAACTGAGACAAACTAGTGGTTTTTAAGATCCAAACGTCAAGTTCACAGCCTGACAAACTTAAACTAGCCAACTTAAGGAAGATTTTACTAGGATGAGATAAAACTTTCAAAATTTTACCACTGAAACTGCAAATGAAACAAAAGTGCTCTCCATCTCACCAGGGTTTCAATAAAGGCATACTACAAAAAGTGCTCTCCATCTCAAGAAGGTGGGTGGAAGCTGAAGCGCCAAGGTCCAGTCCAGAGTCATTTGGACCTTAGCGAGGAGTCACAATCATACATGGTAGCCTCCGTGAACTAGCAGATGAAGGAGGCACATGCTGCAGTTGGGATGGTGATGAAGACACGTCGTACCCCAGCCTTCACTGTCACCCAAATGCAGGGAGTAGCACGAAGGGCTACTCGGGTGATCGACGGTGTGGTGGGGCCGTAAGTGAAGTAGAGGGGGACAATAGAGGGTGGCTCATCGTCTGCTAATGGTGGTCAAATCGGCGCCATCTTCATCTTCTTCGGTCCTTGAAGTGTAGTGCGGAATGCCAAGCCGAGAGTTCCTCGCCTCGTCGTCATCGTTGCGGCGATGAAGTAAAGTTGGTTCTCTCCTCTCGCCTCTCGCCTCTCATGTACCTCTAAGAATTAACAGCATTAGGAATATGATTACAATTATGAACAAAAGGGCTAGCAAGGTCTTGATTTTCAAAAAAAAAAACAACTCCGATGACACCTAGGCGGATCAATTAACTGTCAATTAATTACATAATTACCCCTAATTAGTTACAATTTACACAACACCTTATATCTCCCTATTGACTTACTCAAATTACATCAAATTTGAACTACAAATAAAGTTAAACATGCTGAACAATAAAATGTCATCTCTAAAAATTATAGCTAAAATAAAATGACCAAAATGCCCTTCTACTGGGAACTCTTTCTAATTCACTTAAGTTGTTTAATAAGAAGATTAGGGGTCAACCAGACACCCTAACAAAGATTTGCACCCGGAAAGAATTTGCATGCCTCTCTTGTTCCCCGGTCCGCACCAACTGGAAGATTATTGCTCAGATGTTTGTCCCCTTTGTCCCCGACGAATTGCTGTTTGGGAGCCTCCTCCCACCTGATATTATAAGTTAAACTTTGATAGTAGTGCCTTTGGCAACCCGGGTTTAGCTGATTTTGGTGGGGTAACTTTTTATCCGGACGGCACTGCCATACTCTCTTACTCTGGCCCTCTCGGAAACGCTGACTCAACCACTGCTGAGCTCTCTGGTCTCCTTCACGGCTTGCGTATTTTTCAAGACAGCTTCAATGGTCTCCTTATCGTGGAGGGAGACTCCAAGATCATCATCAGATGGTGCTCCACCTCATCCCTCCCCCCATGGCGTTACTGGCAGATTTTTCTTGATATTTTGGACATTGTTTCCACCATTTCTAGTACTTGGTCTCATGTACTTAGATCAGCCAATTCGGTTGCTGATTTGTGTGCTAAACTAGCCCCCCACCCTTCAATGTCTTGTTGTTAGGGGAGGTCTCCCTTGATGTATCTTCTCTTTCTTTGAAATAAAATTATCGACATTTCAAAAAAACCTAGACACCCTAACAAGATCGGCATTAAATGCAGTCTCTTTCTTGCCTCTTCTTCTCTTTCTTCTCATCTTATTCTCTCTTTAATCTTTCTTCTTCCTTAGTTAGAACTTTCTATGACATCTCTCGATATTATAGCAAACAGATTTTTCAATCATTCTCTCCTTTAGGCACATCATTAAGCTTTCGTGTTTCTAATTCTTTAGCTCAATTGGGACTTACTTTACAACACATGGTAGTGGGTAATACATTCCCATCAGATACAGGTTTAGCTTAGTGTGATTTGGGGGTGAGCTTGTATGTGCCTTTTTTGCTCCTTTGATATTCTTTCTCACAGTGAAATTGTCACTTTACTACAAAAATCAAAAAAAATAAAAAAGAAGTTTACCTCTGACAAAAAAATTATGTGCACAAGATCACCAGTCACTATGGGGAAACCAACATTATCAGTCAGTATTGAGCCCACTTGAAGTCAGTTTCCATAATAATATAATGTATATCAAGGTAATAATGGAGGACATGTGCGCCCAATCAGCCAGACAAATATAAGAAACATAAACTTCCAAGAAACTTATTTAGAGAGTCATAGAATTCAAACATGACTATACCGCACAGAGGCTAAGTCAGGTTTTTTAGGATGTCCTGAAGATTGCTTAGCTTGCAAGTAGACATGCATTCTTCCAAAGGGATCCTGTGAATCTGTTCGAACAATTTTATTGACAGGAACTTTCTGAGATTTTGTCCCTATATAAAAATGAGAGAAAGGAAATGTAGAGTCAACCGTGCAAGAGAAAAATAATCAACAGACACTATGAACAAAAAAAATATTTGTTTAATAAAATCGCATATTTTGATAAAATATAAAATGAACCATAGTACCCCAATTACCAGAAGGGGAGGGCCTTAGTTGGGCATCTTTACTTGAATTTAATAGTCCAGTTGTAGAGGGATTTATTATCTGTGGTGAGAAATAAAACCGAAACCTATAAGCAGTCTCAAAGGCAAAGTACACAAACCCAACCTCATTCTAAGCTCAAGAATACCTGGGTCTGGAATGTCCTTGTTGTATTGGAATTTCTTAACTTGGATTCCACTTCCCTTTGTATGATATCTATAAGGCTCTCTTGATTCAGAAGGCTTACCTGCAAAATATTAGAAGCTTGAAATGACCACCTTTAAAGTTCTGAAAATTATTTTATATAGTTAATAATGAGACAGACCCACTAACTTCAAATAGTTTTTATATATTAGTAAGTGAAACTAAGTATTTTGTTAATCCCTGACCAAGAATGATGCTGGCCATAATTCAATTAAAACTTAAAAGCTGTTTGAGAATTGTCACTTTGAGAGATGAATGAACACAAATTGACAACATTATTGTTCCCAGTCAAAAAAAACATGGATCAATCCATCTAGTCAACATAGAACCAAAATGGGTCAGCCCAAGTATTTGAGACAACAAGCTCAAGTGAAAAGCACCAATCCTTGTTGAAACTGACATACAAAGTCGGAAAAGATCAATTCTCAGAAGCATCTAAGAAAATTTCTCCAGCAATACATCTTAATTGTTATGACATAGAACCGATAGTAGAAAAAGAAAAGCTGAGGGAGTGCCTTCTTTTTTTCTCTTGCATATTTATATAGTTTTTTTTTTCAAATGACATATTTATATAGTTTTGAAAGTCGTAATTGCCCATACTTTTTTAGTAGGACCAAATACTAAGTGTTAGAGAGAGTTGTTAAGGAATAGTCTCACATAGATTAATGAGATCAAAGATCTTGAGTTTATTAGTTGGCAACAGAGGTTTCCTAAGTGACCAGTCATTTTGGGATAGGCCTTAAACCCAACTTTATATAAGGAGTTACCACCTTCCCCGACATAACTGTATCTCTAATGAAGTGGCAGTCAACCTCTATATTTTTTGTTCTCTTGCTGGAAATAAAAATGGTTGCCTGGTTATCACAATTCATAACCATAGGAGGCCCAACAGAAAAACCATACAGGGTCAAGTAACGAAAAACCAAACTCAAGAAGCACAAACTTAATCCACATAAGCTCACTAACTATATGAGCCATTGCTCAATACTCAGCCTCTGCACTGGACCTAGCCATAACTGTCTGTTTATTTATAATCAAGGTTTAAGTGAAATTTTACAAAAGGACAAAAATGCCCCTCAATACTCAAAATTATATATCTCCTAAAATACATGTTTAAATTGAATGAAAATTTAACTAGAGATAAAATAAGACATTCTCTGTCTAATCGCCATACTATAAGAGCAAAATGTAATATAGAAACTATAGGAAATGACCAAAATACCCTTGAACTTGTATTTTAACACTTCCCCTCAAGCTGGAGAATAGATATCAAACAATCCCAGCTTGTCACTAAAGGATACATATTCACGTCTCCACAAAGGTTTGGTAAATATATCTCCCAACTGGTTTGAAGACCCAACACAAGTTAATAACAAGAAAATCCTATGGTTATTAGTTAGAAAAAGACCTTCAAATTTTGACTAGTCATTTTAGGATGTATCTAGACCCAACATTAAATATGATATCAAACTATGATTTCTATTCTATTGGGCCTCCTAATTGTTCACATCCGACCCACTGTTCCTTTGTGTAGACCTGTTACATAAGGGTGATTGTTAGTGGGAATAATCCCACATAGACTAATATCAGAAAAAATCATGTGATCATTGGTTGAAAACGACCTTTTAACTTCAGCTAGTCTTTTTGGCATGACTTTGGATTCAAGTTTAACACTAGATCCATAACATGACACCCGTCTGTGCCATATGCAAGCAAATTGAATCTATCCTTCGACGGGTGCCATTATGGACCAGCCCTTTTTGAGAAATCTATGATTGGGCATGGAGCATCAATAGATGGTTTTAGACTTGTTTCGTTCTCTGTATTATGCAGTCACTAGTAGAACTTTCAGGTCAACTAATGCTAATGCTGGTTTAGAAGAGATTTAAGTGAGGGCCATTTGCCCTCTTATGCAATACTCTTCAGAGAGCTTAATACAACAGAGGTAATGATCAAATAAACCCCTAATATAGAGGTGACGCAAAACACTGTCTCTGATCTCTTCTAGTTTCTCCCATTTCACTCTTTTTTTTCAATTGCTGAACCGTTTAAGTGACTGATTTGTCAAACTTTCATCCAAACAAATTCTATGCGAGCAACATGCTTGTTAACATGCATGAAGTGTACCTTTACAGATTTGGACAAATTCAAACTTGGAGGCTTAGATTGCCTAAATTATTCATGTTCTAGGTCCCCTCTTCCTTACTCTTACTCGAATTATCATACCTCTCTTTTCGTAGGATGTACATTAACATCTACATGCTGTGGCGGCAGCACGATTGACATGTATATGAATGGCTTGGATGCTTTTGGTAGAGTTGCAGCATAAATAACTTCTACAGCTCTTTTAAGGGCAGTGCATTCAACCAATCTCTCTGAGAAAATCAACAAAAATTAGGCAAAGATATAAGTATGAGTTGTCTAGAAATAATATTCAGGGCATCATCATAGGCGAAACAATGTAAACCACCCTCAAACGCTATTTATTGAAATCCATTTTGCATCAAATACAAGATGGCTCATAGACCATATGACATGTCAAAATTTATTTCCACACATTTTCTCAACCTACATTCTAAAATTATAGTTACAAATTGTCCATAATAATTTCAATTACAATTTGCCAGATCAAAATTTTAGAACGGATACACTTATTTTCAGATCAAAGATTGCCAAATCTGCAAACCAACCACTTTCTCTATTGAAAAATAATCAAAATATCAGAGCAGGCAGCTATATACAGCAGAGAAAAGCCAAATACACGACCAAAAAAAGATACGAGAAGACCAGGTGGAAGAGCTAAACCAGGATCCACCATCCAGCAACTGAAACAGCATTTACCTCATTGGCTATAGATTCAACAACTGAATTACAGCCTTTGGATGACAAGGGCATATATATAAAATGCTAAGTATGCAACAGCCATTTCCACAAGAAAGCTGAGATGAATCTGTTTGACTGGCAATGAGGTTTTCCAATTCAAGAGCCAAGATGACTAGTGTTTTGAAGGCTCGACTAAGAAAATAATTCTACTAAGATTGAAAACTTGACAACAGTAACAGTTCTCTACAGCAGTGTAAATGTTCTTCATACCATTTATGAAAAGCACCATAATAGTTTTTTTTGCAATGTAGTTTGCATTTGAAATGAGTCCATCCATTTTAAAGGCTGAGCGAGAAGGATCATCATCTGAAGCTGCTATCTCCATCAAATCGTGTGAGACAGATACACCGTAGACAGATCTGATTGCATCTAACTTTGAACTCGTGCCAACAGTGTGCACATCTGGCCTATTTGAGCCATGCTTAACCAGCACAATAATGCAAAAATGAGTACAAAGAACAATCTTGAATTGTATTTTACTTGTGTGTAAGGATGGCAAAGGGCAACAGATGGAACATGTAAGGAGTATTTTTTTTACTTGTTTTTAACTAACCAGAACCTATTCCATTACCCTTTTATTCGGAATGGATAAAGGGTGTTTCATAACCCATTTATTTACATAATTACCCACAGGTAAACGAGTAAATAAATGGGTCACAAAACCTTTAAATATAATACATAAGACTATGATAAAATTATAAAAAAACCTATAAAATAGCGCAAAACACTACATGTAGATATATTAATTAAACAAATTATTTAGTAATCTTTAACTGAACATTGATTATATTAATTCATACTCTATATAAAGCGTGACATTTTTCCTACACTTTTTTTTTTCTTACACTTGCATAAGAAGAAATTAAAATTATAAAGTTACCCATATCTTT
This sequence comes from Aristolochia californica, assembly GCF_029961685.1. Classification (NCBI taxonomy): domain Eukaryota; kingdom Viridiplantae; phylum Streptophyta; class Magnoliopsida; order Piperales; family Aristolochiaceae; genus Aristolochia; species Aristolochia californica. The sequence goes on from NW_027181837.1 coordinate 2,715,490, forward strand.
ATTCGGGTAATCAGGTAATCAAATACAAACTAACCTTTGTCCATATCCATTCGTTTAATCACAGTATATGAGCAAATGGATAAACACTTACATGGGAAAGATTTTTGTTCTCCATATTCTATGTTAACTGACAAGTAGAACATTAGAATGAATAATCCAGTATATTTGCCACCCTTATGCGTGTGCATGTGTGTTCATGGAAGGAACAACAGAATAATAATAAATACCAACCTTTCTACAAGAGAAGCTCACTTTTACATGATGAATTGAAAACCTGCTGATTAGATCCACTATCTTGGAATAATCATCATTGGAGTTCAGCAATGTTTTCCTCCGAGCAGTCATGTTGTAGAACAAATTCTCAATCTGAAAAGTAGGCATACCTTATAGGGGACTTCCTCAAGCAGATGGAAGATAAAATAAAAAAACCAGGGGTAAAAGAACTTTGGGCTACCATTATCTGAGTTCCCTTCACCGCGGCACATGCCACTGGCCTGTCCTCCATTGCTCCATCCCTGTATGATACTCTAGGAACAAAAAGAAAAAAAGGGAATCTTGGAAAGGATCTTGCCATCACACACCGTTCATAAAACTTTCACATGGACTCATTAGAAAAGAAACGAGTACCTATAACCATGTAACTGGCCTTCAGTTATAGTTGTCACTGTGACGTGACCAACATATGTCATGCTAGCCAGTGCCTCTCCTCTAAAACCCATTGATTTTATTGTTTGCAGGTCCTCAAATGTTGATAATTTCGAAGTTGTGTGCCTTTCACAGAGAATTGGCAGGTCCTCGTACTGTAGTCGACAAGATGTCCACATCATTTGAACAACCAAAAGTATCACAAAGAAACAGAAATGCATTAGAACATCTGCCAAGAGTAAAAGGATGTAATTCGTGTTTGTCTTTCCGCAGGATTAGCAGGATTGAATTCCGGACCTCCTTTTCTTTCTCTGTTTCAAACAGAACTTAGAAAAGAAAAGTGGAGTCACCAATTTGCATGCAAGAGAATAACATGTAGCAGCAAATACTAGATTTTTAACATAGAACTTTCCTCATTAGATTAGCTCAAACCACAGACAGGCTAGGAAACATGCAACTGTCAAACCCAAAAATTTGCCTTCGAGGCCATCTAAAACGATTAAACAAGGTTCAAATAATGAAAAAGGGAAAGCAAAAACACTTCTACGAATCGATAAACTCAGTCAACTGAAGGGAGTACGTACTCTGATACCATGGCCGTTATCTGAGACTTGTATCAGCTTCAAGCCCCCGTCCTTGACAACGACGTTGATGGAGGTGGAACCCGCATCAAGGCTGTTCTCAACGAGCTCTTTCACGGCAGATACCGGTCGTTGGATCACCTCCCCGGCGGCGATACGGTTCACCACGGACTCATCCAACCGGATTATTTTGGGCGGCTCCATTGGGACATTAGCCGCGGGAATCGGCCGTTCCACCTCCATAGCCGTCCGGCAGTTTTGGCGGCAAAAGGCTAGGAGTTCCGTACTCTCAACTCCCAATCTCCAAATGGACGTAAACGATTGGCCGTGAAAAGTACATTCAAGAAATGGTAATTTCGGGCAAAGTCGGGAGATAAGTACACTAGGGCATTACCCAAAATTTAATTCCATCATTAAATTTTATTTAAATAATTTAAATTTTATATTTAATTATTAATCATGCATTCATTTTGATGTTTATTTAATATTATTTAGTTTATTTTTATTATTTTTAATGACATTATAAATATAATGAAGCAAATGATTTTTATAAATACCAATTTTAATAAAATTTTAATAAATTGAAACTCAACCTTCTTTCCCTCTATTTTTAAGGTAACTAACCACAATATTTTTATTTTCTTTTATAAAATTAATATAAATACTAATATATGTTTCTTTCTTTAAGATAAGATAATTAACTTGAATTTGAGCCCCAAGGGTTTTTAGCTTCAACTCATGAAAAATACACTTGAGCTTGGTGGATATGGCTTTGAGTTGAGCCCAAGCTTAACTCAGATTAACTCAGCTCGTTTTCACTCTTATTTGCAAAAGTGATTTTAACTCAGGTTTCCTTTTTTCTTTTTATATATTTATGATTGAACCGGGTCGTGGTTCAAGGGTTTATGAAAAGTGACACGATGCACCAGATCTCGTCGTAGCTCGTAAATGGACACACAAGTCCGAAGCCAAACTCGGCCATAGCCTGCCGTTATCGGGTTAAATGGGAATTGAAAACTGGAATCTTGCGGCTCCTGGTCGGGGCAGTCCGCTGTCTCCGTGCTCGTCTGCAGCTAGTTAAAACGTCCCCTCGTCGATCCGATGAATGAGAGATGCGGGCAAGCGGCTTCGAGCACCTCATCGTGCATTAGCTCTCCATCTGTTGCTTGCGGCCGTTCTGCTCTCGTTGCGCTGGCCGGTGGGCTACGGACCTAGCCCGAGAACTGTCCCTCCACCATCCGCCACAAGCACCATGTCGAAGGCTCGCGTCTATACGGATGTGAATGTTCACCGACCCAAAGAATACTGGGACTACGAGTCTCTCACCGTCCAGTGGGGGTATATTTTCTCCGTTCTGTTGATTGTTATTGTTTTTTTTCTGGAAACCCTAACCCTAAATTTACTTGTTTTTGAGTGGGCGAGGATTTGGGATTCCTTGCCTGTAGGTTTTTGTGTTTGATTTCCAACAGAACCGGATTCGATTGATGAATTTTGTGATGGCTCAGGAGAGGGAGCGGAGAGAATCGTGTTATTTGTTTTTGTTTTTGTTGTTGTTATGATTTGTGTTCAGCTGATTATATGTATGTTTTGTTTTGGTACATGCTTTTATGCAGCTTCATTTCCTTTTTTCTTTTCTTGATAAAATCTTTCTGATCGGTGTGGTTGTGGTGAAGTTTTGTTTTGTCCACTGAGTTGTAGTTCTTGAGGTTTGCTCTATTACTACTACTTATGGCAGTCGCTATCCAGATCCACAGTTATTAGAAACTTGTGATCTTGAAATGTGTACAATTTGCTCATTCTGGAACAACCCAAGGCAAAACTTTGTGGCAATTTATCTCCTGGAGCAATAAAGGACCACGTTTGTAGATTTACCATAAAATTTAACATATAAAGTAAAAGATTTCAGTACTCATAGAGCACAGTTATCTTACTGTATGAACTATTTTTCACAACTGAACTATAACTGTTTTATGGCAGGGGCTCGCAAGCACTCTATAGATTTCGTAATTGTTCCGTTTGATTTGATAATTCCTGGAGAATAATATCATCTATGGTATCCCTCTGAGAAGATCAAGCCATTCATCAGCTTGTATTAGAGCGACTGTGTTGATCTTTTTATTTTTTCAGGACGCTGTCAAACTAATTTTTTTGGTGATTTCTTGTAATCAAACTTAGATGATGTGTTATTGACATAACAACCCACTATCTGGGCAGTTTCATATGCGTTTTTCATTAATTGCCACTCGAGTTTATTTGGATAAACCTGACAGATCCAAACCCTAGAAGAAGAACAAGAAATGAAACCCAAAAGGCCATTGTATTTAGAATATCTTATTCTTCCTTGCTTTTCTGTTTATTTTTCTAAATAAGTGGTTTTGGTCATTCTTACCCTTCACAAGTTGTTGCAATTAGGGGTATTTTGGCTTTTTTGAGCATCTTCCATATTTACAAAATAAATAAAAAATTGCGATGTTGGTTGTTCTGATGATTCGAAAGGTATCCAGCAGCCATCTTTGGCTCCCCCTCCTCTTTTATCGTGCTCTTAAGGGTTTCAGCCAAGAAATCATTGTTTCTGCTTCATTTCCACATGCTAATGGTGCTAGGTCTTGTGCTCAGTCCATAAATATTTGTGTATCATGCATTCGATGTTCCTTATTGACAACTGGCTTCTTATTAACACACAATTTAGTATTAATTCACTTCTGTTACTACTAAGGTTATAGTCGTATGCATAAAAAGTTCAGAAATCCCTTTTTTTTAGGGAGATGGGATATTGATATATAAAATAGTATGGATTCAGGGTTTTGATTGATGTCTTTTGTTGGATTTCAGGTTTCAGATATTTGAGTAATTGATGTAAAATGCTGATAAAGTTTATTAATCTGCATCTTCTTGTGTTTCTTAATGAAATCTAAGTGGTACTGACCGTATGGTTGTTTGGTTATTCAGTGATCAGGACGATTATGAGGTTGTACGCAAAGTTGGGCGAGGAAAATACAGTGAAGTCTTTGAAGGCATCAACACCACGAGCAATGAACGGTGCATCATTAAGATCCTAAAGCCTGTGAAGAAAAAGAAGGTTTTTGTCTTATCCTACTTACGTTTTTTTCCTCCAGGCATGTCGAGAAGGATTCTTGTCCAGATTTTGATTCTCATCTATCTTTTGACTAGAGGACTGCCAAGGAAACCTAGTAGTTGATTATCTACCTTGTCTGTTGATGCTGGTTGGTCTGAATATGGACTTCCTGTGTAGCATTGGATTTCTGTACTTGTGAAACTTTATCTGAGTATGGCCCCTGGCCTGATATGAATGCCTTTCACGGTGGATATTGATTTTCTGGTCGTATGGTCAAGAAGAGAGATGCCCCACATTTTTACATTTACTGCATAAAGGTAGATCTATGCCATCAAAGAGCAATAAAAGATTAGATCACAGCTACCATGGTGTAACAGTTTTTGGCAATCAGGTTAAGAACGAAGGCTAAGAGGACTTTTAGTTTTATCCAATAACATCAATCAGTTTAATATTCTGGCCTTAAATAGACCATGCATGTGAAGGACCACCATATGAATTCCTGGGTGAACCAGATCGTCAAGTTGGGGATGCCTGTATTAGACTGAGCCTAGATCCTCATAGTTGTGGTCCTGCTTACAGGATTCAGTTGAATAGACCAGTTTCAAATATTATATTTGATCAGGTTGCCTATCGATAGTGAAGCTGTAATTGGATAAGTAATGAAACATAAATCGGCTGTTCTTTTATTCTTTTATGTTTGCGTATAAGTTATTCCTTTTTGTTTGTCTATAATAGTTTGAGGCTATATATATGTATATATCATTTAAATTAACGTATAAACAGTCTAGAAACAAAATGAAAGTGTCTTCTCCTCCATGGAGACACTAGGATACTTTTAAGGAATTTTTAGATATTACCTCAATTATTTATTGTTGTTGGACCCACATTCCGAGATCCGTAAATTCAGCAGCAGATGTACTTGCTAGGCAGGGAGCTACCCTATAATCGCTGGTTGTAAGGGAAATGCTCCCTCAAACTTCGTAATTTTCTCTTGTTTTATTAATACATCTTTTAAAAAAAAAAAAAAAAACAGTCTAGAAACAAAAACATGGGCCTGCTGGTGTTGGAGGAGTCTGAAGAGATTATCAAGGTGATATCATTTTCCTCTTCTCAGGGCCATTAGGCATTTGTGGCTCAACACAGGCACGGTAGATCATGGAATACAACACACTGTCTTTATAAAGTATCATGATAGACTTCATACTTCATTGCTTGAAATTTTGCTAGTATGATGAGGCATAACAAACCTTGTTGAATATATCTGGATGTAATCTGATTTTCTTCTGAATTTTCTTACTGGAATCTTTTCTCATTGTTATAAAAGAAATATTTCTCCTCTGCCTGCGAAAACATTTTGCACTTTTGCTTTTGCAGTTTCAATGTACATTTTCAAATTCTCTTTTTTGTTCAGCCTATTTAGAGGAACATGATATCCGTATTGTCTTGGGCAGATAAAGAGGGAGATAAAGATTCTTCAAAACCTTTGTGGAGGGCCAAATGTTGTGAAGCTGTTAGACATTGTCAGAGATCAGCACTCAAAAACTCCTAGCTTGATTTTTGAATATGTCAACAGTACTGACTTTAAAGTATTATATCCCACTTTGACGGATTATGACATACGTTACTACATATATGAGCTTCTCAAGGTATTTTACTCTGAAACCATTTCTATATGGGTCTTCTTTTATTATAGTTTCACAATTTCTTTAAATTAAAACAAGATTATTTTGAAGGTTCTACATTATACCATTTTTGTTCATTAACAAGCATAAATTGAGTAACAAAATGTTGCGGAAAAAGATTATTGTCTTTTCCACCATTAGATGTGAAATATATGCTGGTATTCAACAATTGTCAAATCTGTTGTGAGTGCCATAATCTCCAAGACGAGGGTTCTTGTTCATGTACAAACGATGACCTCTTTTGATGCACCTTCTACCTCTAGAGTTAAGAGAAGTGGAGAGAGGAGATTGAGGAAGAGAAAAGCAGCCCATGGATGGGAAGTCAATCAACTATTGCAAAATGATTTTATAATGGCCTCCCAGGAGGGCTTGTGGATATTTTAGTGATGTTTCATTTCTAAATTCAACAGTAAAATTTTCTTGTACTATTCATCATTGTTTAAAAAATAAATATGCGTCATTTTAAAGCATGAATAGTTGTATTTATTTGGTAATGATAATCAAAGTATGTGCTTACACCCGTGAAGTTTGTCCAATACTTAAATTTAAATTTATCTTGATTTCTTCACTTTTTTTGGTCTCTGGGCTTGGAAAGTTTTATGATAGTTAACAATGTCTTGGCTTCAGTAAAAGATATTTGCTGCATATATCTAACTTGATTTTATAATCACAGGCTTTAGATTATTGTCATTCACAAGGAATAATGCACCGAGATGTCAAACCACACAATGTGATGATAGATCATGACCTGAGAAAACTTCGCCTGATAGATTGGGGACTAGCTGAGTTCTATCATCCAGGCAAGGAGTACAATGTGCGTGTAGCTTCAAGGTAAGTCCCTTGTTTTATGTCATGTTCTTGACACAGGAGATCAGCTACTGAGATTCATAAGTTTTATTATAAATAAAACTAAAGTATCTGGTATTTTTTTTTTCTTGAAACTTAGAATCATTATAGGAAGGAATATCCGTTATTTACCTTGATGAGTACTGACGATAAAAGAGACAAATAATAAATCCAGAGCCTTCTATATATTTTTTTTTGAAATATTAAAAAAGAATAATAATATGCAAAGCTCTAGACAATCCAGCTATATTAATAAGCCTTTACTATTTCAAAATAAAAAAAGCCTTTAAGTAATCCTTATATTATTAAATTCCAGTCGTGGGAAATTACGGCTGGTTTGATATTTCCTTGTACTGATTCCAATACAAGCTTTTGAGTAATCCTGATTTTAGTAACTCACCTTTCATGAAGGATGTTCAGGCAGGCTATGGACCTGGCCTCCCAGCTGTAGGGTGAGCCAGCTTATTTCCATGTTTGAGTGATTGTTTTGCCAACTTGGTAAATTGGCATCTGTTATGTACAGTAATGAGGCCCTTTATACACAATTTGAAATTTCGATGAAGAGCTTCATATAAATATTCTCATGGTCTTGGGAAAACAAAAACCACATGTGTATCTTGATGATATACATATTTCATAATTTATCAAAAAAATATTTTATATGGATGATTATACAACCACTGATTCAATGTCATTTTGCTTCTCCAATTTTTATCTTATTTGAAAAAACTCCTGTCCTCCTTTCTACTCCTATGATATGGTGTCCATCCAATAAGATGTTGACACACCATTCAGGTATACTATTTTACTTGCAGGTACAACTGGAGTTAGCAATGCTCGTAGTCTTTTTGTCGACTGAAAGTTAAAATTGCTATATCATGCAGATACTTCAAAGGGCCTGAACTACTTGTTGATCTACAAGATTATGACTATTCCTTGGACTTGTGGAGCCTTGGTTGCATGTTTGCTGGAATGGTGACTATTCTCAATTAGCTTTTCATTGCATTGTATTTATCATTTCAAAATTTGTATTTGTCAATTGCCTTTTGCTACATCTGTGTGGCTATTCATGTATTTGTTCAATTCTTTTTATCATCAGATATTTCGGAAGGAGCCTTTTTTCTATGGCCATGACAACCATGATCAGCTTGTGAAAATTGCTAAGGTAACGTGTCTCACCCTTAACGTGGTTCGAAAGCATGAGTAAAACAGACGCAACCAAATACCCAGAAAAGAACTGTAGTACTCTGTTACTGTCCTGTTTCCTCTTTTTAACCCAAAGAAATCAGTATATAACTCATACACCCAAAGAAATCAGTATTAACTCCTGAGCATATAAAGCTTCTAGAGATGACCACATAGCTTTGGCAATCTCAAAATTCATGACCTGGTTCCGAAGAGAAGAATATCTACTGTTGGCAATCCAAGTCATAACTTGGCTATCTTCTACTTCTCAATCATTATCAGTGGGAATGGGATAATTATCCCTAATAAATTTCAGCTTTTTCCTGCCTTTTAAATACATCTTAATTGATTTGGCCCAGTTGAGATAATAGTCGCAATTCAATTTTTCAGATGTAATAGTAATAATGTCTTTCCTATTAGCTTTATCAAAAAAATGTCTTTCCTATTAGAACCTAAAAATTTTTTAGATAGCGTATATACTTCACTAGAATCAGCCATAATGCTTGTATTGAAACACAAATCTGATCAATTTTACCTTCCAAAAGTTTTTGTATGACCAACATAGGTGTGCCCCACTACCTAGAATTAGGGTTAGGGCAGTTACTGTGATGTGCGCATTTGAATACTCATAAATTATAGCATAGATTTCAAATTCCAGATACAATAACCCAAATAATCAACAATTAGGGCAGACATCAGCATAAACTAGTGGTGATGTCAGCACATGTAGAAGAGGGTCTTGGCTCACATCCCATGATGAGCACAAAAAATCCTTTTTGGGCAGTTTAAATCATAAAGAACTGTCTTTGGAGCAGTAGAACCTATAACCCTAGGGTTATGACAGAGAAAAAAGAAGGAATAATTGGATTTTTACCAACCAGTAGCCAAAAAACCTATGGAGATCCTTCTTTTATGTAATCGTCGGCTTCAAAAGATGATAAGGTTGAAAAAAGGCCTTCTCAGAAGTGAAATACTGCTTTGATACCATGGAAAAAAGTAAGGAGAGAGAATGAGAGAAAGAGAGAAGTTGGAGGTGAAAGCTCAGCAAAGTGAGCTGCATTGGGGTTGTGCACGATCCCCAGTCTATTTATTTAAGTGGATTTCATAAAATTATAATAATGTCCCTCACTAGGTGAAACCCTAATCTTATTATCTCCTATTATACATGTCCTATGTACATGAAACTTGGATTATAGACATAATTCAACATCGGGAACAAGATTACATCAAGATATGAGAGTGAGAGTAATGTGAAATGACCAAAATGCCCTTGTACTAGTTTTGCAACAGTATCAATACTTTTTCTTGGTTGCTTTTTTCCATTTGCAGTCTTTATCATGTCACTTGTGTTGTCACTTCTTTTTTTCTTTAATTCTTGTCATTCAAAAAAGAATGTTCATCTTCTGAAGTTCTATTGCGAAATAGTGGTCAAAGTTCTGGCTGTAATGCCATATCCTATTCCTTCAACATTTTCTTTACTGGAATCTAGTTTCATGTTAGTCGGTTGATCAGTGATGGACTTTGAGAAATCTTAATAGTTTATATAAGGATTTATAGACAGAATGATTGATGGTCCATGCTCTAATTGGTTAGACGTATAGTCCTATCCAATCATGTGCCAAATGTAGGATGCTATGTAGAGTTAGAACTGTAGGCTTTGGGGGTTTGCCATACAATTTACATACCAATTAAATTTTGCATTCTGCCATTAATTTATCTCGTGTTGTGCTATTGTCTTAGCAAACTTCTCCATAGTTGCACTATGGAATGAACTTCTTTGGAAACACAAGTGCCACTTCAGCAATTTTCATCATTTTAATAATACAATTACCTATGATGAATTTTCAGTAGGTTTTGGGGATAATACGTAATTTACATGTGAAGTTAATTTTGTATACTGCCAAAAATCTTCTGAGCTCTATTATCTTAATCTTCCCCAGTATTGCTTTATGTCTCGGACTTCTCTCACAATACAAGTGCTGCTGACTCGTTTGTGACTTGAGTAATTTTAATCATTTCCATTGCTATTTACTTATGGAATTCATATTATGGTTTAACAATTTTTTTATAAGTTAAAAAAATTAACTATGATGAATTTCTTCTCAGTATTGAACATTCTAAGGTGTCTAAAGAATTATATCTTTCACCAGACTCAATGTGTTTTGGTAAGACTGGTTTCTAATTTTTTCTTATACTTTTTTTCAGGTGCTTGGAACAGATGAGCTAAATGCATATTTGAACAAGTATCGCCTTGAGCTTGATCCACAGCTTGATGCTCTTGTTGGGAGGTATTTTTTTCCTTGAATCTGGATTCTAGCCTCCCCTTCCTTAAATGAAAGATGAATATTAGCTATGGTTCCTAGCCGTGTATTGTCATTTTTGTTCGTGAAATTGTTGACATGTGGACTTGATTGCAGGCACAGTAGGAAACCCTGGTCTAAATTTATTAATGCTGATAATCAGCATTTAGTTTCTCCTGAAGTAAGCTTCAAAACTTGACTGTGATCAGTTCTTTTTTGATTTCCTTTGTACTTCAGCAATGTATCTGTGATTGCAGCTATTTCATGGTCTTATTTTGTTGACTAAACTATTCTGCAGGCTATTGATTTCCTTGACAAGCTTCTCCGTTATGATCACCAAGAAAGACTTACAGCCAGAGAAGCAATGGTAGAGCATCTAATACTAAAAGCATTTGGTTTTCTCTGCCAATAGCATGGTCAAAATTGAACCCTGTATCTGTTGTTTGCCGTTTTCCTGTTAGCGAACATGGTTTTACGTGATTTTCATGGCACACTTTAATTAACATTTTCTTCAACAAGTGCAATGTGTTGGTTCTGTAGATGGTTTTGTACATTGCAGTTCATATCCATTCTTTCACATATGCTTGGTTTTGGTTGGAGTTTAGAAATGTAAACCAATCTTGTGAATATTATTTTGAAATTTTATACTCTTGTGACTCTAATTCACCTTCTTCCATCTGGCAGGCACACCCGTATTTCTTTCAAGTGAGGGCTGCAGAAAATAGCAGAATGCGCACACAGTAATAAGAATGAGAAGCGAAGAGTTCCAGAACTTTTTCATCAGCTTGGTTATAAATGCAGATTGTCTTTCATAATGGGCAGGACCATTGTTTCAATTATAGTAGATCAGCAGGTTTGATTAATTCCCTACAGTGTGACGCTGCTTTTTCCGACGATCCTTGTTTGCATTTCTTGTAATCTTTCTGTGTTCAATTTGAGTACAGTTGGATGTAATGATTTGACGACTTAGCTCTCCCCATATGTAGAGGTCTTGCCAAGACGATTCTTGGCGCCGTATATAATGTCTAAGAAGTGCAAATTTTTTATATTGGATTAGTTGTCATTGTATAAATGGAGTTGGTAGTTTCTTAATGATTTTGTCAGATTCTAACTGCTGGGTCTTCCTTGTAAGCTCCAGAAGACGGTATTTTGAAGTCTTTAGTAGATCTCCTTGAAACAGGCGAAAACCGTATCCCTGTGTAGTTTTTTTTTTTTTTTTTTTTTCCCTGTGTGTAAGCGTTTCCTCTGTGCAGAGCAGTTCCAGGTTTTATTATTTTCACTCGCATAAATGTACTTGATTTCTCTCCACCTCAGGTTAAAACCTTTTCAATGGCGAACTAGACTTTAACAAGCCTGCATATTTACCCTCATCCAGGGTGTGTCCCACATCCTACACGGCTCATTTTTTGTGCCCTTTTAGACTGATTTGAGGTGAGAATTGGTTTTTCTTTTTCTTCACTATTCCCATTTGGCTAAGAGAGAAAAAGGATAGAATACCATATGCATCGATTAATGGGAGTTTGATAAATACCATATAACAGGACAGGGGTCAACCTAATATAATTGGCTAGTTCATTGTAGCCAACACTAAAAGGTTCATTTGATATGATGTGAAGTAGGTGGTGACAAATGGTAAGTATTAACTTGTACACATGTTTGAGTAGGAATTCCATGTCCGTTACAGGCAAACTCTTCTCTTCAACCTATAATGTTTATTGGGTTTTTCATGAGATCGAAGACTGAAAAAAAACATTCTTCTTTATGTAGAATAACCAACATAAAAACTGGATGTTTAGGGAAGATGAAGAAGAAGGTATTAGGCACCATTTACTGCCATTTTGAGGTAGCTTTCTCACTTTACATCATTCCCTAACATACATTAACGTTGTCCACTTTCACCACTTAGTTCTGCTGTTTTGAGCTACCGGACAAATAGTTTTGGTGCCAAAGACGATGTATCCAATACTGTTATCAGTGCTTGCCACACGGACAATGTAAGGTACAGTCATATCATACTTAAATTGGAGTGTTTCACTATACATTACGGATATTACAAGGGGGGTTATGTTACAAAAAAGCAGCTCGCATTTGGGTAAGAAAATACACAAGTGAGCATTCTCAGGAACGGTGCAGGTAACATGATAATATTTTTGCTCATTTGTCCACAAGATCCCTAGATGATAGCATCAGTGGAATAATGCTAATTCAACCCTGAGCCTCAATAGCATTTGGAGGTAGAGCTTTCCATCTGATTGCATATCTGAGACCTCCACTAGAACTGCAAGATACTCGGGAAGTAATATGATTCACCATCACCTCAGAATCAGACTGCATTCCTTCACACATTCTCTACATCTTCCAGTACCATGTAAAAGCCTCCCTAAGGGTCATTTTCTTTTCATCAACATCGGCATGTCCCACAAAACCCTGGGTTCCTAGGTTCCTGGTTTTAGAAAAAGCAAAACTGAGTGCTCCTCTTAACATGGTAATTGGAAACAAGATGTCTAAAATAACAAGCCAATCCAAACCTGAAAAATCCAAGCAACCTTCTTGCATGCAAGTGTGTCATTGTCATGTTGGAACCATCAGAGTGGAGAGGTCCTGATTCTCCAGCTGGTGTGACCTGACCTCTACTGGCTTCAAGTCTGTGAGAGGAAAGCATCAGTAGGAAGATCCTAACTCACCAGCTAATATGAACACTACCAGCATTTTGCTACTCCATTCAGTGCAATTCTCTACATGGCCCATTATAAAGATCTTTTAGAAGCTAAATTCCCCACTTTCACCAAAGACAGATGCGTTCCTTTTACAAACTATTGTTCTCTCGAGTCTCCTTTATGAAGCACACTCAATGGATCTCCAGGGGAAGCTTCTCCAAGTATAACTTTCATGTACAGGGGTCAAGGACGTCTTGTTTATTATGTACATCAAAAGCTGCCAAATCTTAATTGGATGTTGCCGGAGAGCTCATGCCGAACCCATCATACCCCCAATGCTTAATCTACTATGATCTCACCATGGTAGAAATAGAAAGGAAAAACTGAGATAAAGCAGCACAACTCCAATATAGAAAATTGAGCTTTAATTAGTTGAAGAAGTAAGTGGAGTCAAGTACTCCTTTTAAATCAAAATCTCCTCGCTCAGGCAAGGGAGGAAAGCTCAGCAATGGAAAAGATTTCTGGAAGCTCTCCAATAACTGCATACATGCACAAATGGAAACAGCATATGTTACATAAACAAGGAAAAAATCAGCTACTGGAAGACCAGTCCATGGAAAATTTAATGCACACAATACAAGCCTGCAATGGGCATACAACATTGTCAAGAACACTAGATGGAACTATTGATGATGCAAGGATGTTTTTGCAACAGCATCTTCAATTATTAGAATGACAAAGATAAAAATATAAGATACAGATGCAGAAGTAATTACTTAAAAATAAATATAAGTACAGAAGTTAGAGAACGTTAACCTTCATCATGAAAAAGAACGAGTTAAAGAGACATTTTGCTATGCATAATGAATATATTTGCTCTAGGATCAACCTCTTTTAGTTTCAAAGAAAAAAATGACTTTTTGAAGGAAGAGAATTTACATTCTCTAAAATTGGTTGCTCATAAAGCTCGACAAACTTTTCCCTGAGTATCATGTTCATTTTGTCAACATCACAGGCATGTGTCCAATAAGAATCATGCACTCCTGGTGGGCCAACAAAATCAAAATAACAGGTCAATTCAAACAAAAAAAAAAAAAGTAATGGGAAACAAGAGGCATTAAAATCAAAAGATAATCCTTCAACCTGCAAAATTTAAGCCTGCCTTCTGGCAAGCAACTGCCGTCATCATCATGTGGGAACCATCAAGGGAGTGGACGAAATTTGGAGGAAAAGCTGTTCTCTGGCGTTTCACCATCACCTACAGTGGTCAAGAAGCAGAGCAATTGAAACTCAGCAATAAAAAAAAATCCATGTTTCCATCAAATCCCTTCATTTTTGTTTCATAAATCTCTTCAGTTTTTACCAACCAAATATAGGCCTTCTAGAACTAGCAGGCAACAGATCCAAAGGAAAAAGAGCATAAACAACTAGAGTAAAAGAAAATATACCTTGTCTGTCTCCCGTCGCAAGCTCAAAATCTGAAGAGACGTTTTAATCTGCAGCAAGAATGAGCAGAACTCACAGACATGAGATTAAGCATTTGGGACCAAGCATAAATTCTTCCTAAGAAGAAGGAAAGAAAGTAACATAGAAACAGTCTTCTCATGTTGTCAAAGGACTTACCTGATGCCTTCCTAGAGCTCGGTATGGTTGGACCACTGGAAGCCCAAGTGGTGTAGTCCATCTCACAGGTTGATTTTCTGAAGCAATCATCTGTTCATGATTTTAGTAACTATAACAGCCTTTTCAGTGGTCCACTTACTCAAACTAGAACTGTTAAATCTACTGGAAGTGTATTTTGGTTATTTCATAATATTCTGTTTGTATCTAGAATAGTTCAATAGTTTCAGGAAGTTTAGACATGCCTATGGTCCAATTTTCATAATTTTTGGAGATGTAAGGTGTTAAGAGGGGTAGAGGAGTCTTTTCCTCTACAACTCACTTAAGTTAATATAAAGGGGTAGGGGGGACTCGTGCCTCACCCTAATCTAGAACTTTTTCTTCTCCAAAAAGGCTGCCACCACCTCCTCTCTTCTTCTTCTCTCTCTCAGCCTATTTCTCCTTCTAGTAGGCCATCCTCTTCAAAAATGGCAAGAATCTGTAGTAGAATGCTCCCAGCAATGATCCACTGCTCTAATACCATGTAAAAATCAAGATTTGGGTGAAGGAAGAGGAAAAAATAGAGAGGAAAAGGACCAAAGAGAAGAAGAACTTCCTTAAGAGCCTGAATGGCTTCATTGGGAACTGTGCACGAATTCCCAAACTTCTTAAATAAGTATTTTGAGTTATAAATTACAAAATTGCCCCTGTACACTGAATAAACCTTAATCTTCTTATATCTCCCTAACTAAACATCCTATGTCATGAAAATTTAACCATTGATATAATTTAACATGCATAATAAGATTACAAAAAGAAAATTAACCACTAAAGTGGTAAAATGACCAAAATACCCCTGCACGTATTTTCTAACACTTCGTTATGAGCAAAGTGAATAACTTCGGGATAAGACTAGGGGTGGCTTCGAACCAAGCCGGTTCGCGAGCGGCTCGAGCTTGACTGAATCAAGGTTCGGCTCGAAAGCTCGCGAGCCGGCTCGTGAACGGGCTGAGTCAGGACTGGGAGTGAGAGCGAGGGGGGGGAAACTCTTCCTCCGCTCGTCACCGTCGAGCCCCTCCTGTCCGCTGTTGTCGCCGCCTCTGTTGCTGTCGGTTCGATTTCTTCCTCCCCTCGTATGCCTTCGCCTCTGTTTCCGTTGTAGCCATCATCCTCGACGACAGGTCCTCGCCAACGCCGCTAACCCCCTTCCCTCTGTGTCGTCTCGGCGGAAAACCAGAGATACCTAAATTAAGCGGAAACATAAGTCCCCCCCCCCCCCCCCCCCCCCCTCCGCGCGCAAAAACTCTCCTTCCTCATGGCTCTTGAAGAAATTGAAAATACATTTTAGTAGAAATAAGTTTCTAGAGACTATTAGTGTCTTATGTTTTTTGTAAACATTTTTCTAATTGAAAACTCTTATTAAAAAAATCATATAAATTTCTAAGTAAGATTTTCCTACCAAGATGGAGTAGAAAGTCGTATAGAAATTTTTTGAATAAGTATTTGACAGTTGATGCTGTAATGTTTTTAACATGAGGCAATTTTCATAGCAATTTTGTGTTTGACATTTTATTTG
The DNA here is from genome assembly GCF_029961685.1 of Aristolochia californica. Lineage (NCBI taxonomy): Eukaryota > Viridiplantae > Streptophyta > Magnoliopsida > Piperales > Aristolochiaceae > Aristolochia > Aristolochia californica. The sequence continues at coordinate 2,731,637 of NW_027181837.1, forward strand.
ATTAAAAATTTATCGATAAGTATAGTAATATATTAGATTGATTATTAATTTTTATTTATTTCCCTAGAAGAGGCAATAAGAGGTCCATTTAACTTTCCTAAGAAAATTTTAAAATATTTCTTGCAATTTTCTAACAAGTCACTAATAGTAATAGGATTTTATTTAAAGGTTTTTTTGGAAATATGTAGGGTTTAGGGTTTAGGGGCACTAAGGAGGCCATAGTAAATTTATGGCCAGATTCAAAAATTGCAAAATAAGCTAGATAACATTTGGAGTAAAAAAGATTAATATTGGTGCGTTCTAATCTATTATTGAAATTCAATCCTGAACCTCCCCTATTATTTAAAATGTATGCATAATTTTATATATAATTTATTTGACATATGTTTTATATAGAGTATTAAATGTAGGTTAAGCTCGAACTCGGTTAAAATTATTAGGCTCAAGTTTGATTACAATTTTAGGCTCGACGCTAGGGTCAGCTCGAGCTCGAGTTCGAAATATTTAAATCAAGCTCGGCTTGAACAAGGTTCGGACTCAACTAGATTCGATGCCACCCTTATGCCCAACTTTAAGTAGAGGTCATTCCCAATTTTATGTAAAATGTATGCATAATTTTATATAAAATTTATTTGACGTGTATTTTTTAAAAAGTTTTAAATGTATGTTGGAGCACGAACTCTAGACATGTATTTTTTAAAAAGTTTTAAATGAATGTTGAAGCTCGAGCTCGATAACAATTTTAGGCTCGAGCCGAGTTCGAAATATTTAAATCAAGCACGGCTCAAACATAGGTAGGTTCGGGCTCGACTCGATGCCATCCCTAGATAAGACTATTGTTGGAAGATACGGTAGACTGCCATTTTATACGGGAAGATCCTATACACCATATGTAGCAACCTGAGCATTCATGATGTTCTCTCACTTCCAGCTTGAGGGGGAGTGTTGGAAGATGGGCCCAAGCTCACACGACCAAGGAAGGCTCACACATCCAAGTGTGTGGAAGATGGGCCCAAACCCACAAGATCAAGGAAGGCCCACACACAAAAGAGATGGAAGATGGGCTCAAGCCCACAGACGAAGGAGAAGGCTCACAAGCTCACACAATGATGGCAGGATGGTAAATAGAAAGTCATCTCATAAAGACGGCATTGATGTAATTAGTTTAGGTTTTAGGGGTATTATTGTAATCTTATTAATCTATAAATTGAGCTTCAGGGGGAACGTTAGGAAACAAGTCTATAACCTCTTTCTTCCTCCTGTTTTCTCCCAATGAGTCCCTCTCTTTTTTTCTCCATGAGCTAAATCAATAGAATCCTGAAAATCAACAACTATTTTAAATATTAGTTGGGAGGTTGATGTATGCAACTATGACAAGACAAGATATGTCTTTCCCAGTTAGTGTGGTAAGCCAATTCATGGAACGCCCATGCAAGGTTCACTTAGAAGCGACACAGAGAATATTGTGGCACTTTTAGGGCGTCAGTTGGAAAAAGATTATTTTTAGGTTCCCTAATCATATGAAAATAGAAGCTTTCTCAAATTTTGACTATATAGGCTCTAGGTTTGATAGAAAGTCTACTATTGGTTACTGTGTTTTTGTGGGAGGTAACCTAGTCAACTGGAAGAGCAAGAAACAAATGTAGTAGCCTGGTCAAGTGATGAAATAAAGTGGGTAAGATCAGTGTTGCAAGTGCTGGATTTACAGGTCCATGTACCGATGACAATGTATTGTGATAATAAGGATGTCATTTTTATTGCTAGTAACACAGTGCTTCATGAGAGAACTAAATATATTGAGGTGGATTGTCATTTCGTTCGAGATGCAATAATGAAGAAGGAAGTTAATACTCCCTATATCCAATCAGGTGATCAGCTTGGTGATGTCTTCACTAAAGCTTTAGGTAGGTGAGAGTTTGGGACTTTCTATTACAAGTTAGGACTAGTTGATATATGTGCACCAGTTTGAGGGAGAGTGTTAAATGTACTAGAAGTGTATTTTGGTCATTTCACAATATTTGGATTGTATCTGGAATAGTGTCATTAGTTTCATGAAGTTTAGAAGTGCCAATGGTCCAATTTTCATAATTTTTGGACTTGTATATATGGAAATATAAAGTGCACATGTTAGCAGGGTAAATGAGACTTTTCCTCTACAACTCATTTAAGTTAATATAAAGGGTTAGAGAGGCTAATGCTTCACTCTAATCCAGAACTAGCTCTTCTCCAAAAAGGCTGCCACCACCTCCTCTCTTCTTCTTTTCTCTCTCAACCCTATTTCTCTCTATAACCTACTTTTTCTATCTTTCACTAGTTCAGATATATGCTGTATGATATTATCACAGCCTTTCTGATTCTGAACCCACTCACTGAAAATAGAACTTTTTGACTTAGAGACAACCTATTTTTCTCTCAACTTCTCTCAGCCAGTTCTTCCCTCTACGTTTTCTCTAAATTATATCTTTCAATATAAAAGAAAAGGTTAGTTCAAACCTGTTGTTAATTACATGTTCAAATAACCTCTTTTTAATTTATTTATTTTGAAATGGTGAGCAGCTTTTAATAACTGATGAATAACATATTCCACTTCACATAACCTTATTAACCATTCAGTCTCTTAAGTTGGTCTCCAGAGACAATTCATGTCTGACAAATAAGATTCTAACCTTAAGTTTGACATCTCATTTACAATTCAATCTCTCAGATGGTCTCTAGAGACAATTCAGGTCTGACACATAAGATTCTAACCTTAAGTTGGATAAATACGGATCTAGGTCTTTATAGGTCTTTCCTATGTTATTGCATCAATGCTTGTATCCTACACGAAAGAAAACCAGTAGTTAGATGTGATGATCTCCTTGTAGATATGTTATGTTCTCAGGAAAGAGTGGTGGTTTTTTATGTTAAAGATCTTAGCAATGTGACAGTGGTGGTGGCATTGTCTGTGATATATTTTTTTCAATTCCAAGCTATTTACATATCAACCCCATTTCTTCTTAAATAACCTAGAAGTACATCAACATGAATAACCTAGGCACATTAGCATTTCAAGACTACACACGGATGTACATCACCTCTTTATATAACATATATATTACCTTCGCACAGTCACCAAGCCAGCTCATTATATCTCTTGCAGCTTGAAACATCTCTCCTAGAGCAGTTAATGTAACCTGTACATAAATATATAACAGTAACATTACGACAATATTACCAACCTTCAGAACAGAAATTTTATTAGCACCTGTTATTTGAGAATATTTGGTAGAGTATTCCACCATCCCAAGTGCATGAAATAACTGGGAGAACATGAAAGGTAGAAAGAGGCAAGCTTACTTTAGCTGCATAGCAAGAAGCAGCAAACCGCTCCTTGTCATCGGATATGGCATTACGCTCAGTTAGCCTTTTCTTAATTTGGTCACGAGCACCTATATAGGTCACGCCATATACTGAAGTCATCACAGTCTGCTTCACCAGCTTTCTGTCCACCTGGAACCATCCAACCTAACTCAATCAGATTTTTTTTCTTATTCTTGGTTTTTCTCTTCTGCTTTCTTCTTTTATTTCACTCTCTCCTAATTGTCAGAACTATCCACTAAAGAGTAAAAATGTGGTGCAGAAGTATCACATCAAACATAATTGAATGGTAACAAATCTTGATTAAAGCTCACCTTAGGAGCAATGCAGTAAAATAAAGGAGAAATATGGTAAATATGCTCTGTGCAGTCTAATTTACTCCCAGAAAAGGTGCATAGATGAGTGCCTCAGGAAACATAACCAACCTCCTTGACAAGAAGCCTAGCTAGCCTTGCTTTGGGATCCATCTCAGGGTCCTTAGCTGCATCACGCTTCATGATTTCAAGGACCCTATACAGAACAACTATCATCTTTATTAGTCTCTGGAATTAATGAAAGCAAAAAGGAACACTTGAAAGCCAGGGTGCTGACAAAAAGGTTTCTCACTTCACATGCACCAACAACAAATATACCTTATAACAGTAAGTATGAAGATTGAGTTTCCTACAGATTTTCCATTTTTATTTTCATTATGTTTTTTTGTTGCTTTTGCATAATGTTTGTACACACAACTTTCGGTATATAAATTTTTTCAAAGGAAGAAATTTCCAAAAGCAACTTCCAGCGATTGGCAACATAACAGAGCACCCCCACCACCAAGAGGGGGCCAGAGACATACATCAGACCTGGAGGTTGGTTAACATACTACAAGTCTTCAAGCCCTATAGAAAAGAAAATACCTTGTTGCAATTCCTGAGTAAACATCTGCAGGCTTTGCCCCCCCAACAAGGTTCACAGCAGCTGCCCCCAACTGAATGAAAACAAATACAATGTAGTAGAAAGTCAACAAAACAAAGAGTTGACAATGATGAAGCTCTGGGGTACTTCATGTTAGAGAGAGTCATCGTAAAGATTCCATCCATCAATCTTTTTTTTCCTTTTAACTAATGCCCATATGAACACAATTCATTATGCTGAGAGTAAATACTCATGAGGCCTACACTCACTGTCAGTAAATGTATTTTCAAAAGACAGGCTTATCCATGCTTAGGAAGCAAAACCCAGCTCATAATAACCCAGGCACCAGACCTCCCAACAATTTAAAAAAAAAAAAAGCAATGTAAAAGAAAGATCATTACCTTGTCTCTCCCAAGGGCCGCATAGTGCTGTAAGCCATTGCATGAACCATCCTAGAAATAAAGAGAGATACTAATAAGTACACTCAGGTCAAAGTTCACACAAGGAGTTTGCAGATTAGGGTCCATCCTTGCATGTTGTACCTAAAGGAGAAGCTCGATAAAGGCACTTCCCACAATGGATTTTTTTTTTTTTTTTGTTGACATGTTGAATTGACAGAAAGGCCCCAACTCCAGAACAAAGATGTGCTTTTTACCAATTACACATATTTGTATTTTTGTGCTTTTTACCAACGACACATATTAGTATTTTTTCTTCCTTACAAAAAATTTATAGAGTTAGCAATTACATACTAAGCAGGCCTCTCATGCGCACCAAATCCACTCTAGAAAGTTAACAATGTTGTCCACAACGAAAGTCACAGATTTTAAGATAATCCACCGCAAAACAAGAAGAGAGAGAGAAAGAACCTGATGCACAGGCATATGTGAAATGGTAGTCTCTGGAGAAGAACTCCTCAAAGCTTCAGCCAGATTAATACAAACTGCCAAACACTGAAATGGGTCTTCGGCACCCAACCACCACCTCCTGCCCTCAAGTGGCCGATCTGCTGAATCAAATATATCATCCAAGTGGTTCTCAGTAAATGCAAGTCTACCATCATATGACAATTTATCCACACCACCAGCATACACGTTTGCCAAATGTATCTTCAACCAGTGTAAACCTGACTTCCCAAGTGGTCGCCCATCTGCAAACTCAAGGATCCCTCTGCATACATCTGAACCAAGATGGTTCAAATAAGGATGCATAGGATATGCCCGACCTCGAAAGTCTACGTTGTGAGGGTAGAAGAAGCCCTCCTCATCCTTCATTTTCCTTGCAACCTATTTTTTCCATGAAAAAATGACTATTAATGTTTCCACTACATGGGTTTGGGGTTCAGGAGGTAAACAGGACATTTATCAGGGACAGACTTCTTACAACAAGTTTAAGTTCTATATCACATCGCTGAGAATGCCTTTCACTGTTTTCTTTGTTCACAGCTTTCACTTTCCATTTCCACTTCCTAATGAGTGCTTCATCTTCTGTGTCTGGCTTCTCTGGAAGAGGAACCTGCAAATGATCAAACTATAGCAGGTGAACCTAACCTTATAAAACTTCATTACATCCAAAATTGTGAGGTCGCACATAGAGGTACATTTGGAAGCATTTATCAACATGTGATTACACTTACATCATCATGATCAACTAAAGAACCAAGACGGCCACCACTAGCCCATATTCTATCTATCACGCCAAGAACTCTTCTATTAACCCTCCATTTGGTATTGCCAAGTGTATCCAGGGCCTGGAATTAACAATGCAGATAAATTGCTAAGCAGCTGAAGGGATAGAAACTATGATAAGGATTATTTCATCAACCAACTTAAAAAGACTTAACATTTACCAGTGAAAATGCTCATGAGATCTGCCCGAAACAGAATTGTAAAATAACAACAATTGGCCACTGCTAAGAGTGCATCTTCCAAGTGTTTCATTAAATTCAAAGTTCAAAGCACATTAATATTAAAGTAACAAACCTCAAAAACAGGTCGCAGCTGCTCCCTTGGAGCTCTTTTTATTGTTTGCCGCTGTTGTCTTGATCCATGTGTCCTCATAACATAAGATGGTAAGAACAAGTGTGCTCCTTTGTCATACCTGTCCCATATGAGAATGTTAGAACAAAGATGGTCAAACGAACACACCACATGCCAATGTCAAAGCATCATAACAAGGCCACAAAACCACCGCTACTAAAGATGACTACTTTGGTAGGTGATCAAACTTATCCCCATCAGTAGGACAGTAGGTTGTCAGTAGAACAAGAGGTTAGCTCCCAAGACAGTGTATGTGGGTGGGTGACACTGTAATTTTTAGGAAAGATACTAAGAAATTAACTCAAGCAACACTTAAATCAACATTTTCAGACCAAAATTATGTGTTTTTCTTTTTCTGTAGGTGGGAATTTCTTGTTCACCAACCATTTGTCTTGGCAAAAGTGCACAAATTTTCCATAGAGCAGAGAATCAAGGTCTGAAAAAATAAATAGTTTCATCCTTTCTATGTCTTTCTTGAATTTTTTGCTTTTTGGAATTGTCATACTCAACATGTCCTCCTCTCAACCTCCTTTTATATTAAACCTTCAGCCCTTCTTACATATTCTTGGTAGTAAAAAGTTATCTGAGAATTAGTTATCCGAGAATGAAAGTTGCTCGAAAGAATAGTCACAAATCAGTTTGGATTTAGCTAGTCATTTTGGGAAAACTCATCAAACTTAACATGGTATTGTAGCAAGTCCAAGCTTATATGTCTTTGTCTAATGGCCCAGGTGTGTTTGTTCTCAACATGTTGGGCCAGGATGTCTATTTAAGTCTAGATGTGAGAGGTGTCAGTAAATCTAGGATCGAGCTCCAAAACACTAGATGCTAAGACAGATTGTGGCTTGCATTTTGAAGGAGCAAAAGATATAATAAAAGAGGTATTGTGTCGCTCCAAAATTGGCATTCTTTGCCAATTTTAAGGGATTGGCAAGGGATTCATACATTCTTTGCTTACAAAAGTGTTAATAAATAAATGGTGGCCAACACTGCTAAAATCCCCCATGTTTATCTTCAATTTGGAGTCCAGAATCAACTGAAACAACTGGCAAGCAACAGAGCACATTACCCAGTCCAGTTAAGTGGTGGAACCAACATAGGCATGTATGGAATCACCATGTGCCTTGCCTAGCAAACAAAAACAAGCATTTAGTATCCAATTGCTGATACAGATATTCTCCAAGAAAGGATAGTTTAAGACAGCTTAATAAAACAGCAGTTATTTTTAAATACGATAAATGGCACTTACAGTTCTATCAAGCCCCTGTACAACTAATGGGTCACATTCAATAATTCCATACCTTCTGTTGGTTTTCCTGCATAGAAAAGAACCATTTGGAGTCGGAAAAAAGAAAGAGAACTGCAGAGACCACTAGTAACTCATGTCACTCACTAAATCACATGATGAGAGAATAATACAAGGGAATAAGAATGAAAGGAAAAGCAAGAATGAGAAACTATTATCCAACTATCAGCTGGAAAATTACCAGAAGTAACAAAAGTTACCATACACTTGAAACTAGCATTATTCCAAAAAAGGAAAACGACATTATCAGATAAGCTATTAAATGAGATAAGTAACTCTTACTGTTGCTCTCTTATGACATTTTTTATTGTGTGCCTAAATGCGGGACGAATATCAGGAGGGCCATCTGGATATGAACCCACTGGAGGTTGCACATAAGCTGTTTGAATCAACAAGTCAATCAGACGGCTGCCAACCTGGAGATAAAGACAGTGATTTAGTTTTTCTTCTGGGTAACAATGTTAAGACAGAGTCAAACCAGTTATAATCTCATCAAATCCATACCTTTGCTTGAGCATCTTGACCCCAAGGCTCTAATGTGTCCTGTTCCTTCACTATTTGTTTGACTTGAACATGTTTTTGTTTTTTTATCAAAGTAGTAACTTTCTTCCTTAGGTGTTGTTGTTCCTTAGAAACAGGTTCAGACTCCTCCTCATCTTTCTTTGTTTTATCATTTTTTTTCTTTGTTTTCTCCAAAAACCTGTAAATCCTTGCCTGAGCCATTTAAAGAATACAATTTCATTCAATACCATAAACTGACTACTCAAAAAACTGATAAAATGTTACCATATGGATCAGATCAAGGTAAAGAAACATTTGCAGTGAATCAAGTGCTCAAAAAATTTAATTTTTTAAGAAATCATGTTCTAAAGAAGAATATTATAGTCCATAGCCTCAAAACTATAAAATTGAAATACTGTTGAAAATAATTATAGAGAATGTCAGCAGCGTCAATTCTCAAATTGAAACCTAGATAGAAGAGAAGTAATCAAAGGAAGTGACAATGAGGAGATATGAAGTAGGAAACCCAAAATAGTGGAGCTAGTAAAATGATAATAATGGTTAACTTGGGTGCTTAATGCACATTTTGATGGGAATGGACCTATCAACAGTCACAGAACAAGGACTTTACTGCCAATTAGGCAATAAATAATTAGTCAAACTAGATAATTCTGACTACCCACTCAATGAAGTGCAAAACGATACTTTCAGAAAAGTAGACACCAGCAAATATTCAGATTAATGACATAAACACAGACAACCCTGACAGCAGAGTACCTAATATTTCGAAAAGCACAAAGTGAGCTTGTCTATAGACACCATAAATGCCTTCTCATATCTCTTATAATTGGGAATTACCATAACACTCCAATTAACAATAATATGAATATACTGATATCAAGTTTGAAACTTCTAACCAAATTACTTAAAGAGCATGAATCAACGACAGTATCTGCATGAAATGGCCAACAACAAAGCAATAGAAATAGTATCATGGAGGAACTCACCTCCTGCTCAATGGCCTCACCAATTTGACAAGCTGCTTGGACTACTCTAGCAGATCCATGTTCCCCACCAGTCATTAGCAACCCCGTCAGTTTATGCATTGTTATAACCGACATCATATCAGCTGGTAGTTGTTCAAGATACGGCGCATGACCTGACTTAGTCTTAACCTTGCTACACAACTGTTGCTCGGCAGTTATTGCATCCCTTAGAGGCTCAAACCAACCAAGGAACAACGACTTCATGTATGGCAAATTGGGCGCCAACTTCCGCTCACACATATCATCCAAAAGCTCTTTATATTCCTCAGCCGAACGTTCCCACGCTTCCGTCTCAATCTTTATCTGCCTTCTCCTTAGTGCAAAATATTTTGTTTCATTCATACCTCCCAAACTTTTTTCTGGCTTCTTTTTCGTATCATGATCCTGGACTTGTCCACCTCTGCTTATCTCCTCCAATAACCCTTGCATCTCTTCAATCACCGAGACTTCTTCCTCTGACGACAACGTCTCAGCCTCAGCCGCAGCAACGCTTGCTACACTTTTCACTAAATTTAATCGAGAACCATTCGAATTAGCTAATTTTTCCAAACCAGTTAACGTCACGCTCAACTCCCCTCCCAGCGGAAGAGACGACCCTTGTCTGCAAAAATCAGTTTGACCCAATTCCATTTTGAAGGCATTCTTCAGCCCAGTCGGTTCTCCTTGCTCTGCTAAAACGGAATTTTGAGACGAACCGAGAAAACTACGGGTAGGTAGGCAAAATGAATCGCCTGTGAACCTTATCTTCCTCAGAGACGCTCTTTTTAAAGCGTTCCGCAACATTCCTTTGGGTTTTTTAAAAGGGTCAGAGTAAAACCCTCCAGGGCGTTGGACTTGAACCAGACGACCAGGCTTTATGCTGCAATTTGCCGGTGGCAGAGAGATATTAAAGTACATAAAAAAGTTCTCTTTGGGTACAGAAGTAAGCCGGAAAAACGAGAGAGAGTCGGAGGTGAGAAGCAGGTAACGAAACTAAAGAACCTGCTACGAGATTCAATGACAATGGAAACTAGAAGAGGATCAGATTCTAATGGGAAAACCGGTAGCCGCCGTAGGTCCTGCTGTTTCTACCCTTGTGTTTTTTCTTTTTCCTTCTCTTCCCGGCAAACGCTTAAACCTCGCTTAAACCACCTTCACTCATGGGTGGCGTCGCGATCCAGAGATCTTTTGACCGGCTTAAATTGAGGCAGATGTTCATCTAACGGTGGCACAACAAAGTTACTAAAAACAATCAACGGTAATATTAACTGCCTACTAGACTGTACAAATTTGAAGATGCATTTCAAGAGACTTATATTTACTGATTTGTCTACATACTAGAAATGAAATAAAAGCCCAGAAAATTTTTTATAATATATATAGTAATTTTAAAATAATTTTTATTTATTATATGGAAATTATTGCATAAAAAATAGATAAATAAAAATAAAAAATCGTAATATTTTTCCTATTAAAGATATATATAAAAAATCTTACTCATATATGTAATTAGGTAATTTTAACTATTTAATATTTTCTTATTCTATACTTGTTTACCTGATCATCGATTATGTATAGATATTATTATAATTGTTACATACCCATGTGGGGAAGACCTCATTATACATGTTATTATATGGTTTTATATTTCATTTAGACATTATAAGTATGAAGTAATATTTCCAATAAAAATTTAAATAAAATTATCTATTTTATTATAATTATGTCTTATTTTACATTTAATTACTAATAAACGGAATTAGAATACTTAAAAAAAATAATCGGACGGAACAAATATGAAAAATTGGAATAATAAACCTTAAAATAGAAATACTTGACCCCATAAGTTTTTATGCTTTCACTAACTATTTTTTGAAATAATACTGGTCAAATTCTCATTTTCTTTTCTTTCACGGGACCCCTATAAGATCTTCTTCCCATAAATTCATTCTCATGTCAGATATAAAAAGGTATCATGCAACTCAATACACACTATGTCATGTCTTTGACAGGCAGATTAGTTCTTAAGGTGAGGGGCAGTGCAAGTAGATTTTGAAACTATAATAATGGAATAACAAGTGAAGGAGAAGGCAATAACAACATACATATTCCACATATATCTTGTCTTTTGAAGGGAGGGATGGCAACCAGTCCATCTAGATCGATTCCTATGGAACCAAATTAGAGAAATATATATAGCTACCTACATAGAATGCTTGTCCCAACCCAAAACACAGGATTTCATGTCTTTAGCAGAAGGATTACTTCTTAAGGTGAGGGAAACATTGGCCCAAGTCATTCTTTGGGTGCCGTGCTTCAGCATGCTCCTTGCACTTGGCTTCGGATGTTGTACAGATGAATGTCTGCATGCACACCTTACACTGCATCCAATAATAAAATAGAGCCACAACATGAGAGAAAATCAAGGAAGAACACCCTCAGACAAGATACTGCTGCAAGTCTACTTCAATGATTACATCAAAACAAAACAGCTCCTAGCACTTAAAGGTATCTGCGGGTGCCTGTCTGCTTGTGGGTGCGTCGGCTGGTGAGGTGGGCATGGTCCGCTGTGGCTTAAATTAGAGATTTTTGTGATAGAGTGGATCAGAACAAAAAGCAATACCAATAAACAGGTCATGACATTTCGAAGCATTAGAGAACCTCTAGTTCACATCTGCAAGAACTGAGAATCCAATTATCATGAAAGAGATGGACACTGCAACATAGACAAATCCCTGCAGGGTTATCCGTTACTGAGAAGTGGATCAAATTAACTACACGGCCGACCAAGATCATCAAATCACAAAAACTGTTCTCTAATGACTCTTCTCTAGAACTAAACGATCTCCAATCACCTACTGTCAGCAATAATTTGGCCTCTCCTCCTGGCCTATTTAAATCATCTCCAGTCCCATACTCTCAAGATAAATTTAAATGAGCATCCTAAAGTCCATATGTCAGAATGTGAAAAAGAGGATATTTTATCCAAGCACAGAGAAGACATTAACAGCAGTAGGGTTCCTCAAATCAAAAGTATAACTAATAGTATAATACAAAATGAGATGATTGAACCTTTGGCTCAATGGCCACCAGGGGAATTCCTAGTATACGTCTTGGGTAAAAGTCTCAGCAGAGGAAAGGGGGGAATAGCACACGTGAGTAATCTACATAAAAAAAGAAGAAGAAGTAATAATCAAAATAATATAAATGAGATTGTAATGACATGTTCAATGGTTTAATCCCTTTGTTTCCACAGATGATGGTTAATCCTCCAATATGAGGAAAGAACAGGGAAGAAGAAGAGAAGACCAAGAAGAACATGATAATGAAACCAGGGCTAAAATGAGCCCCATTCTGCACCAAAGAAGTAAGAGAATTACAATTTTTTGGTAGTAGACTTACATCATCTTTGGCAAAGCAGATGAAGGGCATTCAGCTAGTTATCAAGTGGGACTTAACAACACGGGACTTCCTATTACAAGTAGTGGTGAGAATATCAAGGTAAGTCACTCCCAACAGTTTCTGCCTTTTGACTTAAAACAATGTAGTTGGCAACCAGGTATAGTCAACATCAGCGAGCCTTGAAAATGTGGTTGATTAAGGAGGATAAACCAATATGGCCATATAAAAACCCTAACAAAAATAACTTATCGGACAGCAAAAAAGTCTTTGACTGTAAAAAATACAATAATCAGAAAAAAAATAGGAAAAAGAAAAAGCACTATCCTTTAAGGTAGGCCTCTTCTTTCCTATGCATATCAATATTTCCTGCTTGGAAGGAACTCCTGCCTAGGAATCTGACACCCCTGCCCACCTTTTTCTTCACCCTTTTCTTTTCATGTTTAAACAGAAAACATTTACAGGTGGGATGCCTTCTCCAAGCTGAGCATTCTGGGTGAGAAATGGATAGAGGGGTAATTCCACCTCAAGAGCTCCCCCGGTCCATAAAAAAAGAATAGATATGGATACAACAAAAGATAGTTTAGATGAACACTTAAGGATGCCAAGTCAAGGATAGCCCCCATACTTTGATCAGATAACCAAAGAAAGGCAAATGTTAAACTGATACATGCTAAGAACTCAAAATGATTCATGTGAAAAGACAAGTGAGTATGATGCAAATTTCACATGCTTGGGGGTGGATGAGTGGTACTGAGACTTCACTCAAATTTGGTCTCATTTCCAAATTAAAATTCTACACAAAGTCTTGAAGAGGCAATAGAGACATAGAAAACAAGGAGATCTTTTTTGTTGTAAAAGACACGATTTACAAACAAAAACACATTCCTCACCTTTTCTTCTTTTTTTTTGAAATAGACATTCGCAACCTTTTCATAACACTAAAAATCTGAAAAGTTTTGATGCAACAAGTGATGAATAAGAGGATCATGGGAGAGATCATTTTTTATATCTTGATTTGACATATTGACAACGGACTATGATATGAATATGTTTCAAATATTATCACAGCATGATATCTGAAGAGGAAAGGTGCCTTTTAAGCACATTCACCATAGAGTGCCAATGCTGTCGAAGGGTGAATCCAAGGGATCATAATTGAAATACTATATTATAAAACTGTTGGAGCCAACCAAAGGTATGGGAATCAGGTTAGGCTGCCTAGCTTTCTGTGTGCCATTAGTTCTAGAGATTTTGACATATCGGCCGGGTATAATCACTGCAAACCTTAAATGGAAAGACCAATGAAAAGGGCTACACCATGCTAGGGTGAGAGTTGTTAAAAAGGTGGAAATGGCTAACTGATCCCAAGGAAAGTTGCCATAGAATAGTCTACCATGTCCTTGAGGGGGCTACCTATGCCAAAGAGGAAGCTATCACAAAAAAGGTTAAAAACGTCACCTGGTCCAATATGAAAAATGTTACAGTAAGCCACCACAATCATCAACACAGAAAGATACAATCATCAACACAGAAAGATGGCCTTTTGTCATGACCCACAGAATGAGCTTTGAGTTGGCTCAGCCTTGTACAACATAGGACTAAACGCCCAGTTATCCATGTTCCATCAACTTAGAAACTTTGAACATATTGACCAAGTACCTAACATGATGTTGATTCATCCAAAGTCCTAAAGATGATCCTTCCAACATGGTGAGATTACTATATGCTTCAGCATATACGATTTGCGTTGTTTATTCCAAGGATGCCCATATCAGTATCGGAAGCCTTAAAATCGAATACAAATATGCCAATACATATCATGTATTATAGCCGCATCAACCACACGTCAGGTAAAACAGATAATATAGAAATTAAACCCAGTAAATAACTAAAGAAAAATCTTGTCTCTTACCTAAAAAAGTTACAAGTATTGCCTGATATTCGACCAGCTCAGAAAAATAGATTTTTCACTCACTGTTCCAAGAGACTGAGAGCAGCAGAGCCAAATGGTCTCATATCTAAATCCCACTTACGTAAACTTCTCTTGGCATCAGAAGTTCATGATTTTACTAAATGACAGAGGATAGCCCTTGGAGAATAATGAAGGAAAACCTTTTTTTAGTATAGCAAGAGTGTGGATGAGGGGTAGCAGTGACCCATAATATGAAATAAATAAAATATTCCACGCCTAAGTAACCAATTTAAGAAAAATTTTATCAAGACTGACGAAAATTGATGGACCTCACTCAACAAAGGACTAGGATGGCATTCACATTACTGCAATAAATGTATTAGCAATAAACCGATGTGTGGAACAAAAAGGAACTGAACAACTCGAGAAGCTCCAGAAATTTCAAAAGCAATCGGAGAAGATCGGACGTGCAAACTGAAGGAAAATCCTCATCACCAAACAAACGAACTAATTACGAAGCGAAGCTAACACACCTATACCCGCTCAAACCCAGTTTATCTCCCCCTTCAAACCCCTAACACCCGTTCTATTAAGCAACCATAAACGAAGAGTAAAAACGTAACAACGGAAACAAGATCTTCAGGGGAAAACAAAAATAATACCTGAATACTCATCGCTTTCTTGTTTGACTCCAGTTGGCTCCCTACAAGAGACGAAAAACCATTAGAATCGAAGGGCAGGGACATTTCACAGAAGGGAAGAAAAACAAGTCAATATCGATCACCTTTTGCAGCTTTTTGTTTCTCCAGGTTCTTTTCGCGGGCCATCTTCGCCTTTTGCCCATTTCCTCCTCCCATCCTGATCTATCGATGAGAAGAAAACCCTTGTTTCTTTCGGGATTATGCTAGGGAAGAGAGGAAGGAAGACTGGAAAAGGAGAGAAGCGATCCGGCAAGCAGACAAAGGAGACCACCAAAATAAAAGGCAAGCTGAATGCCACCGAATCTTACCCATCATATAATGCTATAAAGCACGTTTAATTACTCGGTCACCCTTAACAAATTACAAATTTACATGAGACCCAAAAATACATTCTTATTTCTTACTATACCCTTATAATATACGTATTCACATAATGCTTGGCCAACTTCTGTTATTTCCCCTTAAACCCTAAACCCTAAACCCAACAATCAACTAAAATTGGTAGCACCTCAATTATAACTCGGGACAGGTTTGAATCGGTCCACCTCAGGTTATAGGGTTTGCTGAGTTGAACTCAGAATCTGATTCATACACTTAAAAAGTCTTACCAGACCATGATTCACTAGGCTGATGGCTTGATTTGGGGCGAGTTGGATCAGACTCGTAAATCTGGTTTGTCTAATCCGATATCCGAGTTAATTCGCCCGAGTCATAAGTCAAATTGGCAAGTTGGTAAATTCTTGGCGAGTCGGTAAACCATGGCGTTTACTGGTTGACCTTCGCCGTACAGGTGGCTGTTTGGTCGTACTCGTAGCCACGTGTCAGAGAAACCTAATTTTGATCAGAAATTCACATGTCGCCCGTTTTCTTTCGCTTCAGCCTGCGCCGGTTCCCATACGCGCGGCAATCGCTTTCGCACCTCCGTCCTTGGCTCCTACTCAGTCTCCTCTTTTGTTTCCTTCGTTTTTGTTCCTGCTGACAAACAGAGAGGAGGATGAGCGCCGGTTTCCTTAGAAATGGTGGCAGGGTCTGTTGTCGTTTGGGGGTGTTGTACAGAAATTCGCTTCTTCCCGATTCTTCCCTCCTCGCTAGACAGTCTAGGAGACCTTGCGCTCGGTCTTCAGTTGTGAATGCGAAGTCAGGAAGATGGGAGTTTTCTTCTTCGACTTCTTCCTTTTGTTCGTCGTCTGCGTCGTCTGCGAGGAACGGGTTTGTGAGCTGGTATTTGGGTATGATAGAGTCGCGTCCTGTTCTCACGAAGAGTATCACGGCGGGGATTATCTTTACCGTAGCTGATGTCTCATCTCAGGTAATTCTGAAACTTGTTTTTTATATGTTTGTTCTTGTGCTCTTTCCTCAACTAAGTAGAAGCTTTTGAATTTGGGAAGTCCCAGTGAATAACAAAAGGGGAGGAGGTTGTTTTTAGAACTGCCACTCTGTGGTATAAGATTGACTCGTGACCCATGTGACGATATTTTTAAGGTATCTCTCTTTGGAATAGCACTGATAGCATCTGTTCTTGTGGCGTTGTCTCCGTTTGTCTTCGTGTGGAATTCTGAGTTGTACAATGACTGGTTGATTTTTATTCTTTGATCTTGCCTTTGAGGGTGTTTGTATCTCTCCCCTGTAATGTTATACCCTGCATAAGGCATTCTATTTTTAGATACATCCATTAAGGTTCCTATACCTCAATATGCACACAAACTGGAATGATGACTGATGCAAAGTTATTAATTTAGAAAATAGAAGAGAACCAAGTTAAACAAGAGTAAAGCATCGACACGCAGGAAGAAAACAAGTTTTATGTGGTTTTGCAATGCTTACATCTTAGAGGAGAGCTGGAGAAAACTTTCACTTTTATTGATAGAATACGAGTACCATTGAAGAAAAAAGAAAGTAAGAAATTGCTGATAGTACAAACTCCTTGAGAAAGAGGCTGTTTTTTTCTCCGCTCCCTTACTTTTTCCTTCTTCCCATCTTCTCTTGTCTTCTCCTGCTTTTGTATCATGCAAATAAATTGAGAGCGAGATCTCTCCTCTTGTTTTCAGTTATTTGATTTTATGATGGGGCCGTGAAGCAACTCGCACATTGGAACACTCCCTTTTTAGTAATTAGCTTTGCAAACTGCAACAATTTATTCACCTATTGAAGATTACTTTTGAACAAGCAAATATTCTGTGCTATAGACATCTATATATCGTGATTCATTCTTCAGGTTGTTCTTTTGCCAATATTTTGTCAAAGCTTGTCTACTTATGCTACTTCTTATCATGTTTGTTCTTATTTGCTTAGTTACTTTATTTTATTTAGTGTCATTCACTTCATAAATCTTTCTATCAGATGATTACACTTGACGACTCCAATTCTCTTGACCCAGTAAGAACACTGCGTATGGCTGGATATGGCTTGCTTCTTTCAGGACCCTCGTTGCATGTATGGTTCAATTCCATCTCGAGATTTATACCGAAGCGAGATGTCCTTAATACCATGAAGAAAATATTTATTGGGCAAACTGTTTATGGGCCTTTGATGACAACTACTTTCTTTTCACTGAATGCAGCCCTGCAAGGTAGGGAATGTATTCTCTATCTTTTACTTCATGTTTTTGCGCTTAGTTTTTCCTTTTCCTCTTCCTATATATATATTTACGATGAACATAATGTAAGTACTCGATCTTCCGAGCAAATCAGGATAGGGTGTGGATTGTTCTGTTTCACTAGCTGGGTGCAATATTTCTTGGAACAGGTTCCATAGTTTGTTGCCTATGGATTTTGTGATGGAAACACATATTGGGATAGAAATAATTCTTTAGGGTGGAAGTTCCACCTGATTAGCCTGCTTTGAACTTGAAAAAAACTGGTTACTATGATCTAGGCAATATAATCTACTGCAGGCAAGTGCTTATGCATTTCTCGGGGTCCAAAACTATGACATTTTAGACATTACTTACCATAGGATATCCATTTGATATACTGGTCCAATCAAGAAACATCTAGTTGAAGATGTATGATTTGTGAGATTATAGGAAGATGGTGTATAATTTCAGGTAAAGGAATCTTCAAAAAAGAAAAAAAGAAAAGAAAGCTAAGCTGCAAAATCTAAGGGATGTTTTTCAATAAGATAATTGAGGTCACTGAGACATTCGGTAAAAACTTTTTACTCTACTGACCTGTGCATATTAGTAGCTCATGCCTCTTCTGTACCTTACAAACTCAGATTATCTTCCGAGCAACTAATCCTGAGAAAGATAGAGAATGATGTATAATCTTGAAATATGAGGGTCACTTTCTTTCCCTGATTTTCCTATCTAAAACCCTATGATCAAATATAATTGTTTTCATCTATAAGAGAGATGGATCTGCTTGAGTTTCTTTTAAGGTGTGTCTCTAATGATTAAAAATGAAATTCCAACATTTTAGTTACAGAGTGCTGCATGAATAAAACCTCTAGAAGGGTTATCCACATCTTTGATTTCTGGACACTGACATGGTTATGTGCAGGAAATCCCTGATTTCACATATTTTTCTGGCTGTAAGATTTAGACTACTTGTATTATGTTGGTGCATCAATTTATATTTGTTCTTGTCAAGTGATAGCAAAATGTCTAGTGTGATACCATAGGGAGGGGTTTGAGTGACTCCTGATTAAGAGGCAGTCGTAGATACATCATGGCACTTGTGAACTTATATGTGGTAGAAATTGATAGTCACTTATAGGGTCTTCTCCTATTGATGCTGGTTCCCAAGTTTTCAAGGATAGTGGAACTACAGGAGTTTGGCTCTATGTACCAGTCTGCAATCTTTTCTATGTAGAACATGGTAAAATGCTTTTAATTTCTGTATTGTAAAAATGAGCTTTTTGCAACTTAATAGTTTTAGGGCTGACTAGGCAATTATGAAATAAGATACAATTCAACACTTCTAATGACTGATTCAATGAGTGAGATAACCTTCTTTGTATGGAGATAGCTTGCATTCATTTGCTTAATATCGGTGTCTGTAAGTAACCCAAAAGGGTTGAGCTGTACTTCTTTGGGCTTTACAGTCCAGTGTTCATTAGTTGTATAGTGCTCATTGGTTGGTCACAATGAAAGGACAAAACCTCAATGTCAAGCAGTTCTCATTGCCCTTTCTGACACAAGGTAGAGGTTTTCAGAGGATGCTCCTTTCAGGTTTCAACCAGCCGAAATGTCCTTAACAAGTATTCGGAAAAGGTTCCAGTGACTGGGGATATCATTAAAATATAGAATAAACCAGTTGAAGTTTTATCTTTGTTATTTCTCAGATGGAAAGTTACCTTCTTGGGTTTGAGACTTCTACTTTCTATTTCCTAAGAGGCCCTTCCTAGGAAGAATGTGGTAGATGGACTTTGGAGTCTTGCCCTGAGAGCTTGTAATGGGGCCTTAACTCAAGGGAGTAATTCCTTTAGTAGGTCCGATCAAATGTATGCTTATTTATGCCGTACTTACCAGGGTTTAAGCTCATACTTTTCTTGTCCATCTATAGATCTAACTCATTCCAATGTGGCATAATCATCTCGTCTCAATGAAATGGGTTTTCCTCAAAAGATGGTATCTCATTGACCATGATTTTAAACAATGTTCGAACAGATCAGCTGGACAATATTTTTATTACTGATTCCCATGCTTCTAATGTGTGTTTGAGTATAGGGAAATTAGAGTTCTATTCAGATTATGAGTCCTAGTTAAGATCGACGATAGCATCATGTAAGTTCTTTGAATCTTGTCCAAACTGAGATTTGCATACTTCTGTATTAGTGTTGGGTTGAGAGAGACTACAACCTCTTTCTGAAGTATCTTCTTCATCCTCTTTTCTCTCTTTCCCTGTTTTTCTCTCTTGCCTTACCTCTCTTCCCCACAATGAGACTTTAGAATGTTACAAGGTATCAGCGCAGGTTCTGAAGTCTCTAATCCTACCGTTCATGCTTGAAACCAAAGATGAATCAAGAACTGGAATGTCTGAGGATGTCAGAGAGACCTCCGATGTCAGCCAACACAGATAAGTAGCCCTCCATCTAACATTTTCCTTCTATCTGTGTCCTAAACTCAAGTTCGAGAGGTTTTTAACTGTGATTGGAAGCCAGGCCGAAGATCCGAAAGTCTTGAAGCGGGTTAGAACAGTCACAAACCATATCTCAGCATTACTTCCTGCATACCAAAGTATGGGCTTGCTGGTATTCACTGCTGCTTACAACAACATAACTAGGCCCAAATTTGTATATCATTCACACCATCTATTGCTAGATGAAATGATCCAGTCTCCTTTGAAGTTTTTATTGATCTGCTTCTAGCTAGGGAAATCCATTTTGATCAAGTCCATTCACATACCCGTTACATGAGCCAGCACGTTGGTTTCTAATGCACTCTCAGTTTGTCAAGTTGTCTCGCTGTTGGAGAAGTCTTAGCTACTCTTCACTTATTTACACGTGAGTCCTGCATGCCAATTGTTTCAAAAGAGGTGAATTTTGTTTGGAAAAGTGCCCAAATTTATGGAACAATTGGGCAGCAAATATATCCATATCAGATCATTTAACATTTCGTTTGACAGTTATCCAAGTTATTATGTAAATCAATTGTTGTCTTAGTAAGATTTGTCTGCCAGTGAACAGGGCTGTCTGGTTTCAGCTTATTACAAAATGTACATAATAAAATGTTTCTTCTTTGTTTGATGAACTCATGGCAACCTGCCCTCATCTTCTGCTCTGTTCTTACTGAAGCAAAAACTAGCAGACTGTTGTCCAAGTGGGGTAGATCCAATATTGTCAGAAATGAACTAGGTTGGTTGGTTGAAGAGGTTCAATTGGAACTCATCCATTATTTGGTTCTGAAAATGAAATATCTTGGGCAGGGAAAAAACCCACTAACCCAGCTGGCTGGTGCAGGTAGGCCAGTCTCTCCCTTTTCTTGCTCCTGTTCTACAGGACAGCAGGGAGGAAGGGGCCTCTCCATTAGCATATGACAAGACAGTGTGGGTGCCACCCCCTCCACCCTCCATCTGTATTTGTTTTTTTGTTTTTTTTTAAAGATTTGATTCTTTGTTGGGATGCCATCTTAAAGCATTTTCTAGGTTCTACTGCTATTGAGGTAGATTTGGCTGCTGTTCTGGGGCCAGTCTGCTTTTGACAAAATTTGGTTAGATCAGTATTAAAAATTAATGACTCCTTCATGCTTTGTTATCATTTTATTTGGATTTTCAGAAACTAAAACAGGATTTTTTCCCCACATATATGCTTTAATTTTGTTGATAAAAATTTCTCTGTCATTTCCACAGTACTTAATGTGTAAATATGAACACAGGTGAAACTGGAGCTGAGATTATTTCCAGGTTGAAGCGTGATCTAATCCCTACCTTCAAAAGCGGGCTTGCGTACTGGCCTTTATGTGATTTCATCACTTTCAAATTCATTCCAGTGCGTCTACAGGTAATCTCATTTTGTTATCAAACACCGGTTCTAGTTTTTTTCTCAGTGATTCATTTATGCCCTCTTGACTGATGTTTCTCTCCCAATCATGCAGCCGTTGATAAGCAACTCGTTTTCGTATCTTTGGACCATCTACATCACGTACATGGCCAGTTTAAAGAAAGCCAGCGACGAAAGTTTACCAGCTGAATTATGATCCGTCATCACGGATTCTTGTCACCAAAAGTTGGGTTTTGCGTACCATTTTTGCAGGGACACGGAGGCCAGATTTGATTCTTCAGATCTTAGGATTTTTTTTTCTACGCCGTTTCGTATCAGACTTGATTTTGATTAGACAGGAAGGAAGAAGATTGTAATCGGACAGTTTCATCGAACGGTGATCAATATAGCATGAATTTAATGAAATTTCATTTAGAGATCAATATTTGATGTAATATAATTATGATATTAACTATTTTACTGTTATCATATTAATCACAAAAAATTATAGGTAAATAACAATTGAACGTTTATAAAGTTTGCCATAACGAGTGACAAAAGGGTTGAAATATGCGAAACGGTTATCTTTTAATCTTGATTAACGGTTATTTTAGTTTTCGATCATAATCGCGATAATCTTTTTGAATGTTTTGTACCAAATGATTTTTTATAGTGGATCATTCGTAAAGATCGGATAGTATGTTTTATGACAACTTTTTTGTATGTTTTGTACCAAATGGTTTTTTATAGTGGATCATCCCTATAGATCAGACAGTATGTTTTACGATAGTTTTTTTGCATGTTTTCTACCAAATGATTTTTTATAGTGGATCATCTGTAAAAATAAGACAGTATATTTTACGACAGCCTTTTTGCATGTTTTGTACCAAATAGTTTTTTATAGTGGATCATCCGTAAAGATCAGACAGTATGTTTTACGATAGCTTTTTTTATAGTGGATCATCTGTAAAGATAAGACAGTATGTTTTACGATAGCTTTTTTGTATGTTTTGTACCAAATGGTTTTTTTATAGTGGATCATCATCTGTAAAGATCGGACAATATGTTTTACATGGTTTTTTTTTTATTGGCTTAGTCATGAGTGATAAATTTAATTAATATGAAAATATTTTAATTAATAAACCTTAATCCCTATAATATATGGAATGTAAGATTAGTTGAAAATTTAATATATTATTTTTATCAATATTATCAGATAAATCATCCAAGACTAAAAAGCACAAATATAAATAGAAGTTTAATGTATAATATTATTATTTTATTATTATAATAATTTATAATAAAAATATAAGTGTAATAAAAGGGTTAAAAATTTACAAACTTAAGTATAAAAATTTTAAAAAAAATTAAGAAAAAATTATTTTATCGTACCCAACTCGTCCGCCTTATCCTAGTCCAGCTAAAGATCAAATTACGTCACTATTTTTAGGTGAAAATTTCTCCTCTGAAATCTGGATTATGTTGGGAAGACATCAAAGTAATAAGGATATATTTTTGTCAAAGTGGTTCTATCCATTCTTGTAGGTGGTAGTTTTCTGCACTTAACAAACTAGTCGTGTAGGTGGCATTAGCCAACATCTTGACATCGGGAGTTCTGGGGCACGCTACGTCCCGCGTTCGAATACAATCCAACAGATCGATCTGTTAGGTGCAGAAAGTTACTGCCTACAAGAGTGGACGGAACCACTCTAACAATTTTTTCATAACGTAATGCTAGGTTTAAGGTTTAAGATATATATTTTTAAAACCCTAATGTTACGTACTGACTAGGTAGGCTAAAAGATATATAAAATGGTTAGGTACTAAGACATGGCTTATCCAATACGAAAAACTATTTGGTGCGAAACATGCATCAACCATTTCATCTTGATCATTCAACTGAGATAATTGTTTCACGGATGACTGAGATAGCCGTTGATCGAACAGTTTGAACATAGTGTTTAGTATGTTTTACACCAAATTGTTTTTCGTATTTAGATCATTTATCGAAATATATAAAAATTTTTTTTTTTTTTTTTGGGTACATAATTGCGGTAAAAAGTAAGAAGCACCGAGAGGTCGTACCCCGTTCCCTACTCCAGCTAGATTATGGGAGGGTACCGTCCTCGCCTCGTCTTCTCCCATTTCAAATCCCTCCGTGACCAAGCAGCGAGGACGAGTCCATTGGGCGGTGGCAGGGAAGGAAGGCGAAAAGAGTCGGCAGGATGAAACAAAACAAAAACACTTTCACGGAGGGGAGCAGGTGAGGGTGCTCGTCCCTGCCATTATTCTTCCTAGGAATTATTATGGAGCAATCGATTCTGCGGCATCAGAGCTATCTTCTTCCTTCTGTACTCCCTCCAATAATGGAGATTTGGAAAACCACACACCATCACTGCAACATTGCAAAACATCACATTCTCTCGTGGACTTGATAGTCATTCCTCCCTGTTTTAACTCTAATCTCACCCTAATTTCATATTCAATACCGGTCTTACATGGAGTGAGTCTCGGTGTTCAGTCCCGTCCTCAGGCCTCCTCCAACAACCTCGCTACCCAACAACCAACACCCAGAGAATCAGCACTCTTATGATCGTTAACCTTTTTAAAATTCTTAAAAAGCAGTCAACATTCCATCATTCTGTCTTGTTTTTTCTGTTCTTCATTATTAATCTGAGCCCTTTTTCTTCCGAAAGATACCACTTCCCTGTGTTGTAATCTGGCTTTTCGCAATGATTATGAGCATCATAGTAAAGATACTACTGCGATAATATTTTTAAGATTCACCGAGTTAATTCTTGAACAGAGGGCAGAAACTGGATTAAATCTTCAAGGTTCCAATCGTGAAACCATGGCTACAGTCATCCATACCCACTTCTTGTTTTTATCCATTGTGTAGTGAAGCAGAAAAGGGGAATGTAGAAGGAGACGAGACGAATGGATTTGTCACGACATTGATGGGATGGGTTACGAGCTGTAGCAGATTTTTGAAGGTGTCATGAGCTTCTGAAATTGGAATTGCTCGCCAGCAAGGTTTGTCGAACTGGGTCCTCGGATTACTACTCAACATTCATTGCAAATATACGAGTACAGAACGTCAATCTTTTTTTGATGGTGAAAGAACAGAGAGCTCATTGATTTCTCATCTGTTAAAGAGAAGACAACATGGAGGGGGATGAGCAATCAAATCAATGAAAGTTAGGCCTTCTCAATAAGTTAGTGATCAAGAACTATTTAATTATTTTTTGGTTTAATTTTTTTATAGTTTTATATTAGAGCAATGAGAAATTAGCAAACTTAATTTTTTTTTAATCTTTTTTCAATATTTCTTAAAGGCAAGGGGAATCAAGAGAAATCAAGTGACAAATTTTTCGATCCTAAAAAATGACACGAGGACTAGAAAATTTGGTTCGAACGAAAAAAAAAATTCTGGTAGAATTTTTTTTAAATGCTGCCTTTCTTAGAATATACAGTAACGGAATTAGTAAATATGTAAAATATGGTTAGTTCATAGCAAGTATTGTATTAGAATCCTTAAAATCTGATATAGTTAACGTAGAATTGATAAAATGGATCGGAAAGAAGTGGCAACAAGTAGTTAATCCGAACCAGAGATTCTTGAATGAGGATGATGCTCACTGGTAGTAGAGGAAGCTGTGGGGAGCATATTGGAAGTACCCTTTGTCCAAATTCGTATCGGCCGATACGCAGTATCTGCTCTTAGGCCCTCCCGTGGAACCCGGCACCGGGACATGGGTGGCTCTGACACTGAGAGTAACGTGTGGACTGTCGAAGCTTTGTGGTGATGATGGTTCCATTATTTTCTGAGAGGATAGAGAGGTCAGCCTCAGTTGCCAAGGGCGACCCTTTTAAATTTCTGACTGGAAAGCTACCCCGGAGTAGAGGGAAACAGAAAGGGAGGATTCTTTTACAGGAAAAAGCCAAGACTGATTTGAGTCACTTTTTGTTTGGTGTCTCCTTCGCCGGCGTCTTTCCAATGAAAAAGGCACTGCTCTTCTTCTCCTCCGGATGTTCTTTCTCCACCTCTCGAGCTGATGGAGACATGCAAAGAGATAAGCAAGGGATAAGCCTTTGACAGTCACAGATATGGTTCAGGTTCATAAAGAAACTGTTTCAGCAGTTTCTGTCATGTCCATCAAGAAGAAACAGCTTTTCTCTACTGCCATGAAGAGAACCAGTGAATGGTCTGGCTCTTTTTTTCCTTTTGCTGTTCCGTTTATAACTCTCTTCGGGTAGTTTTCGTTTTCATTTTTCATTCTGTTACGGTTAAAAATTTGAAACCGCTACCTCCTGCGATCAAAAGTAGCTCGTTGGAATGATATTTTTGAGTTTGGATTTTTGCTTTGAAGTGGATATTTGTTATAAGAAATTTTGTAAAGCAATTTAGATTTATGTTTGAATTTGTACAGGATATCCTCCCAAGAGATCCCCAGCGACATTACAGTCAAGGTTGGGGGAGCTGCTTTCTCGCTTCATAAGGTTAATCCCCTTCATCAACTCCTCGACATGATTTCCTTTTCTGGTTCATTCGGATGACCTGACTGAAATAGAATTAAGCTTCAGTTGGTATACTTGAAATGCGATCCATGATTTCCATTCTCAGACATTTCGTTTCTTTTTACAAGTCTTTGTATCCAGGCCAAGATAAAAAATACTAAAATTCATGAACTTAAATTCTCAAGAGATGAGAAGCGTAACTTTGAGAGTCCTTTGCCTCTTGGGATTTAGTCTGTGCAAAATTGAAGTTCATGCTGACTCTTCTACTTCTCCCATATTTGCTACAGTTTCCTTTGGTTTCAAAGTGTGGATACATAAGGAAAGTAGTCTCTGAAGCCAATGATTCGGATCTGGATTTCATTGAAATCCCAAAATTTCCTGGTGGAGCTGAATCATTTGAATTTACCACAAAATTTTGTTATGGGATAAACTTTGAAATCAGCATAGAGAACATTGCCATGATCTACTGTGCCGCAGAGTATCTGGAAATGACAGAGGAGTACGCTGTTGGGAACCTTATGAGTAGAACAGAAGCTTACCTAAATGAAGTTGCACTAAGAAACCTCTCGGATGCAGTTTCAGTGTTACATTCATCAGAGCCTCTCCTTCCAATGGCAGAGAAGGTAAAACTGGTAAGCCGCTGTATAGATGCAATTGCTTTACTTGCCTGTAGAGACAGCCAATTTTGTTCTTTGGGACGTGCTGATAGTGGAAGCCAGGAGAGCTTGAACTCTTCAACCTCAAACCAGAGGGCCATTGTTGATTGGTGGGCAGAGGACTTAACCATCTTAAGAATTGATATTTTTCAACGGGTTCTTATGGCCATGAAGGCTCGCGGATTCAAACAGTATGCTCTCGGACCTATACTTATGCTCTATGCACAGAAATCACTGAGAGGATTGGTGAGAGCTTGAAACCAGCCCTGGTCAAAATAACATCCTCACTTGAGTTATTCTTTTTAAGTGATGAATTTGGATATCTGATGCAGGATATATTTGGGAGAGGCAAGAATAAAATTGAGCCGAAAGAAGAACATGAAAAGAGGGTCATCTTGGAAACTTTGGTCAGTCTTCTTCCAATGGAAAAGCACTCCATGTCGGTTAGTTTCTTGTCAATGCTTCTAAGAGCTGCATTATATCTGGAGACCACAGTCGCCTGTAGGCTTGATTTAGAGAAGAGGATGGGACACCAATTGGGTCAGGCAGCGCTGGATGATTTGTTAATCCCTTCCTTTTTATTTTCTGATGATACATTATTTGATGTGGACACAGTGCAGAGGATCTTGATGAACTTCTTGGAACATGAAACAGATGTGAGGCACGTGTCTTATAGGGATGATGATGATTATATTTCACCTTCTTCCAGTGAGATGGAGCGTGTTGTGAAGCTTATGGAGAGCTATCTTGCAGAAATAGCCACAGATCCTAATTTAACAGTGCAAAAGTTCGTTGGCCTGGCTGAGTTGGTTCCAGAACAAGCACGGGTCATAGAAGATGGAATGTACCGTGCAATTGACATCTTTTTGAAGGTGATTTTCCTCATCAAAATTTCTTGTGTTTATCTTTTTAGCATTGAGTTCTGTTGTTATCCTCGATGTTTTAAGAAATAAGTCTGGCTCTTGCCGAGTTTCTGAGTTTTAGGATTTTGATTAATTGCAACAACGTCACTTTCTGGAGGTTCTGTGGTTTCTTGAAAATCTAAGCATGAAGCCATTTTCCTAAATATCTGCTATCTTTAAAGATGTAATGTCTATTGTAAGAGTTTTATGACTCTACTGTTATACTGACCTGAACAATTAAATATAGTGCAGCAAAAGAGGACCAGCTTCCATTTACTACATAGCTCCCTGGAGCAAATACACCACTTTTAGGCTGACATCTACTGTTTTTTAACACAGATAAATAGAATTTGGGAAGTGTCACAATTGTAGCTCCTGGAGTTTCTGTTTCTTGAGAGAATCCATATTTCTGTGCCTTTTTTTTGTTGGTACTGGTTTCTTTGTGTTTTTCTTTAATTAGATTTCTTAAGCTGCATCATTTTACTTAATATAAGTTACCTATCTTGATCTCACACTGCCTACTTGATCCAGGCTCATCGAAATCTCTCTGACATGGATAGGAAAAAGATCTGCAGTGTAATGGATTGTCAGAAATTGTCGCGTGAGGCATGTGCTCATGCAGCTCAGAATGACAGACTTCCAGTTCAAACTGTAGTTCAAGTGCTTTACTATGAACAGCAAAGACTTCGAGATGCCATGAGTGGAACCCTCACTGGTCGTGAATCTCCTGCTTTACCACCCAAGATAGAATACAGTGGTAAAACAGTGCATGGTGTCCCAAACTTAGAACGTGAAAACCAAGACTTGAAACTGGAGTTAGTGAAAATGAAGATGCGCCTGAAGGAGCTGGAGAAGCCCATTAAGGATCAAAGACACAGTTCATCTGCTGATAAGCCTCCATTGCCAAAGAAATCTTTTATCAACTCTGTGTCGAAAAAGCTTGGAAGATTCTCACTGTTTACACGTGGGGATGGGGATCCCAAGCTCAGGTTGAAGCCTGCTAAAGATAGAAGACATTCAATCTCATGAATTATTTTCCTTCCATGGGAGGTTTCATTTGTGTAAAAGCTGCTGTTTTCTGTATCTTTTTAGGAGCAGTCGATCAACTGCACATCTTGATGCTTTTGTGTAGGTATCTATGTGTGTGTGTTTTACTTCTTTTCCTTTTTCCTGCCTTTCGTCCTCGACTTTATTCTCGTAAATATGAAATATTACTTTAAATTGTGTGTAATAAGATATGGTGGAGTAAGAGGTGAGCTTGTTCTATTGCACGAGTCCTGTTTGCATGAAATTGAGTTTCTGTAACAATTGAACTGTTTGTGTTTAGGATTGAGAAGTTTTCAATAGCTGAAAAACAGACAAATTAGAATTTTAAAGCCAATCTTCTTTCAACATATCTTTGTTGTTCACTGGACATCATTGACTGTGATGAAACTGGATCTTAAATCAAGTAAATCGAATTGGGCCAGGCAGTATGCTGGTGATGTTTCAGTAATATTATTTCTTGGACATAATTGACAGACAGAGTAGACAGATCATATCGATCCTAGTTGCTCCCCTGCCACAGATTGGAACCTCTCATCTGAGGGTCACATCATGTGTGAATGCAAAAACATGAACATTGTACTCCTGGCCAAAAAATTAATTGTGTTCCAGCTTTGGAAGGGATTAATCAATAATATCTATGTCAAGAAACATTCTTCTTCTTCTTCTTCTATGCTTTCCAATCTGTTATGGGCATGGTTTCTGGCCTTGGACTCCCAAAAATCCAAGTTTGGAATAGATGAATCAGTTCAGATTGCCTGAGTGCAAAGGCTGGACATGGGTCAGAGTAGGGGCATCACCCACACAACAAGAGGTGCTTCCACCAATGGCTGGACCACCAGCCCTAAATGGCGAGTCGACTTGCACAATTCTTGAGTCAACACTGCTTGTCACTCAAAGCCCTAATTGAGTTATATTGTTTGCCACTCAAAGTCAATCTTGTTGCCATGAACAAAGTCCCTGGAAGCATTCTTGCTCACCACTGATAGGAGCTGCCTGGAATTTCTTTCACTGTAATCCAGCCAGAGAAAGGCTGACTCAGGGGATTCAGCACACAATCAATCTGCCAACAAGGTCATTTGCCAGATTTGACATGTCTACCATCTCTGAAACTTTAGGCTAAAGAAAAAAACGCATGAGAGATAACAGGCCAGCCTGGTGATCAAGACCAACTTGAACCTTTGCATATTTATTAGCTTGTGGGAAACATACACTGAAAGAGCTAATTTTATCCAGGATCTCATTGTGTATCAAAGGAGATCTCATGGAAATATTTCCACACTCATACAGCTCTGAGAAACAACTCCATATAGACGGTGTAACCTTTCTATCTTGTGTGAAAACAAATGACTGAACAAAAAGAAAATCATAAACTATTCAAATATCCCCAAAGCACAAAAATATGTTATGTCATATTCAAACTCAAAACGTGGACATGCCATGGTGGCTGGTTCAGTTTTTCCCTTCTCAGTTGCCCTTCAACCATAAATGGTTCCTTTTCACTTGAGAAACTCGTATTCATGTCAGGTATACCAATAACTGTACATTCATGGCCCTTTATGTCCTCCCTTGGACCAATTTTCAAAGAGCTTCTGGTGCTCTTCTTGTCCACAGTACTGGAATTTACAGAAGATGAAGAATCTGAAGTAGGTGAAGCACTCTTCCTTTGGTTAAAAACCCAACCTAATGTTAATTCAATGTCCGTCTCTTGCTCAGTATGTAACGGTAAATCTTTATCTTCATCCTCTACATACTCATCAGCAGGACGATCTAGATCAATTGCTCTACATGGCCACTTTTGGCCGTTGGGACAATGGGACAGATTATGGGAACTTGTTTCACTTGCCAAATTGCCTCTTTCAGATACATACTCCAAGCCACTGGCCCTTCTTACTTCTTTCATTAACAGCTTCTGTATTTGATAAAGACGATGAAGCTCGTAGACCTACACATGCACAAAGAATTTTCAGATTTCAGTAAGAAACTAAAAGAAGAAATGATATTCAAACAGAAACTATTAAACTCCTAAAAAGAGAAAGAAGAGTACCTGCTCTTTGAAAGTCTTTTCATGCCTTAAGATAACCATCTTCAGGCTGTCTTTGTCATACCGCTGGATAGAACTCTCCATATTATCCTTCCCAGATTGATTATCAGTAAGTCTTTCTCACACTTTGGATGCCTATTTTTTGTTTTGATATGTTTAAATATATACAGTGCAAGCAGCTGCCTCAAGAACTGGAACCTGTAAAATGGACAAAGTATAGAAAATTTTTCAGAGTCTTCCGAATATTATTCATGAAATTCATATTAATTGCTGTAGGTTGTCAAAACTCTTTAACAAAATTTACCATCAGTGCCTTTTTACATAGGAATTTGAATAAATGTGTAAGCATAGTTAAATGGCTGTTGTTGGCAACATTTCTGTTCATTTCAGGCTAAGGGATATAACCTATCGGGTAATGGTAACTGATCAGAGAAATTAAATCATTCTACAAGAGGTGGATTTAAAAACCGGTCACTATTTCTAGATCCATGGTGTTAAAGTTGTAAACATAAATCAGTGTTCCCACTTTGACCATAAGTCCAGTTTTCAAATTTTGTTTACAAGATATCACTCCAGAAGTAGTGAAAAATCACGCTATAACTCTTTCAAATATGTCTCATAATTAAAAAAAAAAACTAGTTTGAACTTATTTGAATATAACATGGTGGAATCGTTGCTAGGGTGATCACACAGTTTTGGGATTCCTAGGATTACATGAAAAATTTTCAGTTTCAGAATTACTTGGAGTTCAATAATTAAGTCCTGAATTTGGTCCGTCCTACTACAGATCTGAAATTCTTTCTACAAGTGAACATTGTTCTTTCCCCTTTGTGCTTCATCTTTTGATGTATAGGCTTGCCTTTGCAAATCTTAATTTCGATTCATCCATCAAGCACATAATAAATACAAAAAAACGTAAAATCAGGGTTGTCAGTAAAGATTTATTAGGATAAGGACCTTAAGTGCAAGGGACTAGGAAATTTCAAACTTTTTTGTTCCACAAGAGAAATAAGCTATTTGAGTGGTTGAGAGTTCTTCCACAAAATGATAAAGCCTCTCAATCTGTCTCGGAGTCTCCATTTTAAGAGTCAAGCAAGAGAGAAGAAGAGAGAATTTTCATGCAATAAATTGACTTCAAGATATGATTGCATAAAACGTCATAAGGTAGCTTATGGGTTAATTCTGATTTTATAAAATCTTAAATGAATTGTTTTAGAAATATCAGAAACCACCTTTTTTGCACCGATTAAACACACAACCATCAGAAAATACAGGAAGTTTTGCCACCGCAGACCATTATCTACAAGATTTCCTACATCAAACAGAATCCATTTCATTAAGGTGTTCAACAACAGCCACCTGCAAACCTATAATTCGTGAATAGGATCAAGCAGTCACTCAAATAAAAAGCATAACAAGATTGAGCTAAAGCGAACAAAGTGGAGGAACAATATTAACAAGGAAGAAAGAGGTACGACAGTCCTTACCTTCAAATTCCCGTTTGTTCAAGCGACTGGAGTCCCCTTCACAGATTTTGTAGAACTAAGTAACCCCATGGAAATGAACCTGTTTATGGTCGCAAAGCTTTCCTGGAGGAAACGACACTCATAATTCCGTGCAGATTTCACAGAGAAAGCCCAAAAAGAATTATGAGATTCTCTTTTGAGGCCAACCAAGTTATTTGGTTGTGTTGAACTATGCAAACATAGCCCACTGTCCCTTCCAGTTTGTTATTACAAAGATAGCTCCTTCAGAACATAAGATTTGAAGTATAGGACCGATATAATAAGAACCCACTCACCCCCAATTATTTATTTATATATTCTTCAGAGAATCACAGAAAGTTAAAAATCATGTACTCAGACAGGAACAGCTTAAACTGCTAAGGTACATCACATGCAACCAAGAATTATATATAGTCATGAACAGTTGTCTCGGAACCTGCAAATTTATTACATGTTTTGCCTACTATTAAAAAGTAAACTTTCTTGGCAGTCCAAAACCTCAAATACATTTACTCAAATGGCCCTCTAGATCTGATATGGAGCTCTGTATAAGGTCTGTCGTGAGAAAAATCTTTGATCAGATGCAGCTCCTACTTCCTGGTCAAATTACAATCTGTCATGAGAAAAATCTTTGATCAGATGCGGTTCCAACTTCCTGGTTGAATTAAAATGGGGATATCAGATCTTGAAGTCCCTGAAATCAAAGCTAACTTGAAGATAATTAAAAATGAAGTCTTAAAAAACAAGATATTTCAAAAAGGGGTTGCTTCCAAATCAAAAATAAATGTCTGGTTTGATTTAAATAATTGGGAATACACCATTTGAAATAAGATGATGCCCAGATGATTTTATTTTTTTTTGGTGCCGCACAGTTGCTTTCTTCTAGACCTATGATTTGAGAAGCTTAAGGGGGTGTTCATGTCTTTTTAGCATCAACACCTCAGAACTTAAATAAGTATGGCCAGCTAGGCCAGCTAGTTCAACAATTAAACAAATTTTCTGATGAGATTAGCAGAACCAAATAAGATTTCATACCCAATTACAAAATGAAGAGAGGGGGAGAATGAGGCCTTTCATCCATTATTCCACTGTCCTTGCTATACTGACATGATCTGGAAGGTGGAGGAAGCAAAGAAAGGCACATCAAAAGATCAATAAGAGAAGGAAAGAGAAAAGAAAAACATAAAAATTCTGTCTGCTAATGGTTATCAACAAGAATCACATATTGGTTCTATGCATTCCTTCGGGGGGAGAGAGAGAGAGAGAGCACGCGCTGTCGGTACTATGAGGCACAGGCTTATAAAACGGTGGGTCCCGTCCGTTAGCGGGAAGCACGAGCTTCCCGGGTGCAGTACCTGAGACCCATTCTGAGCAGGAAAGTGCAGTACCTGAGACTCATTCTGAACAGGAGAACTGCGGGATTCT
Source organism: Aristolochia californica (assembly GCF_029961685.1). Lineage (NCBI taxonomy): Eukaryota > Viridiplantae > Streptophyta > Magnoliopsida > Piperales > Aristolochiaceae > Aristolochia > Aristolochia californica. The sequence goes on from NW_027181837.1 coordinate 2,765,291, forward strand.
CTCTTTCTCGTTCTTTGTCCTCTTGCCTTCCCAGTGGAAGCTTATTAAGCTATATTTTGTCTTCATAACTCGAAGCAACCCAGGTAAGTTCACCGAGACATTTTTACAAACAGTTGACTAGATTGACAAGAACGCGAGACGAACCTTTTCGTGGTAGAGCATCATAGATAGATCGACAGTGCTTGGCGGAAACCGAAATCAGGTTACAAATCCAGCTGGTCTCGGACAATATACTGAATTCCAATTTCTCCATTGGCCGCCGATTTGGCCGATTGAGACAATGCATGGGAATCCCGAATCTAGTGCTTACCATCCGGTCTGTCATTTGCACACCAATTAGCAACAGAACTGTCATCTAACTAATGACCGGAGCAGTCTAAATTCAAGACTTGAATTTCTCACTCTCTGCTCTGCAACGTGAAGAACCGAGCCAGAATCACATTGCGAATTAGATAGGAACGGAAACCATCAAAGACAATGGGTTCGGGGGTCTGAAGGTGATGATAAGAAAACAAAAATTGCTACAGTACATGGAGGCCGACAAGAATTCAGTGGTGGGCTGCTAAAGTTGACAGGCTGATGTGAGAAAGCTAAACTAGAAATCGAAAGCGTTTAATGCTTTGCAGCAGTCAAAGGGAATCACAGGATGAGAGATAGGTTGCTTCTACAGAAATGACACCAAAAAATCAATTTGTACTTGGATAGACTCATATTTCATATTTGGCCTAGTTTTTTTTTTTTTTTTATCAGTGATTATTTCATATATTAATGATTTAATCTAGTGAATGGCAGTAAACACATAAATAAATAAATTATAAATTATAAATCTATAAAATAATCTTAATATAATAATTTATTTTTAATTAAAGACAATGATAGAGCAAATAGGGGAGCCCCCCCCCCCCCCCCCCCCCTTTAAATTGTTCAACAAGGGAGAGATCCCCTATTATAGAAAAGGCAAAGGGGAAGAGGGTTGAAACTTTTCCATTCCCTTGTTCTTTTGCTAGAGGGGAAGGGCCCCTACCCTGCCCCTTGTAAGCACTTCCCTTTTTGGAGAAGAAGGGGGAATGGGTGCCCCCTCCCCTTTGAGGATATGGCGTCTCTTTGACACACACCTTCCATCTAATGATCACAACCTAATAGACAAATTTCATGGAATCACATAACACATGTACTAATAAGTGAAAAAGTGTTTTAAGTAGGGTCACATAGCAAACACACTAATACTTAAAAGATTCTTCGAACAACCGATAGGTGTGTGTCCACCACATTGAAACTTTCTAGTAGGCACATGTGACGACTTCTTATGATGATAAATAGTGCATTAATCTAGTGCAAGGAGCCTAAAAATAAGTACTATTTGGTGAAGACATTTCTTGTTCTTGATTGTAAATGCAAGTGGTCTCACATTTTTTACTTACAATAATGTCCTTTATTTTATTGTATTTATATTATTATTATTATTATTATTATTATAAAAGTAAGAAAATATCAAAATAACATTAACATGAATGCATTGGATAATAATAAATTTTAAAATTTTGAAAACAATTTTAAGCCATTTAATTTAGTTTTAATGGTAAAAATAAAAACTGGGTGTACCTATTGACTTTAGTCTATATGTGTATTTTTCCCATTTGACACAAATTAAAATGGGGTTCATAATCTTAAATTAATAAACATGCTATATAATGCTTTTATGTACATTTCAACTCATAAATAAAAATTGTTACCTTGAAGGCATTGTGATTACTTTTATTATTGTTGATAAACTTGGGTTAAATTTTTATAATTGACTTTGTAATGGTGACTTAGTCGATATGGGATAAGAATTCAATAAAGTCGTTGGGTTCTTGGAATGTGATAGTTCGATTTTTTAAGAGGTTGAGAGTTTAACGAGGATTGGTATGACCTCCTTAGTAGGTGTTGAATTGATACACAGATAAGTGAAACCGAAACACAGACACTTTCAAACAATATTTTTTAACTTATCATTCTTCTCCGTTTAAGAGGTAATTTATAATGCATTACATGCTGATTTTAGGATCAATTTAGATCCTAAAATCAAGGAATAAAATTACACGATCAAGGAAACAATCTGTTTCCTACAATCACGCTATAATAAACTTTTTTGTTTTAATTATACGAAAGATTTCTCTTCTAAAAGGAAGCTCAGACAGCTCACGCCAACAATTATATGGAATCACAAGGCTCATTAACATGATAGATGCCAATGAGGATTCATACTCTATTTTCAATTCCCACTTAAACTAAACTCCCCAGTGAGATGGGACGGAAATTGAACATTAGGTGTTCATTGTGTTGGATAATATATGGATTCAAATAGTATCCAAATCTGAAAATCAATCTTATGTAGAACAAGAATCGACGAGTATGCTTAGAAATAAGTGGGATTTGCGTCCGTCTTGTTCAGAAATTTTCGGTTAGTCAAATTTGGATTTTAAACTCTTTTTAGGTATTATACAACTTGCTCAAAAATAAGCTTAGACTGGATTAGATTGGATTTGGGATTAGACCCCTTTTATACAACATAAAGCATGCTTAAATCCATTTTTCTAGGTCAGAGGTGGATTACTAGGCATATTTGGAGATTATATTCAAGTTAAAGTAATTTTAAATTTCTAATTGGGATATTCACCGTATTCAAAAATGGTGATACAGGTTTTGCTCTGATACCATGGTAGATATATTGGATAAAAGATTAAATTCTGTCGAAACTTTATTTTTGATAATTATTACAAAGAATCGACATATGTTTGAAGATTCAGCTCTGATACCATGTCAAATATATTGGATAAAAAATTAAATTATGTCGAAACTTTATTTCTGATAATTATATAAAAAAAATGAATATATGTTTGAATTGGATTAAAAAAATGAACATTACCCAAAAGAGATCTAATCTTTTGTCAAAAGGTTCATGATGCTATTAAAGTTCATGTGACCATAAAGAGATCAATAATAATGTTAAGGTCCATTCATTGGGGACAAGACTTGAGCCAGAACAGAAAAAAAAAAAAAAAGTTCCCAACTTTTGAAATGAATTACAGAAAAGAAGTTCACGGCAACACGACCGAAAGGGAAAAACCAGGACAATCAACACTGAAATTTTCTTCCAAATCTCAGAATCCAGACAGCAAATAGAATTCATCAGCCCCTGCTTTTCATTTTTCCTTTTTCCTTTTTCCTTTTTCTGGGTCAGACCAACAAAACAAGATCCTCCTGCTTTTCTCATGGCATTACAGGTGAGGAATTTCTTCTTTCGTCCCTCTCTGTATCATCATTCTGTTGAACAGATTACCCAAGTTCATTCAAACCAGACAACAGCAAGAAGAAGAAGGACCTGGCGTAACATGCTTTTATTAGACTTGTTCACGTCACTGATTAATCTCAATACAATATCTTAATCCACAGAAGTCAAATACGATTCATTTTATTATAGGCCGAGAAAGCACATCTGCTTGGCAGTTACTACCCAGAAGCAATACCAGTTTATCATTTCTGAAGGGAGCAAATCTTTTCTTAACAGACACAGTGAATCTAATGAAGACGAGAGAAGGGATCAAGGCAGGCCGCTCCCCCTGTTTCTCTCCTAATCTTTTATTGCTTCTGGAGCTTTGCTTGCATAGGTCTTCTCCTAAACCTTGACTAATGTTGTCTTTCTCAGCTTTTCTTTCTTTCTTATTTCTTTTTTGCTCTGATGAGACCCACAAAGAACAGATACAGCTGGACAAAGAAAATGGATTTCAGTTTGTTTTCTTCTTCTGTATGAGCTCCACGTTCAGTCATGAACAGCATATTCTCTTTCAACCCGGGAAGTTTCACTGGTTTTCCTTTAACAAAACAGTTTTCTGTGTTCCATCAGAAGATGAATCGTGTCTATCAGTTCAATCAAAAGGTTCTATTTATGAATAGACATATCTCATATAGAAATATTTTTTTGCTCATGTGATTCAACTACTCTGGATGTCTTCATTTGGAGCAGAACTTGAAAAAACAATTATTGAGACTCTATACGAATTTAACTGCAGGGAACTTTTTAGCTAGTTTTACTACTGATTGTCTGGAATGATTAAAAATTCTTTTAAAAGAAGTTGATTATTTAGGTTGAATTAGTTATTATTGAACTAAAGTTGAGCTCTTTCCTTCTTCTTTATTTAACTAACAGAGTCTATTAATCATAACTGGATTGAATTACCAGTTGAGACCTGATATTTGCTTTGAACTGTTTATTTTAGAATGAAAGTCATGAAACTTAAATGAAAGTAGAAATTTATTCAGAGGATTAAATTAAGGTAAAGTAGGTCCAATGTATTGAAGTTTATCCCAAGGAAAGGCAAGCTACCTCTTAGTATAAAAATGTATAAAATTTGTCTGAAGTCAAGCTTATAATCAACTCAAACCCATAAAACAGGCCTCAACCAACTTATTAATTAAAAGGATTGAACTTGATGAAGCTTGAAAATGGAACTTGATTTGGTTTCTTGAACTAACAGACTCTTCCTAAGCTCCCCAATCTCCTTCTTCCCTTTGCTTCTTGCCATAATCTGTTCAACTCTTGGAACTTATCTACAGGCACCAACCACCCTCTTCTAGTCTGTCTGGATAAACTCTTCTCTCTTTGGATTCCCATTTGCATGAGAGAGAGAGAGAGGAGAAAATTTGGACCATGAGGAAGGCAGCAGCCATGAGCTGGTGAAGGCGGCCATGGATTGAAGTTTCAGTTGTCACTCTCAATGACTATTTTATATTCACCTTACATGGCTGTAAAAGATTCTATACCCAACTGGCACACAGCATCCACACTTTATATATCACCCTCAGTGAACCTCTTCCCATTCAGCCGAGTTCAGGACAGAGTTCTTCTCCTCCTTCTTCCTCCTCTCTTCTCTGCCTTGTTTCTCTTTCAATTGTGGATTATGGGTCAGGTCACTCCTAAAAGCATCTTCTTAGCTCTGCTAATCGCCGCCGTCTTCACGCAGACGGCAACGGCGCAGTTGAGACAGAACTACTACTCGAAGATTTGCCCGAACGTTGAAAACCTTGTTAGGGGGGTCGTTAAGACCAAATTCCAACAGACATTCGTCACTGCGCCTGCTACCCTTCGTCTCTTCTTCCATGACTGCTTTGTACAGGTTCGTGGATCCATTTATGCTTTTCTAATTTAAGAACATCAAGAACAATTCTCACTCTGGCTCTCTCTCTGTCTTAAGACTCCCAACTGAGATTTTTCATTATTTCTCACTGCCTTCTGTTACTGAAGATTCCTCATTGTTTGGTTGAGGATTGAACAGGGATGTGATGCTTCAGTTATAGTCGCATCAACTGGGTCTAACAAGGCTGAGAAGGACCACCCTGACAATCTCTCGCTGGCCGGAGACGGGTTCGATACCGTGATCAAAGCAAAAGCAGCAGTAGATGCCGTCCCAAGTTGCAGAAACAAGGTCTCCTGTGCAGATATCCTCGCAATGGCGACACGAGACGTCATTGCATTGGTAAACCTGTCTCTTCTCTAATCACTCTTCAGCTCAAAATGTTCCCACACTACAAACACACCACTGAATGGAAAACTCTGGGTATACTGATCAGACCGGAGGACCGTCTTACGCCGTCGAATTGGGGCGGCTAGACGGACTTAGCTCGACGGCGGGGAGCGTCAACGGGAAGCTTCCTCAGCCTAATTTCAATCTAAACCAGCTCAATTCACTGTTTGCTGCCAATGGACTTGATCAGACAGACATGATTGCTCTCTCAGGTGCCTGGTTTTCTTTGTTTTTTTGCTGTGAATCCAAACTTAATCAGCTTAGATTTACGAGAGCTGCAAAACGACGCAAGCAAAAGGACAAGAATCGTCAGCTTTCATGATGACAAACCTTGATCTAAGCACGTGAAGAAGAACCCTTTTTTTCTTCAAGCCATTATATCATTGATTAATCATTTCTTAACCTCATCATTGCTAAATTAAGGATTTTTCTTTTGTAATTACAGCGGCGCACTCGTTGGGCTTTTCTCACTGTAGCAAGTTCGCGAACCGGATCTACAATTTCAATCGGACGAACCCGATAGACCCGTCATTGAACAAGAACTACGCGGCGCAGCTGAAATCCATGTGCCCGAAGAACGTGGACCCACGGATTGCCATCAACATGGACCCCACGACCCCTCGACAGTTCGACGTGGCTTATTTTCAGAATCTCGTGAAAGGCATGGGCCTCTTCACCTCCGACCAGGTCCTCTTTACAGATGGCCGGTCCAGGCCTACCGTCAACCTTTGGGCCCAAAACTCCGCTGCCTTCAATAAAGCCTTCGTCAACGCCATGACCAAGCTGGGCCGGGTCGGAGTGAAGACCGGATCGCGTGGCAATATCCGCAGCGATTGCGGCGTTTTCAATTAGATTGAACCAACCGACCCGGACCAACCAATTCTTGTCGCTACCCTCGCAATAATGTCAGCAGACGCTTCACCGTAGCCTCCCTGGTCTTTCTTCTTTCTTCTTTCTTCTTCTTCTTTTAAGCTGAGAAAAAAAAATAGTACAGAGTGAAGAATCAAGATTGATGGATGTATTTGTGATTTTATGCCACGGACAAAGACATCTCTCTGTGTTTTTTTTTGTTTAGAGTAATAATGGTGGTAAAGAAATGAATGAAAAGTCAAGAACGGAGACGTGCCAACCAGAATCTGGACTCGTCGTCTGAACTACAGATTAAGAAAATGGAGTTTGTGTCAGCCACGTTTTCCGTCGTCTTTTTCCCAATCTTTCGTTCCTGTGGAGAGGAAGACGTGGTTGCTTTCCGTTGAAAGGTTGGTAGAAGATTGTTGAAAGGTTGGTAGAGGATTGTGGTGAGTGGAGAGTTCACGTCAGTCGCCGTAATGGTGACGGGATCGTGACATGCAATCCTGAACTATCGATAGTATTTTAATGAGCTACAGTACTTTCTGAAAACAATATTGTTTCTTCTTCGGATAAATATGAGGTTCACGGGAGGAAGAAGACAGAGGTGACTGGTTTATTATTTTCACATAGATAGTGAGGAATTTTTACACAAGCTAACTATCAATGATATCTCTGAATTAAAAAAAAAAAAAATTAGTCCATTTTCATGACTAATACAACTGTAGTTTAATTAAAATAAAATTTATGATAAAAATTGTGCAAAGTTTTAGATCATAAACCAAAGTTCCAAATTTTTTAGTTAGTCAGACAGGGAGATCACTAATTCAGGGGTGGCATTTAGCCGAGCTTGAGTTTCACTTAATCTGAATTCTTCAAGCTTAAACTCCAGCCCAAAAAGTTTAACCAAATTTGAGGCAAAGCTAGATAGGTTCAAGCTCCAACTTATATTTAAAATTTTAAAAATTAAAAATTATAAAAATAAATAAATAAAATATTATAATGACCTTGGTACTAGGGTTGGCATCGAGCCGAGCTCGAACTTCAACATTTATTTAAAATTTTTCAAAAATTACATGTCTAAGTTCAAGTTCTAACATATATTTAAAATCTTTCAAAAAATATATATCAAATAAATTGTATATAAAATTAGGCATACATTTTACATAAAATTGGAAATAACCTCTACTTAAAATTAGGCATAAGGATGACATCGAATCTAACTGAATTTGAACCTTTCTATGTTCAAACCGTGCTTGATTTAAAGATTTCAAACTCGAGCTCGAACTGACCTAGCCTCGAGCCTAAAATTGTAATCAAGCTTGAGCCTAATAATTTTAATCGAGTTCGAGGTTAACCTACATTTAATACTCTACATTAAATATATGATCTATAAAATTAAGAATACATTTTAAAAAAAAAGAATGATAGGGGAATTTCGAGATTGAATCTCGATAATGGATTAAAACCCACCAATATTAATCTTTTTTACCCCAAATGTTGTCTAACTTATTTTGTAATTTTTGAATCTGGCTATAAATTTACTATGGCCTCCTTAGTGCCCCTAATTGAAAATTTATATTATAAGAAAAACTAGAAATATTTTTCCTACGATACATATTTCCAAAAAAACCTTTAAATAAAATCTTATTACTATTAGAGACTTACTAGAAAATTACGAGAAATATTTTAAAATTTTCTTAGGAAAATTAAATGGACCTTTTATTGCCTCTTATTGGGAAATAAATAAAAATTAATAATCAATCTAATATATTATTATACTTATCAATAAATTTTTAATCTTAGTAATATGTCAAACACAAAATTGCTATAAAAATTACTTCATGATAAAAATATTATATCATTAACTATCAAGTATTATAGCATCAACTAATACAGTTTTCTAACCTATCTTGACTAGAAAATCTTACTTAAAAAATTATATAATTTTTTAATAAAATTTTATAATTAAAAAAATATTTCCATAAAATATAAAACACTAATGGTCCCTTTAGTTCTACTAAAAACGTTTTTTCAACATTTATTAAAAAAACCACTATACTAACAAATTGACTCGCAAACTAACAAACTAAACATGAAAATTTTCAAACTTGCTTATTATACTTAACGAACCTTATTACAAATTTTAGTTTGAACTGAACAAATTAAAAAAACATTGAACCTAAATGGAATGGTTTACGAACCAGTTTGGTTTAGTGCCAGTCCTATTCTTATGTTCAGTACCGACTTACTCAAGTTTCTTTTAGGGTAAGATGCACATTAGCGTGGTTATAGCTTAAAATATGACATCATTCTGAGACCGGTAAATCACTGACGTAGGTGAAAGGTTGGACAATTTTGGAAAACGAGAAAAAAGCTCAAGCATTGATAATAAACGACAGGGTAAGATTAACAGCTAGGATGAAACCATAAGGCCAATGCGAAAGCTAGTGCTGAAGCAAGCTGTAATCCATCTATTAGATGTTCAATCCCAAAAGATATCTTCTTGTCTTGAAATCTCATTTTTTTCTCCAGGATTTGACACCAGTCTGAAAGTTATAAGCTAACTTGTCATCTATTGTTTCTACTCTGGCGAGGATTGCTTCTCGTCGTCAATCACTATTTGAGAACAGAGCAGATCTCGACCTCCTTTTCCAGGAACTTGAAAATTAAAGTTTATCATGGGGGACTAACATGTACACATTGAAGGCAACAGTATTCTTATCTACTGCAACTATTGACTCGCAATTTCACTCTAAATCCAAGTAATTCAAACACAAGACTTCCAGAAGAAGATGAAGATGCAGAGCAGCAGAAAAACACAACTAGTAATAGTTCAATACACATCAACCGGCATAACCAATTCACCAACATGCATGGAATCGAAAAAACAGTTAAAAAACAACTAAAAAAGAAAATTTCAGGAGCGATAAAAACCTAACAACCCAATTTGTAGCATAGTATTGCCCATTGAAACACAATCTCAACAAAACTGACTTTCCCGTGCAATTTCGTCTGTAGCTTGTCTGCCCATACCTCTAACAAAACTAGCTGACATCAGTATCACATAAAAATCTCCTCAATCGCCCTTCTTTCTGAAGGAGCATCCCTCAGTAAGTCTTGCACGACCCCCAGTTGGCTGACACAAAACGGTCTGGCAATTGCCGCAGACCACAACCGTCTGAGAATGGCTGAAGACAGTCGTTCTGCAACCAACAAGACCACCCCAATAAAAAAAAGAAAAAATCATCTTTTTATTACAACTAAAACGAAAACGAGGAAAGATAAGATCAGTTCAACACAAGTTATGTCTCTTCGGTCATCAGAAAAAAAAAATCATACTTAGATAGGAACTAAATGCTGTGAAAGATAGAAATAGAGTAATCTCTGTATTGAATAAATGAATTGCACAAATGAAAAGAAAAAATCACAGGAACACTTACATGTTGAAGCATCCTTGACATTTCACATCCTAAAATCCAAATAAATAGAACAAAAAAAAAAGTCAGCGCCTGATCAATCACAAGGAAATTAAAAACAAGAACAAAAACAAATAAACGAAAATTACCATGAAAAAAGAGTTCGGACTCTGCACAAGACGCTTTAGCTTATGCCTCCTTTTCTCGAGCTCAGCAGGAGGATTAAGCAGATCGATGTCGTTGGGAAGCACCTAAACACAAAAGTAACTCCAAAATAAGCGCCATATAATCAAAATCACGACTTACAAGTACCCCAGGAGATCCAATCGAGCTATACAATAAATAAAAAACATGCTTAGAAAACAAATCAACCAAAAAAAAAAAAAAAGAAACGGGTACGCAGAGGTAAAAGCCCTAAAAAAACAGATTCCAACGAGCCCAAACAGATGCGAAGCAGAAAAGAGCATGTTACGCATAGAATCCCGCACAAACAGAGCAAAAAACAAAATAAAAAAATAAAAAAGTGTTCAGCTTAGTCAATCAAACTCACCATTTTTGCCGAAAACCCTAGCAACGGTCTTCCAGCAGTATGAAGCGCGAGAGGGAGGAGGGAGGACGAAAAAGAAGCATATATAAAGTAAACTGTCGAATGATCACAGCCGTCTATTTTAATATAGGGTTTCTTAACCTACTTCAAGAAGAAACGTGCATTTCCCGGGGTGGCCACCTGCGTTAAAAGATGGTAAGAAGGATTTTGGAGGCCCATGATCTGACAAATGAGGCCCAAAAAACAGTCTTATGGGCCTGACCCATATAATATATTATACTTTAATTACTTAACCTTTTTATCTACCACTACTATCAGAGGCAAAATATTAACCACATTAAAATTGACTTTTTAAAAATTTCGGTATATTAACAAATAAAACATTAACATAGTTGTATTGGAATTTATGAAAAATGAAGAAACTGTAATCAAAATTTCCCACTCATGAATCCTTGACTGATTGCCATGAAAAATTTTCAAACAAACAAGGAATTGAGGAATTGATTTCTTGGTTTTATTATCTAAAGAGGACTTGATATGTGATTGTAACCATAAACCCCCTTCATTTATTCATCTTCTCAATACCTTCCCTTGCTACCCTCCTATCTTGCTTTTATTTCAAATTCTTTAGTATAGAAACAAGTAAATTTTTCAATAATGCAATCTGGGATTCAGCATGAGAGACTATTTAGGGGGGTTAGTCCACAATGAAATGGAATGAATTCTCCCCGTATTACCTAGTTCATAAAAAAATGGCGTTAGTGTAGAAAGAATTGAATTGAAGTGAGATTACACCATTTCATTCGCTCAGGCAAAAACGAGGGAAAGGTGATTCTTACCTATTTTGCGAATCATCAACTTTCCTTGCACGATGTGTGTTGCTCCCCCCCCCCCCCCCACCCCCGAAACGAAAAAATTTATCCTCATTCGCTGTTCTCCTCTCCCTCTCCCTCTGTCTTTGTCTCCCAATGATTTTTTTCGCCCCATCTTCTTCCCCCACCCCTGTCGGCCTTCCTCCCTCTTGACCTCCGTCGCAAAGCACAGGAGGTCGAGCCTCTTGGCCTCCCGACTTCTCTTCTCTCTCAGCCTCCCTCTTTTCTCCCTCTCAACGTATCGTAGGAGCTTCGCCTCCGTTGCCATTGCCCGCTGGCTCGCCGCTGAGGAAGACGATGTTTAATTTTTCCTAAGTTAGGAAAAATTAAACCATCGTCATAATTGGTTTAATTATCCAATTAACTAAACCATTAGTTTTTTATTTTTTAATATATTATTAATTAATAATATGTAAAATATATATTATGTTATTGATAAATTAATATATTTATTTATTTTTTTGTATTAATATAGTTTTTCATTAATTAAGATATTAATATATTCTAATACTACACGTTAAATCACTTATAAAGTGTAGTAACCTTATTTATATTTGGTTAATTATAAGTTTAGGTATATATTTTATTTAAGTATATTATAAAAGGTTACTCATTCTCTTTTTTATATCATATTTTTCATTTGGGGGGCACTAACACTAGAATCTATTTTCCAGTACACTTGAACTCGTCTACACTAACACCCAAAGATGAGTTGAAGTTGAATCAATTCATTTCACTTCAATTCAAATTCAATCTCAAATTCTATCGGCTTTATCTTTATGGCTTTATCTTTATCTCTATCATATACCACTTTGGCAATTTTGATAGGCAATTTTTTCATAATGCAGATTTAACTGACATCCTCCAGCTCTCTTGCCAATATGGCCATCGTTCTGGAAATTTCTAGAGCGGATTCACTAGCTAAGAACGAGGTTTTCCTCCCAGAGTTGGTTGACAATACAAATTTCACCCGGTAAGTGCTAAATCATTATATTTTCTGCTTTTATTTTCCATTTCTCTTATTCTTTAATCTTATGCGGTTGTAATTATCCAGAATTCAAAAAAAAAAGGCAAAATTTATAATAACCTTCATTTGCTATAGATACTAACATTTGATATGAGACTAAACATTTGAAGCTTGTTTTGAGATAAGAAACATAATTTACAAGAAAGCAAATTCAAGAGATACTTTACCATTGAGTTTTTTTTTTTTTTTTTTTTTGAGAAAAAGGTGTGAATATATTACTGAGAGAAAGAATACAAACCTTGCTAAACAAGATCTTCCTCCACAACAAGATGTTGGAGAAAAACACCTAGTTTAACCCGAGTATCCGCTAAGTTATTAGCAGATTTAAGAATATGATTCCACATACATTGTAATTGAGAAATTAAAGTACATATATCATCAAAAAGATCCCAATGGCGCCAAACTTTACCATTGAGGTTGATGCCAAGACTCTACAATTATCACCCACCATAGGGCCTAGGCTGCAGATTTCCACATGTTATCTCATAGATCTAATTTAATCAAATTCTTGTTGCAAAAACAACTGAATAAAAGATCTAACAGGACTGACAAAAGAAGGAATAAATCAAAAACTAAAGAAGCTGCAAAAAATAGGTATTTCTGACAAAGAGTTGAAGAAGTCCATATGGAAAGAACCTCTCTCTCTGATTTCCTCGACACATGTAGTCCATATAGAACAAAAAAACAAAGCTTCCTGAAACAAATTTTCAATCATGGCTTGACATTTGGAGAACAAGAAGAAATAGTCAACTTTCGTTTAAAGCTTTTCTCGTATGTTGATATATAGAATGTCTAAGAAAACAACTTGTATGATAGCAGTAGGTATGCATCCCTCCTTGTCATTGTAAAAATCTCAAAAACCAAAGTTCTAATTAGCAGGTAAAGATTGTCAAGTTACTAAATGAACATGGAAACAGCTAGCTATGTGTTAGCATGGTATCCCTTGGAATAGGTCATTCACCTAAGAGTATATGGAAGACCCAGGTCCTCAGAGCGACTGTGTCAATAACCTAAACCTACCTTCGAACTACATAAAACTGACAGAGTTCCACAATAATCTTATTGCAGATTAGTTGCAGAGGGTAAGATCAAATCCTCTTTACCTTATATGGTAGTAATAATATCAAAAGCAAAATAAGGGTCAATAAAACTACGAAAACATCAATTTGACTGAAGCTCTATCTAAAAAGTAGCCATTTCCATAGATGAGTTCTTGCAATAAAGATAATAGTTTGTTGGTTAGTTCAAATTCATCATCCATAAGAAAGTGAACCTTTGAATACAATCACACTTTATCCAGCAGCATTCTTTGGTTACTTTTGTTGTTTTTGTTGTTTTTTGTTTTTTGGCTTTATCCAGCAGGATAGTCTAAAAAATCTTTTGATGCAAAACAATCATAGAATTTGAAATTTCAACTTTTAATTTTGTCACCAATTTTAAGGTGAAAATGTGTCGTGGTTGATATGAAGGGACTACGCAGTGCTTCCCCCTTTCCTGCTTGTCATTCTAGGATACTAGAGAAAGACGCAGAGTTTAGGACTTCAGTGAATATTGAACCATAACAGCAGAAGAAAGCCATTTGCATTGTACCCAAATTGTTGTCTCTTGTTTTTTCAGGACCACAATTATCTCCACTCTCTAAATGCACCCGAACCCCTTGACTCCCCAAAAAGTAAACCATATTAGGCACACAATATTACCCATAAGATGACTTTTGTTCAACTAAAGCAAATGCAGCCCATTGTAGTTTGATCACCAACTACTCATATGGAAAACACCTAAAACAACCTTAAAATTTACATTTTTCACCTTAAAGACACAGGCTCTCTATGGACTTCTCAACCAAAAAAAAATGTACAACTTCTAACATAAAAACTTGTTCCATCTTAACCAGCCATAGGAGACTCAACCTTTTCTTCCTAAACAAACAATATGCAACCAACAGGATTTTTAGCGTGAATTAAGGAGAAAAAATTTCATCTGCATTCCTGTTTCTAGAGATTATGAAAAACACGTTCCTTTACCTTGTCCAAAGGACTTAGTGATATGGGGGGGAGGAGGAGAGATGTAGTATCCTTTCAAAAATAGAAAAAAAGTGTCATTTAGATTTCAAGCCAAAAAATTTCCCCCTCAAATCCACTTATTAAAGTAAAGAATCGTTCTTTTGGGATGAGAAAACCAAGAGACTTTTAGCCAAAGCTCAACATCCATTTGGCAGCCTCAGTGAAAAGATTATGCACAACATTCTGACTTAGGCCAATACTTTCAAAGGTCTCCTTCCTCTACCATTATCAACAAGAAGCATAGAAAAGTTATTGCATGGTTCTCTAGGCTCCCTCAAGCTCAACTTTGACAGAAGCTCAAAGGGTAACCCAGGGCCAGAATGAATTAGGAGGAATGTCTGTGATAACTCAAACTCAGGTCCAAGAAAGAGAGCTCACTGATTGCTGAGGGTGACTTCTGCCAAGTCAAATATGACAATAGGGCACATTAATTGTTGAAGGCGTCGTAGATATTGTGATTATCAGGTTGAAAAGGGTCTCTCCTGCCCCCCCCCCCCCCCCCCCCCCCCCCCCCCCTGGCAGTTTGATTATCTCTATGATGAGATTATGGATATTACATGGGGGCATATTCCTAGGGCTGCAAATATAATAGTTCAACTTGCGATTCAATATTAACAACTGTCACTTATGCAAACATAATACTTTTAACTTGTGATTCAATAATGCAAATATTCCATTGTGATTCAACTTATGGATCTTTTCTCTTCCATTGCAATTACTGATATCCTTGTGAAGGAAGGTGTCTCCAAATAGGCCCCTTAGCTTTGGTTTATTAGTTTGGATGGAGCTAGCCATTACTTGTCAATACAATAGTTCCTTTATCCATTCATAGGGGTGATACAACTTTGGGCACTAAAAGTGTTCTGCTAGAATTTTCCTAGATCACCAAACGGTCACTAGAAAACACATACTTCAACTTTTTCTTTTTCTTTTATTTGAATGGTGGAAATCTTATTAAAAATAAAGTGGAGAAAACCCTCTGCTACAAAAAGAATGCACAGGAACCAAACTGCCCATTAAACAGAGCAATGTAGTTGCAACTAACTCTTTTTGAAAATTTTAATCTAGTTCAATATACTTCAAGCTAAAAGAAATTAACATGGGCATGGCTATCGTCAGATGATTTAAAAAACTGCTTTTAACACATTGGAGTTCATGCATAAACACAGTGACTACTTTCGTCAATACAAGACTTACATTCCAAATAAACTCATAGCTTGACTTTTTTTTTTTCAATCCAACTAATTTTTCATACTTTATAAAGCCATCATTCAGTAAAGTATGTCTACAAGGAGCCAAAGTCAACATGGTAGTTCCTTCTAAGACCAGACAAATTTTGCTAGTTCATATAAACTGTACAGTACCAAGCCCCACTGTAGTTGGGCAAGGCTCTTTTATCTTTGATGACGGATGATTTCAAGCTACATAAAAGAGGTCCATACATTGTAATTGGCTGACAATTTGTGGAACTGTTATTTCTCCATTATGTAACATTGAGAGTCTAGAATCCACTCTTAAGTATCAACCACTAAAAAAAAATGGAAAAGTGCCACAGGGGCTAACATCAAAGGCTTTGACTGGATACAGATGCAGGATTTTTTTCAAAGAGAGATGCTGAACAATTTAACTCAAGATAACAACGTTCTAAAATTTTCCAACTTAATGCTTTATATACAGAAGCTACTCCATATGATTAACTATAGTCGGAATCAGTAAAAAACATAAATTTGTCATTTTTTTTCAATGATATAAATGTCATTTCATTATCTGGAATTTGTGCAGTATAAACTGAGTTGCGACTGGCATTTTGTTGCCATAACATCATTCCTCGGCATATCACCATCATCCGGATCCTTTCTTTGGAGTGGTCCTCTCATACTCATGACAGAAAAAACTTCAAATCCACTTTAAGAATGCCTCAAACCTCCTAAATTTCTAAAATATACTGCCATTTATTACCCTTCCAAATCAAAGGCTAGAGAATCCTTTTAAACAATCTTTGGCTAGAAAATCCTTTAAAACAATCTATCCTCATAAGCATGTTAAAGTGGCCAACATCAGCTATAATTACGTACATGGAGTTCTGACCGAAGTATCTGAGACCTATAATTTACTCCTCTGATGAGCAGAAGCATATCTTCTCCAGCTGGACTGGCCAATTATAACCAAGTAACTGAGGATTTGTTTCCATTGCAACTTGAAAATCTAGTAAAGATGCCGCATAGTAACAATTTGACTTTGACATATATCTATTGGTCATCATGCTGGTTAAAGATTGTTCTTCGACATGTCTTGCTTTTGCTAATTCCAAGCATGGCTTTATCAATCTCTTCAGCAATGCATCCAACCCATTATTTAATAAATGAACACAGTCAACTGAAACATCGAGACCCTCCATCATCAACTTTTGCTCCACCCGACTCTTCAGTAATTTGAAGTCAGGTAGCTCAAGACAATTACCACAAGTCTCAGGCGTGCATGACACTGGAAGAGAAAACCTAGGTTCACGTCCAAAACAGCCTCTTGTTTGGATACCAAGTGGAGCCTCTAAAGGGCTTCTACTTTGAACATGTGAAGTTTCAGGTATTTGTTCTACCTCTTCTCCATCTTCCACAGAAAAAACTTCACTCTGCTGCTCTTGTAGTCTTTTCAAATCATAGGAACCAATGAAAGTAGGCCCGTTTACTGTAAGCCTTGATACCAACTCATCAGATAATACACCTTGGATCTTATCAACAGGCTTGAGAGGACTTGGTCTGTCATTAAACTTGCGATCACGAATATTAGCAGAATGGGACTTGCGTGGGGACCAGGGAATTGCATCTGTACAAATGGAACTGTGATTTCCCTGAGATCTATTGACAGAATCTATGGATTTCGTGGAATAGGCTGGAGGTGACTCAGCAAGACATGCATTTTTGAGAATTGATTGGATAAGAATGTTGTGAAGAGCAATGTTTTCTCTTCCGATGGTACTAAAACAAAGCCTATTAAACTTGGACTTGGTAATTTTATAGCTAAGGAATCCCTTAAGGTGATAGAAGTACTTCTCCGATCTCTTGTACCCAACTTTGCGAACAATCTGTGCTTTCAGCTCAAGCAGATCAACTCTGGAGTGTAGAAGGGTCGGCATTTGAAGCTCCAATTTCAGCACACTCCCGCAATTCTTCTCTAATTAACCAAAGCCCAGAAGTAAGAGGAGATTGGTTTTTAAAATAATGTAAAAACGACATATCAAGCAAAAACAAAAAAGAACAATATATAAGTTGGAAATTTCTTGAATTTTGACAAAGATAGTGCAGTTAATCGCCGGAAGCGAGGAAACCACAACGCACTTTGAATTCAATGTATTTATTTGCAATAGCCGCAGAGGAGAAAAGGAAAACGTAATCAGCATAAAATGGCTGAAAAATCCATTCAACCCCTCAAATTCCAAATGTCATCCATTAACCAAGCATATGCTAAAAATTGAACATTATAACGAGAAGTATAATCAACACATAGGGTACAAAAAATAAGCATTTACTAAGGAGACAGAAACGGGAAAACGGCAAACCTGATAGAGGGATGGAACCGCTTTTCCTGATCGCTACAACAAAGTACAGCAATATCACAAAGCACACGACAAAACTGAATTCAGCCAGAAAAGGCTAAAAAATCCAATAATCCCTTGAGCTGTAACTGTGATCCACGATGGAGGATAATCTGAAAATTGAAGAAAAAAGCCAGAAGCAAAATCAAGATAACGTGCACATAAAATTACATCAAGGGATTAAAGGGTTTAATAAAAGCGAGAAAGGGCGGACCTGGGATAGGAATTGGGGTGCTTTTTTTCTGCTAGCTACAACGGAATACTCCCTCGAAGGGGTTGGAGCATTCTTCCGAAATTCTTCGAGGAAAGGATGCCTAATCAACCTTGGACATCGGGGAGGGGTCAAAATATTGTTTTTGTAGCCTGCGTGAGCTCGCGCAAGTCTTCCTTCCATTGGTCCTTCGGAGCTTGGGTTCGGACTCTTCGGACCACGTTGCCATGTCATCTTTATTTAAGCTGAAAACAAATTCTTTTTAAAAAAAAAGTCTGTTTTCTCCTAGAAAAAAGTTGTCACAATGTACATAATATTTTTAAGCTATGTTCTAAAAATTGCATAAATCTTGCTATATCATTTAAATAAATTTATATATTGAACATAATAAATTATATTTAGGTAATAGTTATAAAATTCAATCTGAGCACCCCTAACTCGAGTTAACTCGAATACGAAAAAAATCGAGTAATTATTATTAAACTTGTTTTTACATAAGTTAATTAATTTTTTTAAGACTCACCCGAATTTTAGAAGATCAGATCAAGACCACTTAGTCCAATTCTGTACAAGGACAAGTCTAATTTCCTGTAAAATTTAAAACTCAAAATTGTGTATAATGTATAATTATGTCAAATTACATATGTCACTTCCTAATATTTATGTATATAAAAAGATTGATTTATGAATAGATAGATAAAATCATTAGGGATGTTGAAAACTTACAACATGGTTAAAACTCATCCATGTTGTTGAGTTAGCTCGAACCGAGTCAAGTTTATTCTAATTTCTACAAGAAACTCAATCAATTCGAAAATCTATTTAAGAAATTTTATATATTGTCTTCATTTTTATCTTTATTTTTATAACAAAGGTAGTGTTGACTAATAGAATTGAGAGATACTTCAAGATGAGTACAAATTCCAGTGGTCATTAAACAATTTCATTCTCTTTGAAGTAAAACTTCTAATGAGTTGGCCAAAACTTATTTTAGGTATTCCAACATCCAAAATATCATTTAAATAGATCGTTTACTTGTTAACATAATTGTGTGTGATCATATAGTGATGAAGTTATAAGCTAAGTGGGTTTTGTGCTTTTTTGTTTTAAGTAGGAATCATAAATCTTTTTATTTATCGGAAGTTTTCAGTTCGTGTTGAAAGTCTAAAGCATAAGACATAGACCCATCAACAAGTGTAACATGCTTAATAATAGAAGACTCCTAGTAAATAAAGATGACATACTTGACATATGAGTAGAAGTTCTTGAGTCAATTACTCCGGAAGAGAAGACTTTTGCAACATATCGGTAATATTGCCTATAGAAAAGGTAAATCTACTCTACAAAGAAAAAGAGTTATAATACTTTGTGCAAACAAAGGGACGGTTAGTGTCGCATGAACCGGATTTCTTCTTATGTATTTTTCTAATGCTGACACTCCTTATCTGGGTGAGACTTGAACTCAAGACCTCATACTAGAAACCCTCCCATGCAGGCACTGAGCTGAAGGCTCAATCCACAACTTCTTTCTATGTTTCTTTGCCTATGGACATCAAACTCCACTACACCTCTTTTGGCTTAGGTTATTACATCATTCACCAAGACATAAAACTTTGTCATATTTCAGTTCAGATGTCAATCAACACCACTAACAGATCATAAGAGCCACAAAAAAAAAAAAAAAAGAAAGAAGGCAACTTTGAGAAAGAAAAAAAAGATATAGATAAGAAGAGGAAACCTTGAGATGAGAAAGAAGTTTCATAAATTGTCAATCTAATGGGTTGAGTTCCCTGAAACTTGTCTTCGTAGTTCAACCACATATGATAAGTTGAAGCAGTCACAGACTCTAACAAATCAACAGAGAAGGCAATCTACTCAAATTCTCTGCCACCTTACACAAACATATCCAGTATCTAATTCAGAAACGAGAAAAAGCTACTTCCAGAAGCTGTTCTTCAGAGTGCAACAATCTTAGATGTAGGTTAACAATTAAAGTAGGTGAAATCATAAATGAAAATTCCAGGAGTTTCTCTGATTAGAACAGGGAACAGGTGATGATTACATCTGCAACCTTCCAATTCTAAAAGTGAAACGAAATGGCAATGCTAAGCTTTCAATAACTCTCAAACCTCTCCTAGAAGTTGTCTCATCGAGTGCAACAGATCAAGTTTCGGAGGGTTACTTGAAAGCAATATGCTGCATCAAATGAAGTCCAAAGCCCTGTAAAATGTACCATACATTCTTTACATATTTTGCTACATTATTTTACATACTTTTAAACAATTTGTGGTCATAAGTAAGAATCTGGGGAAAACCCAAAGCCAACAAGTGACTCGATATTGTCTAATTATATTTGGATAGCCAATTTGGAGATTTGGTCAAGTGTCAAAAAGAGGAAAACAGGGTTTTTTTTTTTTTTTACATATTTAAAGATTCTTTATTCATAATCATCTAGCAACTCAAATGCAACAAAATAAAGTAAGCAATCATCACTTCAGATATACTCAACATCAGGTTAAGTCAGGTCACTTGTTTATCACTTGCTTTGAATTTTATAACTCTCCTCCTTGGCTTTTTCATATCATTTTCATTTTCCTTCTTGATGTGGTTCTAGGAAGAGCTGAAGATGGAAGTACGTTCACGCTTTAGAACTAAAGAGAACAAAATATAGATTTGTTTGCACTTCTTTGCAACTTGACAATAGAAAAGGATTTGAAAAGCGAAGTAACTAGCAAGGAAGCAAAAACAAGAGCTCTAAGATTATTATTAAATTTAAGCAAATAAGAAGTGTTCTCTAGGATCCTAAGAGAGCTTTCATAACCTCCTACATATTATATATAGAAACATATGAGAAGTAGGATTCGATCAGAACTCTGTTAAAAGGCTCAAACTTCTAAACAACAAATATAACTGACACTACTGATCTAAAATCAGAAAGTCCCACTACAACGAGACAAATATGAAATCAGAACTTATATAACGAAAATTTTGAGAATAAAAAGAAAAATCAAATAAGGAAACTCTAAGAAAATTAAGGCTACATCCCTCTTATTTATTCATATGGAGAAGAAAACCATAACTTTGGAAAGTCTACATCATTCTGTTCCAAGTGAATTATGCATAACAAGGAATCAACTGACAAATAAGCAGCCATGTTATACAGCACAAAGTACAGTACCATCCTGCAGAACATTTATTAATTGAACACCAACTTTCTGTAAGTCAACCTTTACTCAAATCCAAAACTGACAGGGATATGGAACAACTGATTGCATACACTAATAGTACCTTACCTTTTGGATTGAATTATGAAGACCAAGAGAAAATTCACTAGCCAGTCTTCAAAAAGTGCTTGCAAATCCAAGATGGTGTATGCGTTGGACTGAAAAGCTATAAATATGAGATTCAATGGAATTGGGAAAACATTGGTCCAGATGGGCAAAGCATGGAGGTGATGGCAATCATTGTAATACATTTTGAGAAATGAATATATGGCTCAGACAGCAAACAGGCAAACGAAGGGAAATATATCATGTCAATTTAAAATAACAACTTCCTTATCTAAATCAGTACCGAAAAGCAAAACTTTTTGTTACCAAGCATCTTACTTTAATGGACCCACTATCACCGACAATACTTGTTACATTTACACATTTAAAGATGATAGATATTAATAACTTATGAATTTTTTATAATAGAACAATTATAAAAATTAGTACTTACACCACCTTACAACAATACATGAAACATTTTTCAACAATGAAGACAACACTATTCCATCTTCAAAATCTGTTCCTGTAAAATGTCAGGCTTCCTTGTTGGTGATATCTGATAGAAGGCCCAGAGAAGCCTCATCAGAAATCTCTTCCTGCTGTTGGCACACAATTGGAAGGGTATCTGAAGTTATGTCAGTGGACACGTCAGTCGTATCAAACCTAGCCCAATTCTTATCCTTTGCATGCCCAATAGCAGGATATAATAGAAAGCCAAGTATAATTACACAGCCACTAACGATCAAAGTTCTGACTGTGGCCAAACACATAACAAGAATAAGCAACAAGGTTGGAGGCACACAGAGAAGTGTTACCCCCAGTGTTTGCAAGGGGACCTTGTATGGTCTGTGGAGATCAGGTTTATGTACTCTCAGCTTTATGAAGGCAGCAAACTCAAGAAGCATTCCAACTGAGTATAAAAAATTGAGAAATTCCAATATCTCCTGAAAGCTCATCCAGGACAAGAAGACAACACCAGTAGCTGAAAATAAGATGCTTATGGTGGGAGTCCCATACCTGGATCTACAAAAGGTTTTCAGAGAATTTTGTTAAGATTTACTAAAGATGATCTTTTCTTTGACAAATGAAATCAAGTTTAAGATAGCCCAGACAAGAATACATATGTTGATGACAAAAAAAAGAAAAAGTAACAAACTTAAAGCCTAAACAGGAAAAGACTAGAGAGGAGGAAAAAAGCAGAATATAGTGTACACTTAACTTGTATTTTCTTTTATGGAGTTGGGAGCATCAGCAAAAAGAGTTTGAACAGCTAAATTCATCATCTAATGTACTATATTATAGTCAATTCTGTACCAACTTAGTATGCCAATGCTCCTTTTAAAAGAAATGTCTCTTCTAATAGGTTATGAGTATAGAGATGAGTCACACAATATGTCTCCATTAAAATAAGGCAAACAGATGATTTTGGATTTTCTTCATTACTGCTTAAACTGCAAAAACTACGTAGCCATTTGATTGGTGAAAGACCAGATAAAAAATTTCAAGAACTCATACATACAGAAAAAATATTCATTAAAATTTCCACTAAACAAGGGGTTTCCCAAAAAACGGGTCAAACAATTAAAACCAAATTTAACTGCATCTGATACTTATCGTCTTGAACTTTTCACTAAAATATGTATCTTTCAGGTCGTTACTATAGTGCTAATCCTGAGAAGAGCATCAACATCAACATCTCAAAGTAGATATGAAATGACTCCTATGCATG
This sequence comes from Aristolochia californica, assembly GCF_029961685.1. NCBI lineage: Eukaryota > Viridiplantae > Streptophyta > Magnoliopsida > Piperales > Aristolochiaceae > Aristolochia > Aristolochia californica. The sequence continues at coordinate 2,788,436 of NW_027181837.1, forward strand.
TAATGTTGCATTTAGCTAGCCTGGTATTACATAAAATGAAAGAACAGTTCCACCGAATAGCCAACTAACCTCATGGAGAATATAGAAGGCAGCATACCCATCTCGCTCATTCCCAACAACTGAAATGCATCGCCACTCATTTCAGCAGCGAACAAACCCATATTGGACATTGCCGCAGCTGCCTGTATCCACCATCGCAGCCAAGCACCCCCAATCAAAAAACCAACCTCTGCAAAGTACCCGTCGCTCCATTCACTAGCACCAACGTCAAGAGCTCCAGTGCCTGAAAGAAGTGGTATCAAATAGGAGGAAACTACCAATAGTACAGCCCCCAATAACGCCTTAGGAAAGGTCGCACTCGGATTCTCAACCTCCCCAGCCAGGGTGCTTGCCTTGTCCCAATAGTTCAAGTTCCAAAACATACTGTTAAAATACCCCCTCCAGTGAACGTTCTTGAAATCCACAATCAACCATCGGCCTGGTCGAATTCGCGGAATTGCGAGAAGACCCATAACTACAAACGGGGAAAGGGAGAAAACTGCCAAAATAACCGCAGAGAAGCCCACAATATGAAGCCCCCTGTAATTCAAGTAAGTCAAAAACGCTGTAATTGCTAATAACGATGGGACTCGAGCAATCGGTTGACTAAGAATCGGGAGCGAGTGCTTCAAGTAATCGAGAAAGAGAACAGGATAGAGTGCGTTATCCATGACCCCACTGAACCACTTCCAAAACCCTTCCTGAAATCCCCAAAATGGGCCAAAGGCCGACGAAATCCAGACAACATAGCCGCCATTTTGAGGGAAGGCGGCGGCAAGTTCGGCAGTGACTAGAGCTTCCGGTACACTCCATAACAAAGGGAAAACGATGAAACCAAGCAAAGAGAGCAGAGGACCTCCTCCGTCTTTGACCGAATCTTCTACCCCAAAAGGGCCGCCGGAAACTTCATAGAAGATGAGCGCCACGAGCGACAGAATGGTCAGTTTGGGATTGGACTTCACATTAGTTTCAGTTTGCTCTTCACCCATGGAAGGCCAAACCGACTTCTTCCTTTTCTGTACCGTTTAGGAGAGAGGGATTCGAAAGACACAATTCCGTTGTTAACAGGAGGGGGAGTTGAATCCGGAACCTCCGTGCCCGGATGATTTGATGAATCGCCGTTTGACGGCAGCTAAGGATACAATATGGCGTCTAATATCTATCCGATATTTTCGGACAAATAAAAGTAACTGCTGGAACGGTCAAAGCTGAGTTACAAAAGGAGGATCGAAAACAGAAATGATAAAAAAAATTAAAAACTCAGCAGCAACGATCAAACAAAAACTTTGCTGACGGTTCATACGGGAGTAAACAGAAGAGGCTTTTACCCGTTTTTTTCCCGCGGTAATCCTTCACGGCCGTTTCTGAGCGAAAGAAACCCAATGGAAATAATTTGGTATTAACACTGAAGACTTTCGAAAGTTCTTAGTAATCTGATTGAGGGATTTGATGTCTAATAGAAATGATTACTGGGTATGAATCTGGTTCCAGAAAATCTTCGAAAATGTGGTTTTATTGCTTCTGTGTTCATTGAAACGAAAATAAATACATTTATTGGGAAAAAAAAGGCCTTTGGAAACGGAATCCAACTTAGATTTCTGTGTTCTCAAAATAATAAAACCAAACTGGATTAGATTGAACATCTACTAATTAGATTAAAACACATTTCTACTAAGATATAATTAAGGCAATTCTGGAGCGATGCTGCCACAGCCACAGTGAAAATTTACAACAAAACATATTTACAGTTGAAGAGATACAACATCATCAGAGCAAATTGTTTGCCGCCTGTAGCAGCAGATCCTGACTCGTCATGGTAGGACCCAGAGGCATCTTTTACCAATTTGGCAGAAATGTCAGGTCGGAACAACATGCATCTTTTTCATTTTCCAGCTAGTTGCAGCTGGTCCACAGTTGGGATAAATAATCTACTCATTCTTGTGAGAAATTGTTTTTTGTTTTTATGCTTATTTTGCTCAAATCCACACTAGGAAATTAGTCTAATTATAATTAAATTATCATATCTTATAATAAAAATTATATAAAACTCTTCCATATCTACTCTTCAACAATGTCTGACTGATTATCTCCTTTCTAAAAATATTTCTAGCTCTTAGTTTCTGAGTTCTTATTCTCTTTTGTTTTATTTATTTTTATTTTTATTTTTATTTTTGTTTTTGTCCTCCTAAAAACGTATAATTGTAAGAGTTTATGTCTAATAGACAAAAATAAAAAATCTATTGTATCTTGAAAAGACAAAGACAGTGAATACACACCTCAACCCTGCAATATTTACATAAAAAAGAACGGATTCTATTTCTGAAGATCATGCCTTAGTCGATGATAGACTTCATGGGAAGCTCCAACTACCCATGCATGAAAAAACTGACCTCCAAGCGCTGCTCCACCTGATACCTCTTTCGCTGCAAAATCTGCTTTGGTATATCCGTGATAGATGCCAGCAGAGAACCAGAAGATAATCGAGCATAAGTTTTTTTCAGGATTTCTGTTCCAGTCTGATCAAAAGATGAGTCCACTTGACAGCAGAGAGCCATGGGATAAACCATTGCCAAGAAGGGAAGAACGAGGTATCTCCTCAAGTTTTCCACCATCCAAGAGAAACACCCGATCTGCCATCCGAACAGTTTCCAAACGGTGGGCAATCACAAGCACCTAAACATTTTCAGCCAGAATACAGGATTTAGAAGGTTATTCTGGCCAAACATGAATCATATCACATGTCTTAGTTATCTATAGGAAGCTAGCCTATCTCCATCCCACTAAGAAGAAGTGCTGAACAAGAAATTGTAGTCGGGAATAGTTTTGCTTGGAAATGAATGAAATGCACAGACATGGACAAAGTTGGTTCAGTTCGTAAACCCAACATTTTGCCATGGAGAGAAACTGAATCACAGAGAATGGAATGATTATGGCATCTTCAGATGGGAAGTGACACTGGTGGAAATGAAGGAGAAGAACAAAGAAGAGAATCAGGGACCGGACTGGATGTAATGGATGTGTAGTGTAAAAAGTCTAGAACAAAAGTCACACATGAAAATGCCTTTCAGTCCTCTCATAGATATTAAGACGCAAGATAAAGAAAACAGAAATATAAAAACTTTAAAATGTGTAGTAATTCTGTAATTTTAGCCACTAACGGGGCTGTTTCAAGAAAAGATTGCGACTCTCAGAGAATTTAGTTCCCTTCAACTCAACGAACAAAACAAAAAAGGAAACCCAAAACAGTCACTAGCAAAGGGTGCCTACTTCAGGAATATGTTCCAATTACAGAGAAAAGAGAAATGTGTAACCCTCAGATAACCTTGCAAAAACTACCAGATGCACAAAATTGCAAAGAGCTGATAGCTATTTATAAAGATGAAGGATCAATACCGGATGGAATGAGTCCCAGCCTAGAGTCTGAGATGAAATAGGGTTTCAGTTTTAAAAGATATTTCTCTTTATACTTCGGCCACAAACCTATTCCTCCCTTAAGGGACAATATGACCTATAGTAGCTCAAATTTTGACTAGTAAAATATGCTCATGAGACAGTTCATTTATACGCTATTAGTGCTTTTCACAAAGGGAATCATGAAAATCATTTGAAAACAATTGATGTTGAAAATTGATGACACTAACTGAAAACTGACATGAACTCTTACTTTCACCATGACTTACTTATTTTTTGAAGATGACCATTCTAATTAAGAAGAAAATATAGATAAAAAAAGAGCAATCTTATTTAGAAACAAACAAGTATGAAAGAAAAATAAATTTCTCCCTCACAGTATGGTTTTTCAGTAAACGCTCCACAGCCTGTCTCACCAATTGCTCAGATCGGTTGTCCAAAGCAGAAGTAGCTTCATCAAGAATCAATATTGAGGAATTCTGATACAGAGCCCTTGCTATGGCAAGCCTGGAATAGAAAAGAATTACCGGAAGCAATATTAACAAATCCATAAAAAGAAAGTGATGCCAATTAGATTTGCCAAACACAATGGAATCAGGCTGAAGTCTTAATTATCTTTTGGACTGAAAAAATTGTGGATGTTTAGCCAAGTAGAACATTGTAGATGGACTTGAAGGGCAAGAATGAGTATCACAGCACAAATACAGGACTATCAACTAAAATTTTCACCTCTGCTTTTGGCCCCCACTCAAAAGGGATCCCCGTTGTCCAATATTGGTGTCGTAGCCTTCTGAAAGCATTAGAATGAACTCATCTGCATTTGCAATCTTAGCAGCTTCCACAACTTGATCCATGTTAATTTTGCCCATCAAATCCCTGTAGCCGATGTTTTCGGCTACAGTTCCTGAAAACAGTGCCTGATAAACACAAAGAAGTAAAAGGGAAAGAAGAAAAAAGAGCGCTCAACCTTGACTGAGCAAGGAAGATTAACAATGAATCTAAGAATGAACACTGGGCTGGACTCATATTTTCCTCTCTTTTTTTCCATGTTAGTCCCACCAGAACATCAAACCTATCATACAAGATGAAATGCTTGTGAACTTTACTTTCGTTACTGTACCAAGTTTAAGAATTATACACCTTATTGAAACAGATTTAAATGTTTGGTGCACTCACTATATCCTGTGACACCAGAGATATGTGTTTTCTCAGACTAGCCAACTTAATGTCTCCAATGTTATGATCATCCAAAAGTATGCGTCCTGCAATAATATAATTAGAAGCAAGTAAGTAATTCATATGTAGGAAGAAAGGTTATCATGCAAAGAAATGCCATTTAACTTTCACAATAGGGAAAAAAAAAAAAAAGTCACTTCACTTCCAAAAATATATTCATTTTCAACAATTAAGCACTTAACAAAGTATAGATAAAGAAAAGAGCTTTGTTATTCTTTAAAGAATACAGTGATAATGGTTAGTCTAACTTTGAACGAGTAACAGCGAGTTTGACTTAGGATTCAGAAAAAGAAAATATTCATTGAAAGTCAATATCAAACAAAATTAGCTCAATGCTGTGTTGAAAGGACAATTACTTTTTTGCAGTTTTTCCTAAAAGAAAAAGCAATATCTCCTGAACTTAAAATGTATAGTGAAGAACAGGGAATATAAATGGTATTTTTAGAAAAACAAGGTTTTGATGAGGGGCTTTTTTGCCATTCTACATCATAAAGGAGAATTAAATGAAGTGTCTCAATTCGAGGACTGATAAAACATATATTCGAAAATAAGGCCCAAATAAACTTTGCCAGACCACATTGAAGAATACTAAAACAGAAAACATAGAATTATCACACAAGCAGTATTGCTTTAGAAGCTAGATGAATCACCACAAAGAGGACCATAAAGACGAAGCAGCAATTTTGTAAGTGTTGTCTTTCCACCACCAGAGGGTCCCACGAGAGCTACCGTTTCTCCTGGTTTGATATGGAGATTCAATTGATGGAGAACAAGAGGCATACTGTCTCCATACTTGAATGTAACACCACAAAATTTTATGTCTCCTGTAACAGAGTCCAAATCAACTGCATCTGGTTTCTCAATCACCTATTGTTAAGAAAAATGATTAGAAGCTAATTCAAAACACCAAATTCCATGGCACGAATAACTAGGAATGAACTAAGAACTCAACTAAGCTGCAGAATTAAAAACAGAGAGTATGACATAGCAGGGAGTTACCCTTAATAATTACAAAACCTGAACGCAATCATCTCGTAGAAAACCCAATGATATTGACCGTTGGAAAGACCAAAATCACAAAATTTAGATGCAATTTCCAGATTAGAAAATCGAGTATGTTGGGAAAATAATGAAACAAGAAAATCAACTTCAAGAATGTCATGCAATAAAATGGCGTATTAACATCATAAAGATACATAGTGTAAAAGAAACTCCACTTGGGTATTAAGGACATGTAGCTGTCGTGAAGTCACAATGAAGTACCAGTTAACAGAAGATGATAGGAAAGTCGAGCAAGTAAGTGGTTCTCCAAAGCTTCTAGTATCCATATTGTCATAGGCTATCACAATGAAGTACCAGTTAACAGAAGATGATAGGAAAGTCGAGCAAGTAAGTGGTTCTCCAAAGCTTCTAGTATCCATATTGTCATAGGCTATCTTTTTTTTTTTTTTTTGGATGAAGAAGTATTTCTATTAACAAGAGAAATTTACAGAGAGGGAGGGAGCAAATCCCTTACAACAAGAGATTGCAGGGAAGCTCCCTCATAGGCTATCTAAACGACAATTTTCCTCTCAATACAACTTCAGCTACAAAATTTACATGCAACATAAGATATTAATACCTATATTTGCATACATTTTCTTTTTAAAAATTTTAAAAACATAATACCGATATCAATGACAACAAAGGCACTCCCTTAGATGCAAAGCAATCAACACATGGACTGTGTAGCCACCTAGGTGGTGAGTTCCGATAAAAATTGCACAAACATGTTAATCAAGAAGAACTAGAATGACACATATAGAATTAATGGATATACCCTGTTGCTACTAAAACATCAATTTCTTCTTCATATATTATCTAACATATAAAAATCTATTTTTTGAACCAATACCTGGTATGATTGTAACAACAACCATAGCCAGAGGAAACAATAAGACAGTTGCATTCTCAATAGAACATCTGGTGAAATGATGATAATGATACCTGATAGTCGAACCTAGTCAAATCAAATAAACGATCTATAGAAGGTTCTCCCTGCTTGAACTCATTATATGCTTTTCCAATACCCTGTAAAGTTAATGAGAAGAAGAAGATAAAATCACTAGGAGAGAAGAGGAGTACATTGACTAATCACCATTTTCTGAGCTTTTTATTCTCCTATAAGATAAGGGAAAAACATCTCTCAGCTCTAGACTCTGCGTTACCTGGACAGGCTCAATCAAAAGAACCAACGAAGTCACAAAAGAAACAATTTGGGAACAATCAATAGATCCTCTTGAGACCACCAAATAACCAATGCCAAATATCAGCAGTGTGCTAGTGTACATAACTTGTACAATCAGGGGAACTAGTGACTTCATTTTCTTCTTCTTCAAATGTTCAATTAAGTCAATATGGGCAAGTCTTTGAAATCGTGCCCCTTCACAGAGCTCCGCATTATTCGCCTTTACAATAAGGATTGCTGGGAGCACCTGGAAATCTGAAACTAAGTTATGCATTCATACATGTACTCCATATTCTTGTAAATGCAAAAGTAAATATCAAGTACATGTAGCAAGGGTGAAGACATCCGGGATCCCAGGTTTGATGGCTCATACTGCTGCAATGCCTGAGACCAAACATTTTTCTGTTTGGCTGGCAAAATATCTTGCTGATTGGAGTGCCAACTGGCAATCGTATTAATGTTAGCTAAAAGACTAGGTTTTTCTCACAATAGGAGAGAAAAGGCTTCTCAACCGACAGAAATAAAATTACCTCGTTAATGTAGGTAGAGAGCTCTGCAACGCTGAGGTGTGCCTTCCTGGATATCTTTCGAAGCCGTTCACCAAGATAGGCAACAAAAACGGACATGCATGGAATTGCCTACAGATGAACAGTTGAAGATATACATAGCTCAACACTTTAATAAATACATCAGACAAAAAGCAGGCACGCAGCGTGACAGGAGTCTTCACGAGCTCACCAAGGCTGACAACAATGAAAGAACAGGACTCGCCACCAGCATTTGCGTCGCCATTGCCGTCATTTGTAAAGTACATGGTACTATGGTCTACACTCGAAACTGAATATCAATCAGGAATGAAGAAGACAATTTTAACGAAGACTGCTTAAATTCGTCTGAGGCCATGAGCCTGCTGCCTGCAACAGGTAGAACCTTCTGTTGCTAGTTGGCTAACTTCTGCACTTACATATTTCTCTTCCAAAAAGATTTTTTAGAAGAAAAAAAATGATAAAAAAAAGACACTCAAGGAAACGCCATAGCTTCATTCGAGCTTATCAGAACTTACATTGAGAACAGCATAGACAGTGTCCGCAACATCAGAAGCCTCCGCGGTAATCCTATAAGCAATATCGCCCACGGCAACTCCGCCAGTCCCTTCAAAAAAACTCAAGTCTCTCTCCAAAACCCTACGGAAAACATCAACCCGAATCCTATACGCAGAATTAAGCGCAGCCTCCCACAAAAACGCCTGCTGCAAATAACTCGCGGCACAGCGCACTAAAACAAGAACCGCCAGCGTCATACCCTCCCGCGTAAACCGGTTTGCATCCACCGAGGTCAAAATCGACGTAAATTTCCCCACCGTCGGTACTGATTTCGAGAGACAGTATACCGAGACGGCACTGCAGATCCAACCTTTGAGGACAGGTTCCCATTCGGATATTAAGTACGGTTTAATTGGAAACAGAGACGAAAACGATATAAAAGGGTAATCAGATCGAGACTTTGAGCCAGATTTCGGAGTTTCCGAAGCACGGGAGAGGGAGGAGTCTATCGAAACTTTGATCGAACTGGCGAATTTACACGAGGGCATTGAGACATTTTTCACTAGTCGAGGGGATTTCTTTAGGTTTTTCAAATCTGCCTGAGATGCAAACGAGACTTGTTGGGCGAATTTTGCAGCTTGGAACACCACCACCGCCATTCCTTCAAAGCTGACGAGAGCCTGAACCGGAGGGATGAACAGAGTAAAATGGAGACGAAGAATCCGCTACTTAGCTTTGAGTCCGACAGAGATTCCGGACCCGGTTAGGTCCCATTTCACATTTCCTGACACGCCGAGTTGACTCATGAATAGCACCCTTAATGGTAATTTTAAAAATATAATTAAAAGAGTGTATATGGTACAGTTTATGCTACCATAAGAAATAATTATTTTCTCTTTGATTATTTTTTATTAAAAATTTGTCTTTAATTTATTTTTTATTTAAACGATAATATAGAAAACAAAAAAAATTGTCATCATATTTACGTTTACACTAAAAATAAAATAACATTTTTACATTTTTTATCATTATGGTACAGTTTATGCTACCATAAGAAATAATTATTTTCTCTTTGATTATTTTTTATTAAAAATTTGTCTTTAATTGATTTTTTATTTAAACGATAATATAGAAAACAAAAAAAATTGTCATCATTTTACGTTTACACTAAAAATAAAATAACATTTTTACATTTTTTATCATCTTAATAAGAAAAGGAATTACAAGGAATCAAAGGAAAAAAAATTCTAATAGTGACACCAACAAAATCGGAAAAACCACCCAATCCACCAGTCGATGAATCTAGAGAGAAGGAACCCCTTCTGCACAACCTTAACAACACATGTATGCTTATGTCTTACAATTTTTTCGCAAAATGAAAGCCTCAAACCAACGGAAATAACCCATATTTTGTTCTCAAATACTGAGTGAAAAATAAAGCACCAAATAGACATTTCAAAATCCAACAAAAATTCCATAGTCAATAACAACATGAGAGGCCAGACATTTAATCTCACACTGGCCTTCCAAACCAAATAAAATTACTAGAATTCACCAAAAACTCAAATTAAAGAGGAAATTACAGCCGGTTATCTATCCTAGTTGTCACAAGTAAAGTTATCCTAGGTATTGGTGGCCCTTGTGTATATCTGCTGGCTTGCGTGGGAAGAAACCAACCTGATGGAACCCCTGGACATGAGATCTTTGATTGCCCTCCTTGCGAGTGATCCATTAATCTGCAGGAACACGCAGCATCCATTAATCTTGCATTCAGCTGTAAGCAATTGATACTTCTTTACATCCAACAACGTTGAAGTTGGCATTTTTTCAGAAATATAGCCAAGCAAATAGTAGAGAAACTTAAAAGAAGGATTTTATATGAGAGCAGTTTAACACTATAAGCCAAAAAAAAAACTCCCCCCCCCCCTCCCGATAGAAACTTGAACCCATGACCTGATACTAGGAACCCCTATGTGGCCATTGAAGCAAAGGCCCAAGTATCAATTAGCAACACAAAAGATATTGAAGAACAACGTGAATTCCTCCATTTCTTGGTCTACCAGAATAGGTAAAAGAAGAAAGATAATAATGGCACTGCATCCCTCTATACATGTTTCCCTAAGGTTTGCACTCCTAGGGACCCAATTTTGCCAACTCTCAGCATGAACACACTACCTTCTCAATTTTTAAGCACCTGCTTGATTTCAACCAACAACCATACGGTAAGCAAATCAGCACAAATTCATCAACAACATATAAATAAATATCATCACTTTTTTTTTCCTTTCTCTATTTTGAAATGTCTAAGAAAGCACTTGCTTTCATCGGAAGTATAAAACCAGTCCAAGTTCTGAAGATCACACAAACATCAGCTTCTGAGACTTATATATGGGTTAAGTATGCACTGAGTGACCATCTCAAAAGGAATATCGGCTTTTAGCTGATAGAACAAGAGAGATGGATAACAAAAGCAATTGACATAAAAGCTAAATTTTCTACCTTAACAAAGGTACATATCTTCTCCCAATAGTAACACATCAAAATAAACAATGTGGCAAGAGTTACGTGTAAAACAAAGTATAGACGCCCAGTAGATTCACACCATACAATGAAATGCAAACAAAAGAATATGACGTAGATCTGATTTTTATATGATTTTTCATTACAAGCAAGCATTTCAAAGAAACACCCCTCACCATAGTTTACTTAGTAACTACTTTTCTTTAATGAGACTACATAGTGACTGCTTCAAATAAATATAAAATCTCTACACACGAAGAGAACAGTTTCAGAGATTTCAACCAATGTCTTTTTGTTCACAGATCATTCATCTACTAAACAATTTCTCAAGAAAATACAAATTTGGAGACCTACAATAATTTTTAATGTCATTTTCAATTTCTTCACAATAGATGAGGGAGATAGTTAGACGGATCATACCCTCAGCCTATCTGACAATATGGAAGGAGTGATAAGCTTGTACTTGGGAACTTCAGACAGAAGTTTGTCGTAAGTAGCCTGGTCAAAGAGAATCATGTTGTTCACCTTCTCCTTTTGCTTTCCTTTGCTCCATTTCTACACATAAAAAAAAGGCCAAATGCTCACAGTAGTTTCACATAAACTACATTTAACCATACAGTCCCAAATTTATTATAAAAAAAATAAAAAGATAGTTCTAAAACTGTAACATCCCTAATCAGAATGACAAAACTTTTTCAAACGTCAATGCCGCATGAAAAAAAGATAAATCAGACTCTACAGAGCCATACATAAACCAGCAAAAACAAAGAAAGATATACACCTTTTTTTTCTGCTTCCCGCCGCCAGATTTCGCAGGCTTGGAAGACGGAGGTGGAGCCTTCTCCTTCTTTGGCGCCTACAAAGTGAAACCGAAAAAGATAGGCGCTTGTAACTTCCAAAAAAACAAAAACAAACGGTACTCTAACCATAGATCCAGATTTCTGATGAAAACATGCACAGAACAGAAACAAAAACAGAGAGCTTTTCTCACCATTTCGCCTCAACTTCAATCAGATAGGACGACCGACGATGCAAGGAGATTAGGGTTCCTACTTTACAACAAGGTTTTTCACGGGAGAAAACCCGAAATTTATAGTCGAGCCATTGAATGGTCTGCTCGCGAGGCAGGGTGGCCGGACACTTAAGGTGCCGGGTGCGGCAGGGACAGTTCACGGATCCGGATGCCTTACCCGACCAGAGTCGAATCTAATCGGAAAAAGGGTTTGATGGAACCTAATCGGATATTCAACATGGTATACGGTTCTGCAGCTGAACCGGACCCAAGAGATCTGGTTCGATAAACCTAATCTGATTTCTAGGGCTAATATGTAAACCAAAATATCTTAAAGAAAAATAGAGAAGATAAAAACTTCAGCCAATAAAGATAAATAAGAAGAAATAAGAGAGGTGTATAGACAAATTTGAGTGAAAAGTTTTACCCCATACCTCGAGGTTATATTTATAATTGTGTGAAAGTGTTTACAATTACTATAATGCCTTCAGAGCCACATACTTCAAAAAGCAAAAGTACATAAGAGGATATACACTAACTTGCATAATTATAATTTTATGTCATCTCTATGAAATTTTCCTTATTTACTAGTCATGCCACCTCTACACACCTGAGTGTTTTTTAGCATAATCAACCGTCCCTCTTCTTGTGTGTCGTGAGTTGTAAGGTCCTAGAGGGATAAACCTAAGGGAGGAAGGGGGGTAAATAAAAATTTTGGTTAGTTTTAAAATTTTTGCATACAAAAAAATCTCATACTAGAAAATAAATTATCCAACCACTACACTAGGATTTTTGTAACGGTTCATAATCAATATTTCAAATTTATAATTCACTCCCTAATGAGCATTTGCCCTATAATTAAATTTTGTACTAAGATTAGTCAAACAACATTTACAGCTTAAGAGTCTAAAAGAACTCAAATACACCACTAGCCCAAATACCATGGGACTTATGATCAGCCGCTTAGAGGTTGTCAGGGATCGGATTTTTTTCAAATCCAACCACAACTTGAAGCAACCTATTGGCATCTCAACTCCTATATAGCATGGGATTTATTATCATAAATATTTATTTTTACTACATATAACTCAAGTAACATGCATAAATAAATATATTTTTTATTTTATTTTTCCGTATATCACATAGGGTTCTTGCTAGTATAATTATAAATAAATTTAATATAAACTTTTAAGTATAATATACCATATTAAAACATAGAACCGGTTCCGATATCCGACTCATATTCTATCTTTTTTCTTTATTTTCAGTCTCATTATCTCTTATTAGGGTTTAGGGTTTAAGGTTTAGGATGACCAGGACGAGGTCTGATCGAATGGAACCCGGCACAACCGTATGATTTTTATAATATGGATAATGGTTGTGAAATTTTTATCAATTTTACAATAATATATCATAAAAGACGGCGGAGTCATATCGGATGTTGGAATCCGGTTCGGTAGAAAGCTTCATTATCGATATTTTTGAACTTTTGGTACGAATGGAAAGTGGGAACTAATGTTTCTATGGTCACAGAAACGACTCCCTCCATGTCCCAGAACCCGTGGCAAATCGTCCTGAAACCCTGCGAGAGCTTCTTTCATTGCGTTCAAACCCATCTATCGAACTTCATAGGCGATCATTTCCCTTCGGAGAAACAAAAGCAAACCCGCTCGCCACTGCTTTCTGCCATACCTAAGCACAGAATCGGTTCTTCGTCAAATGAACATGTTGACGAACACCATCCCTTGGATCCCGTTTTATGCCACGGAAAAGTAAGAGAAACAGTTACTGTCTTGTTTCTCTGTTCATTTATCGTTTGGTTTTTCAGTCTCTTGCAACGTGCACTAGGCGTTTGATAGAATCTCCGGCTGGTGTTTGTTTGATAAAATCTAAGTTGGTGGGCTACCGGGAGCAGGTTTGTTGGGTAGGCTGCAAAATTCTGCAAGTAATTTTGGCTGCTGAATAAAAAAATGTGAACATAAATATAACGAGCATTGCAGACTGGCATGAACTACATTGCTTTCATGACGTGAATTTGGTTGCGCTACTTGACATTCATTACCAATTCTCTATCTTACATACACGTACAGTTACATCTTTCTGGTTCATTTTTCAAGTTAATATACTCCTTTTTCAGGGTCAAAAGGCAAAACCTTTATCCAAAGAGGAGCTGGGAAGAGCTACTTGGACTTTGCTTCATACACTTGCAGCCCAGGTATTTCAACTCATATTTCTTTTGCTATTTACCTGAATTCTGCTTAAATTAGATTTAACATTACCTGAATTCTTTTTTTTTCATAAAAAAAACATTACCATCTCTTCTTTTAGAAACTTATAGTTGTTAACACAGTCCAAGATTTTTTTTCTGTATTTTTTGGTTTTATTTCTTTACTTATTGAATAGACTTGATCACACCACCTTTTGACTTTTGATGTAAGAATTACACTGAAATAAAATTGATTGCAATCACCTATTAATGATTTTTATCTCATACAAGTTATCATAGCCATGTTATTTATAGTACCCTTAAGTACGAGATGCCCCCTTTAAGGGTTTGTAACTTGACTAGGTTCTTAAACTGATCAATACAATGAAGGGAATCTCACTCTCTCTCTTCATATCTATATATACATCTAACTTTTGTTAGGTTAATAATTCCCAAAGAGAATTCTAGCTCACATTGTCAACATGCCTTTCCACGTTGAAGAAACAAAATACTTAGCGAATTTGGTTACATATGCTCATGTAGCACTATAGATTCATTTTTGTATTATATGAGATTATATCTATATGAGTTTCATTATCGATGGTAACTCTGGTAACTGTAGTCATCTTGTTTTCTTTCTACTCCTATACTTTTATTTCCTTTTTATTGTCTCCATTTTTCTGTTTTCCTTTCTTTTGGTTGCTTCCTTGTGTACTTCTTGTTCTGGAATAAAATTATGTTAATTTACTGAAGCAAATACTGCTCAATTTTATATGTACTGATATCTAACTTTTTGTGGTTTCAGTATCCAGATCACCCTACTAAACAACAAAAACGAGATGTAAGAGAACTGGTATGCATTATTTGAACCTTGCAATGGAGACACATCATACATAATTAGTAGATTGAGTCTTACAAGTGTGGTCTTTTATGGTATTATTTAGTGGAGTATCTTATTAGAATTAGAGATTGATATTTCCAATCCCCAGTTCTCCATAAGCATGTAAACCAGGTCTTATCCATATGATTACTTATACCAACTTAACTTTTCCCAATATGCTTAATGAAACAACTGCCAGCACTCTAGTCATACCTTAATATGTGAGCCTCCAGTAAGCAGTTCTAACCAAATAATAGCTTATTCAATTATTACACCATTTTGTTTTGGTTGGTTTGTTAGATCCTGTTAAATGGGTTCATTTCCTTTGACTTGTTAGACCATATTAAATGGGTTGGTTTCTCTTGACCTATTAGACCCTATTTTTGTTTGGTTTGTTTGGCTTGTAGATCATATTAGATCGATTGTTGGGTTCAGCATAATTAAATGGGTCAGAGTATGAGTATAGACCTCTAAACAATGCCTTTTTTTTTTTACCCTGTGTAAAGAATCACAGTGCACTTTATTGGTTTGACTTGGTCAAACCTGGCTATACCAGTACATATTTTTATCTATCTTGTGATCACTTCTTAATCTTTTCCCCTTCCCCTCTTCTTTTATTTTACTTTGCATTTATCTCTCTTGGTTCGGTGAAAATCACTTTTTTCCTCTTTCATTAGTTTGTATTAGTTAGAGCCACTGGAATTGGTTCTCAATTTTTTTTAATATTGGAAGTAGTAAAGAAATTGCAGAAGTTAAGTAATCTAGTCTAGTATTTGAAAATTTTCCCTTTCCATTATACTAAATATGTCACCTTTTTTCTCCTTTTCTCTACTTTACTTTTAGGTTGCTTGACCAAAAGCCTATCTGGACATAATCAGGTTGGTTTAGATGGAGTTAAATGCACAATCAGCTTGGTTCGGTTCAACCTGATAATATGTTGTAAAAAGAGCATAACCAGCACTACCGCACCTGGTGCCTTTGCCCCTAGCCAGAAAGAGAAATGCGAATAGCAATAAGCAATAGTGGTTTAGTATCTACTGACAGTACAATATGTTGGCAAACCTTCTTCCTTCCACCCTAGTGCTTGTTAAATTTGTAGTAGTCATTTTTTTAAGAATAGTTCCACATGGATCCAGGATAAGAAAAAGTCCTATGCTTGTTAGTTGGGTAGAGACTTTTTAACTTCCTAGTTATTTTGGTATTTTGGGATGGTTGTGCACCCAAATCTAATGTGGTATCAAATTGGGTGCTCATACGTGGAACTTCTACCCAAAGTTGTCTATGTATAGGAGCCATATAGAGGGCCACACGTGAGGGACAGTGTTAATAATAGTGCGACATGGATCCTGTTTATTACTTGGAAGGGACCTTTTAACTTTAGCTATTAATTTTGGGATAGACATGGACTGAACTTTAATAAATTCATATCAACTGACAAGAGTCTGATTTTTTCCCATTCATGTTGTGTATAAACTGTCAGGAGTTGAAGGACATACACTTTTTAATATAGTCCCAAGATTGATTGTGGAAGGGAACCAATTTTTTGATTTTCATTCTGCATAAATTCTTCGAAGAAGAAAAGTTATATTTAACACAGGTTAAACTTAAAACAGATTAATATGCAGGAGTTTAACAGGAGCAAATTATTAGTACTCGTAGAGGGTAAAAAAGTCTCTCAATCTATATTTGTGCGTGCTCCATGTCTCAGGCTAGTTTTAATGTGAGTTGTTGTGTTTGAAAAAGTACTACATTAATTTGGACTTGAGAAGATCCTATGCTTATTATTTGGGAAGAGACATCCTAACTTTTGTTAGTCATTTGGTGTTAGAGGCTTCCCTTACTTGTGTTGAGTTCTATGTGACCTTTTTGTGTGTTCTTAATGGGCTGAGTGTGTATGTCCTCCATGTCTTGAGCTGGGTTGTCTATGTAAACATAGATGCGAGGAAAGGTGTTGGAGGCTAAATAGCCTCCCTATCTATATCTGTGCAGACTCTACATCTCAAGCTAGTTGTTTGTAATGAGAGTTGTTGTGCGTGGAAGCAAAGTTCCACGTTGGTTTGAACTTGAAAAGATTTTAGGCTTATTAGTTAGTAAGAGACTAACTTCAGCTAATCATTTGGGAGAAACCAATCCAACTTTAACATATGCAGTGTAAAGAAATGGGAAATAGAAGAATGAGAGAAGAGAGGACAAAGAAAAAGGATAAAGGAGTTCTAGAAGGGAGCCTGAGAAGTGCTCTCATTGGGGTTTAGAAGTTGACCCCTAATCCTTCTTAATTAGGGGACAATTACATATTTACCCCTCTTACACTAAACTCCTTATAACTACCCATCTACACCTCTAAACAACATGAAAAATGGACTACAGACACATCTAAACGTTCTGAACATTATAGTACTCTCACTGGAATTCACAGACCATGTAAAAAGATCAAACTACCCCTTAACACTCCCCAACTTGAGCATAGATGTCTAGAAGCCCTAACTTGTTACAAAATGTCCAAATTCACGTTTACTCAATGCTTTAGTAAACATATCACCAACTTGATCACTAGACCGAACATAGGGGGTAACAACTTCTTTCTGCATTATTGCCTCTTGAATGAAGTGGTAGTCAACTTTTATATGTTTGGTCATTTCATGAAAAACTGAATTGCCCGCAATGAAAATAGCTGTTTGGTTATCATTATACATTGTCATAGGTTCAGCAACCTACAGGTTTAACTCTTAAAAAGCTAATCTCACCCACATCAACTCACTTATAGTATCAGCCATAGCTCTATATTCACTTATAGTATGGGCCACCATATTCTGCTTATTGTTGTTCCAACTTACTAAATTTCTTCCTGCAAACACACAATAGCCAGTAGTGGATTTTCTATTAAGTTTAGAGCCAACATAGTCTGTATTTGAAAGGCTTCTATCTTCAAATGACCATGAGGTTTAAAGAACAACCCCTTTCTATGTGACCCTTTTAAATACATTAATATTCTCTATGCAGCCTCTAAGTGTACCTTGCATGGATGTTCCATGAATTGGCTTAGCATATTTACAGCAAAGGTTATATCAGGATGAGTGACTCTGGCATAAATAAGTTTTCCAACTAATTTGTGGTACACTGTTTTGTCCTTAAGTTCATTGCTGCTTTCATCATGAAGACCATTGCCAACTTCCATGGGTGTTTTCATAGGCTTTGCACATAACAAATCATAATCCTGTAACATATGTTTTCTTTTGTGTTAATACAATTTCTGCCTTGCTTCTAAAAACTTCTACTTCAAGGAAGTATTTTTAGGAACTCAGATCTTTGGTCTGGAAACTCTTTGTTTGGAGTGCTATTCATGGCAGGATTCTCTCTAAGGACAATCTGGTGCAGAGAGGTTCTTCTTTACCTTCCATGATTTGCAGCCTCTGTGTGCTGGAGAACAAAAGCATTGATCATATCCTTGTTCACTGGCCTTATACCTGGCATGGTTGGTGCTTTTTCTTCAGCTTATTTGAGATCCCAACTTGCGTCCTCTTCTCCTTCTCCAGCCTTATTGATCACTGCTTAGGCTTCCTTCCTCCCCTTTTAGGGAAAATCATGATGAGATTCCTTGGGCGCTCTGGTATGAGAGGAACCAACGGATCTTCTGCAGAAAAACCACATCCTGGTTCATGTGATAGAATATGGGCTCATATCACTAGGCTTCTCTCTTTGGACTCCTTTAGTGATGTTGCCGACAGCTCTTTGAGGTGCAGTTGGTCCTCTATTGCTCGTTGCTCCCCTTCCAAGCCCCCATCCCCTCCCCCTCCCTCCTGTGGAGTGGCTGCCCCCTTAGTGAAGGCATCATCAAGTTTAATTTTGATGGCTCTTCGTTTTGGAATCCTGGCCCTGCTGGTTTCGGGAGGGCCTTCCTCAACTCTTCTGGTGCTATCCTTGCCTCCTTCACTGGCCCACTTGGCACTACTGACTCCACTATGGTTGAGGTTCAAGCGCTAAGACAGGGTTTGAAGATTTCCAGGGATCATTCTTAGCCTTTTGCACGTGAAATTCCTCTGTTCTCATCAACTGGTGATCAGGGAAGAAGGATCCTCCTTGGCATCATTGGCCTTTTTAAAAAAAATTCAAGATCTTTCTAATTTTATTTGTTCCTGGTCTCATGTTCCTAGATTTGCAAACTTGTTTGCTGATTCTTTGGCTAGCGAGGGGGTCGCTCTCCTATCCCTAATTGTAAGGCCTCCCACCCCTGGCCTAATCTTTTTCTTTTGTTCCTTCTCTGGGATTTTTTAATAAATTGTGGTTCTCTTAAAAAAAAAAGTACTGACAGTTTATGAAATATGCAAAGTCAGGTGCTACTGTATTTGGCTTTTACTTTTTTCATTTATATTCCAGATTGGATTAAGTAGTGTATATGAATATTGAAGACATGCTGGTGTCAGCTTTTGAATGGGCGTCACTTCTTAACTGATTTTTGTGCAGATGGCTATACTGTCTCGACTTTACCCTTGCAGA
Organism: Aristolochia californica; assembly: GCF_029961685.1. NCBI lineage: Eukaryota > Viridiplantae > Streptophyta > Magnoliopsida > Piperales > Aristolochiaceae > Aristolochia > Aristolochia californica. The sequence continues at coordinate 2,807,504 of NW_027181837.1, forward strand.
GAATGTGCCGATCATTTTAAGGAAGTTCTAAAGTATGGTATTTCGATCCTTTCTTTTTTCCCTCATGTTTTTCACAAGAGAAAGGGGTGGGAGGGGAATCACATTTATCAATGATTCTTCTAGCTCTCTATTTACACATTCCTGTAAAGTGCAATGCTGGAGCTGCATGTTGGGAAATCTTTTTGATATGCACTGAAAGAAAATGAGGTATAATCGTAAACAAAGTCAGCAGAAGGGTGTATGCTTGGGTATAGTGGTACCAGCATAGATGTTGTCCTAGGAAGTTCTGTAGCCGGATCCCCTTTTCTCTCCATTCTTTGGGCTAATGACTACATTAGGGGTCTGTTTGGAACCCATGGAAATGAAACGAAAGTAAAAGAAAACAAAATAAGAATTTGACCATTATTATACCAAAAAATAGTTAATAAAAAGGAGAATTTGATCATTATCGTATTTTAACTAACTTTTTTTGGGAATAATAATGGTCAAATTCTTTTTTTTTTCTTTTCTTGGGTTTCCAAACAGACCCTAGAGGATTTCTTAGAATGAAGTACATACTCAAGTTTCAGAATTTTTGGTACCATTGGGGTGTTTATGACCAACCCTCAGAAAAAGAAGATAAAGGAAAAAAGGCAAATAGCGAAAAGGAGAAGGTCATGTAGACCTGTGTTTGGTATGCTCATATGTGTAAGGATGTATCTAGATCCAGAAAGAACTAAGCACTGCAGTATTTTAAGCATTGAAGATGTATCTATTTCTTGACTGGCTAATTCTTTTTGATTGCATTCTAAACAGAGCCAATCCAGTTCAAGCAGGATCACAACCGGAGTTCTCCCAGTGGATGTGTCATGTACATAATGTTGTTAACCGTAGGTAAGCGTGCTTGCTTGTTAGTAAAAATTGCAAAGTGCAAACATAGAATGAGTAACTGTATATATAATTCCATAAACCTTGGTGCTTGTTGAACAGTCTTGGGAAATTAGTATTTCCATGCCAGCGAGTCGATGCAAGGTGGGGCAAATTGGAGTGCCAGGACCGGGCCTGTGATCTTGAAGGGACCGATGCCGATTTTAGCAATCACATCAGGTAACTTATTTAAATTGCCAAAAAGAAGTGTGCAAGAATGAAGATCCTGTTGTAGTGAGATGAGGATGATGTAGAGGCTGAAGGGCTATTTAAAAGTATTTATTGTGATTTAGTATCTCTGGGGAATGAACATCGATGATTTTATTATTTCTCAACTTTGAGAGATTATTTTCATGTAAAGCTTCAACGCTTGTTTTCAAGTAAAATACTGTGGAAGTTAGTAGCAGCAGGAACATTTTGTAGATGTATTATGCTGTTATATTGAAGCAATTCCATAGAAATGTATTACACATCAAGCTTCTCATTGTTAGGAGAGGCCAGCCTGCAATGACTTAGCTGAAGCTATTCCTCACAAAGTGGATTAAGACAGTAAATGATTTCCATATAGGGATCAGAAAGTAATAATATGAGACGGCCAAAGGATCACAATAGGACTAAAATCTCCACAGAAGCTCTGGAAAAAGGATGATATTAGCCACTGTTGATTAATTTCGAATTACAGACCAGATGCAGAAGATATGAGACTCAAGTTTTCCCACGCAAAATGTGTACAAAATATATCAGCTTAATTTTCATTTGATTGCAAAAGTCCCAACGTTCTAACTGGTGCGCTCACTCCAAACTTCAATAAGTGGGCAATTTCATAGACAGGTCGCAATGGTGACATGACCTGGGCATCTAAATATGCATCACACTTGAAACACCAAACTGACAAATCACTGTCACAAGAAACCAGGAATCATCAAAACACAAATTTCTCATATTGAGGCTCCTGAAAAATTTAGGCAGATGATCATGTACCTGTAGCTTAGGGCAATGCAGTGATCAGTTTCCTGAAAATGTTCAAGCATATGTTTGTTGATGAAACGGCCGCAAAGGACATCCTTACAGCTTAAGCATAACCAATTTTCAGTATGAAACTGACACCTGAAAATGTCACATTTTAGAGGTGAGGATGGGAATTTGGTTTATGGAGCTCTAGACTGAGTCCAAAAAGAGATGTTCTTGGGAAAAAGGGAGTGGACTTCAATGAAGTCCTACAATAACCCTGTTAGAACTGAAAACATAAATAATTGTTTCTGTTTATGAATATAGAACATTCAAAATAGTCACCAATTATAATCCCTGGGGTTTGTTTGGAACCCTTAGAAAAAAAAGAAAAAAAAATGAGAGTTTGACCATTATTATTCCCAAAAATAGTTAGTGAAAATGAAATAATTTTTTTTTTCCATGGGGTTCCAAATAGACCCTTCATGTTGTCCTTATTTGGGAAATGAGCCTTCGAAAACTAGAAGAGCATCCATCCTTTAGTGGGTAAAGTTGGAGACATGCTAATAGAGGAAGTAGTGGCAATTCGATACAATTTGACCAGGGATTTCTCCTAATACTTAAACCTATATCAAATATTCAGTGGTTCCACTTGGTAATTGGCATAATTTCCGATTAAGTATTTAATTAACCATATGGACAAGCTTTAAGCAAGACACCATAATTGCTTGGCTTTTATCTAGTTGATCAATAGAGTGGAGGATCCCGCATAAGGGTAAGACATTGACAAGCCTTTTTAATTAATACAAAAGGTGGCTTTCCTGAAGCCATACAAGGACTCAATAAGACCAAATGAAGTGAGAAACAAAGGAAAGAAAATCACTACATACTATCTTCTACTGGACAATAACAAATCAAAGCTCAAATCTAGACATTTTATCAGGCAAGTAGTGAATTATATAATAAACCACCCTAGGCGTCAAAATCAAAAGATAGGATGTTATGAGCAATTATCCATGATCTCATTGAACACCTAAGTCAACATGGGAGACCAAAACTTGTCCTGCATTTCCACCATACAGTCTACGTTAGTCACCCTTGGTAGGTAAAAAATCTAGAGATTTTGAAGAAAAGTGTCTCGTTCCACAGGAAGGGATAGATGTGTAGAAAGATTGAAACGTGTAGCAGCCTGAAAGCACTTTGATTCCCTTGATGATCTAGGAAGGAATGCTATAGCCACTATTATTGCATGCTAACAATGGATGCACAAGAACCATATTTCTTCATCTAGAGATCAGTGAAGAACAAGCAACATTACCTCTTTGTACACACTTTGGAACAAAAATCTTCCGGTATAGAAGCCACTAATTTGCATGTTCAATCAATAATGACAACATTTTTTTTTTAAACAACAAGAAATAGAATTAGGTACTTTATTTCTGAAACTCCAGTTTAAACTCTCCTACATTGTTATCTAAAGATTGCTTTCCACCACAATAAGCCCCAGTAAAAGACTCAGAGATGAGACAACACCAAATCAGAAATTAATTCTCCAACCGGGAGCACCAAACCTGAGTAAAAACTAGTTCCTATTTCAAACAATCACCAGTTAATCATTAAAATGTAATCTGCAGTATCAGTGGGGAGACTATGAACCAGACAATTAGTACTACAATCTTGAAACTCCCAACAAGATGGTCCGATTTTAGGATTTTGCTCATTTGCTTCACATCTGTAAGGGCAAAATTTTCACTGCAAAAGTGAGACATATTTTGCCAACAGAAGAAACGAAGAGCGAGAGGGTAATCAGTCTTGGTGTAAGTTGGAGGGCAGGCTAAATGGTTCACCCAATGACTGTTTCTCAATTTATTTTCCTATACAAGTGTCAATAAACCTGAATCTGTCACCTCTTCAAGAGATTATGAGGAAATTAATACTAGACAATCAACCGTAGATCCATTTTCTCCAAGGCTGACCTCCCTTAAGCATCTGCTAGAAGACTTGAGATAGGCGAACTTATTAATGGAACCACCATAGTGAAGTAGAAAGGATGAGGGAATATCTACTCCAACATGGTTCTCACAAGGCTCTAATGATGATGATTTCCTAGAAGGATCACATGCACTATTGAACGCTTTTCCCAGAATCAAAATCAAAATAAAAATCCTCTAGATTTGAAGCCACACATTCTAGATGGTGTTTAAGCTATAAGAATGGCGTCAAGACTACTTTCATTTGATAAATCCTCCTTAAGTTGAAGAAGCCAAATTTCTCATCATCTTCTTCTTACTAGCAAAGACTTCAGCTAGGGTCCTGAATCCATCAATGGTTCCAACATTCATAGAACTACTTTCTCCTTTTTCCACGAAAAAATGAAGGAAATGCTTCATTCGTTCCTCTTACATCAAGCATGAAAATTGCTTCAGAAATGTCAAGTGGCTTTATCAATAAGTATGCTGCCCATCCTGTAAAATGTTCAGCACAGAAACTATTCACCTCTCCTTTTATTGTTCCAGCCACTAAACTCACTGGACAATTTTTCAACATCTGCTTCAGAAATTTCAGTGGAAGATAATGAAAGATTTAATTGGTTCATTTGCATCAGTAGATTAGTTTTTAGAGAAGGAATAAGTGATTTTGTCACAAGTTGCCTTCCTTTCTCAGATAGAAAGGGATTCAAATTCAGTGGCAGGTCAAGGATTACATTGTTTCTACACGACATTAGAACATGGGCTGAAGTGTGCACTTGAGTCCTTCTAGACAGTCTCCCATAAATTCCCTACAAGCTTAGAGCCATAACTTCTTCCTTGTGTTCATGTCTCTTCGACGTTATTTGCACAAGCCAAGATCCCTTTATCTCAAAAGTCGCATCAAGCCATGGATGTTGAAGATGGTGAGTTCTCTCCCTCTTTTTGTTTCATCCTTTACTCTTTGGTTTCATAATCTAATCTGAGGTGCATGATGAAATAAAAGGGAAGTTAAGTTCAAAATCAAAGAAGAAATGGGATATTCTCTTAAGAACCCCAGTGATTGGACAAGGCTATAGAGATCAAGGTGATGAATGATAATGATGAAATAATGAGATTTTCCATTATGTCTCCTTTAAGACTTGCTGAGTAGGATCAAGCTGGGCTCAGTCCTACCATGTCTATAGCCTTCGAAAGTGCATCAGAGAAAATCATAATCTTTTTTGAAGAAACCTCTGAGATCAGAAAGAAATAGGGTTTCTAGTGCAGCAAGACAAAATGTGAATGACCCACCAGATCTTCAACAGGCTTTTTGACAACAGTCCTTCAGTTTTCTAGCTAAAATATGCAAAGAAAAGCTAGCTATCTACAATAAGTAACCAGAGCCAAACAATAGCGGTTAAATGTCCTTGTGGGCTTCAAATGCACAAAGAAAGCTCTTAAAGAATTTGGCAGAGGGAACTTTGACATTTAACCAGATCAAATGTGTATTGCTAGTTTTATACTAACATATATAGCAACTTTTGTGCAACAAGCTACCAACAGAAATCGTTGTGCCAGACAATTAGTACTCGTGCTATCCATATTTCCCTCCAAAGCATTGGAAACCAAAGACAAAAGGAATAGGCTTCAGCCGCTGGGGAAACCGTCTTCTAGCTACAAAAACAAGTAACAGCTGTGCTGAAATCATCAATCACATGCCACACAACACTGAGATTCTTAAACGATGGCCATGGGCCCCTATGTTCTCCTGCAGATTCGTTCAGTGAAAACGTGGTTTTTTTTTCATGGCTACCTTAGAGCTCCTAATTTGATAAATAACTGACCAGACATTGTAACGATTTTTTATTTTTATTTATTTAGTTTCAGTTTAAGTTACTGGATTGAAGTTTCAAAACAACTACACTCACAAATCAGGACCAACGGCATGTAACATCGAAATGCGTAGAGCTCAAGCGAATTCCAAAAGGCCAATTCTCCGGAAATCATCCAAATAAAATCTTGCAATGTTTAGGACAAAGGGCTAATTCCCCAGAAATCATCCAACTGAAACCTTGCAAGGTTTAGGACTTCTTCCGCCTGCGCTAATATTTTCCACACCTCACGAATCTGGACGCCAATTTACAAAGTACTCCGGACTCTTTTGGAGGTACCAATCATAAAGATAGGAATTTCCAACCAGCAGGAAAAGAGATTATGGGTTTGGAAGAGACTAACCTGGTACATACAGAATCGAGAGTAGGAATATGAGAGAGATCGGAAAATGAGAGGGCAGTAAGCAAGTGATCACAATGAGTTCGAGCTTCGACCCATCCAGGATCTGATTCATCCAGTATCAGATGCAACTCGGTCTCTGTCTCTTTCTGGACAGTGAATTTAATAAAACAAAAAGTTCTTCAGAGCATGGATAATTGGAACAGGGAAAAGGAGTTATATAAAGGCTTACCAAAACTGTCGATGATGAACCCTCTTTTGCCATTTCAGAGTTTCAGACGCGAACTAGTAGAAGATGCTCTTCACGGTTCTTCGAACTTCAATGGCATGTTAGTGCTCTGTGTAAGGGGAAAGTCGTCCAGAAGCCTTTGCCCAATATCTTTAGTTTAATAATAAAAAAGTTAATTCCAACTATCTTATAAGAAGTAATAGATTAAATTTATATAATAAATTATTTTTTATATATAAACTAATAATAATTAATATTATATTTAATCACTAGTTTAGGAGTGAGAATTTAAACAATGCAAAAATAACAAATTTATAAACTATTTTGATATTATTAAAGTAATCATTTGTTTAATTATTTTATTTTTATATAAATAAATAATTAAATTATGTTAATTTATTTTTATTATTTATTAATTCAGCACAAGTTAAAATTTATCCTTTAGTTTATTAGTAAAAATTCAAGTAAAAGTAATAAAAATTAAATATATCTAAATATTTAATTAATAAAAATTCTCTTAGCACTTTACACCGCACTTTCTATTATGCATACTAACACAAAAAAATATTTTACACTGCACTTTCCATTGTGTACGCTTAGGGGTGGCATCGAGCCGAGTCGAGCCCGAACCTGCCTATGTTCGAGTCGAGCTTGATTTAAATATTTCGAGCCGAACTTCGAGCCGAGCCTCGTCTCGAGCCTAAAATTGTTATCAAGCTCGAGCCCAACGAGTTCGAGCCGAGCTCGAGCCTCAACATACATTTCAAACTTTTCAAAAAATATATATCGAATAAAATGTATATAAAATTATGCATACATTTTATATAAAATTGGGCATGACCTCTACATAAAATTGGGCATAACTTATATATATAATATGTGTATAAGATTGGGCATAACCTCTACTTAAAATTGAGCATAATCTATATATATAATACTTGTATAAAATTCGGCATGACCTTTACTTAAAATTGGGCATAATCAATATACATAATACCTGCATAAACACTTCATAAACACTCCATAAAATTGTTTATACATTCCATAAACACTTCATGAAATTGTTTATACACTCCATAAAATAATCTAAACACTCCATACACTGCATAACATTATAAATAAACTCCATACAATAATCAAACACAACAAAATTAAATAAAATATCACTATCAATTTACAATCACCCAAATAAAAACTATAAATTCTTTAAATAAAATCATATTACTATTACATACTTACTAGAAAATTACAAGAAATATTTTAAATTTTTCTTAGGAAAATTAAATGGACCTCTTATTGCCTTTTCTAAGGAAATAAATAAAAATTAATAATTAATCTAATATATTATTATACTTATCATTAAATTTTAATCACATAAAATGTCAAACACAAAATTACTATGAAAATTGCCTCATGCTCAAAGTATTATATCATCAACTGTCAAATACTTATTCAAAATTTTTCTATATGGTTTTCTAAACCATCTTGGCAAGAAAATCTTACTTGAAAAATTATAGGATTTTTTAAAAAGAATTTATAATTAGAAAAATATTTTGAAAAAATACGAGGCACTAATGGTCCCTATATTTCTATTAAAAATATTTTTTCAATATTTATTGAAAAAACTAGTCTCTGGAAACGTATTTCTACTAAAATATCTTTTCAATTTATTTAAGAGCCATGAGGAAGGGACAAAGAGTTTTTTTTTCCTTGTTTATGATCTCGCACGTAAAGGTGGCTTTGAATAAATTATATATAAAATTATGCATACATTTTTAAAAAATATAATGATAGGGGAGGTTCAGGATTGAATTTCAATAATGGATTAAAATGCACCAATATTAATATTTTTTACTCCAATTGTTGTCTAGCTTGTTTTGTAATTTTTGAATTTGGCCATAATATTAATATTATTTTTCCCAATAATATGGCCTCCATAGCGCCCCTAGATAAAAATTTATATTATAGAAAAAACTAAAAATATTTTTCCTATGATACATATTCCCAAAAAAACCTTTAAATAAAATCTTATTACTATTAGTGACTTATTAGAAAATTATAGGAAATATTTTAAAATTTTCTTCGGAAAGTTAAATGGACCTTTTATTGTCTCTTCTAGGGAAATAAATAAAAATTAATAATCAATCTAATATATTATTATATTTATCGATAAAATTTTAATTAAATAAAATATCAAACACAAAATTGCAATGAAAATTATTTCATGCTAAAAGTATTACAGTATCAACTGTTAAATACTTATTCAAAAATTTTCTATACAATTTTCTACCCCATCTTGGTACAAAAAATCTTACTTTGAAAATTATATGATTTTTAATAAAACATTTCAATTAGAAAAGTGTTTAAAAAAACATGAGACACTAATAGTTTATAGAAAATTATTTCTATAAAATTTATTTTTAATTTTTTCGAGAGGAAAAAGTTTTTTTTTTATTTTATGATCTCGCACGTGCGAAATCGCACTTGCGAGATCATCTTCTCGCTAGGAAGGGGGAGATTATTTCTCCCCTGTTCTGGTTTTCCGCCGAGACGACCCCGAGGGAAGGGGCTTACGGCGCCGGGAAGGATTTATCGTCGGAGATGACGGCCACGACGGAGTCGACGGCGACGGAATCGGCAACGACGGAAACAGAGGCGACGGCGAGGAGAGGAAGAAATCGAACGGACAGACACAGAGGCGGCCGGCGAACAGCTGCGACGGCGGTATAGACGCCGGAGAACAGCTAAGACGGCGGTAGAGGCGGCGACAACAACCGATGGGAGGGGTCGGCGGTGACGAGGGGGGAGGAAAAATTTTTCCCCCCCTCGCTCTCGGTCCCGCACCCGCTCCCCCGCTCACTCGCGATCCGTACCGATTCATGCCGATCCGACTCATTTTGAGCCGGCTCGCGAGCCAACGAACCGAACCTAGCTTTGGTCGAGCTCGGCTCGTTAAGGTAAACGAGCCGATTTCGGTGTTCGAGCTCGGCTCGAGCTCGAAAAATGACGAATCGAACCGAGCCGATACCAAGCCGGCTCGAGAACCGGCTCGGCTCGAAGCCACCCCTATGTACGCTAACACAAAAAAATAATTCACTTTTACTTTTATTTTTACTAGGCAATTCACTTTTACTATCACTTTCCGGTGTACTTTTTAGGTGCACTGACCCCCCTAGTTGGCAGCTAGCTTATAGACAACCAATTTTTTTTAAAAAATGGCTTTCCAACTTACAAGAATAGCTGCTATAACAACTCATCTTCTAGCTTCATCTGAACTCCTGACTGGTCTTCCATGTTTCACATACGAAAAAAAAAAACCCCATCTAGGAAGAATCCTTCTCTCTTTTAAGGGTCTTTTAAAGCTCTTAAGTGTACAATATAGTGAACCTTTAGGGACATAATATAGTACCCCTCAATTTGTCTAGAAGTTCACAAATTACAAGTAGCAATACTCAACCTAGATGAAAAGGCAACTAAAGGTTTTTTTAAAAATTTTTTCCTTCTCTACCATACATTTTGATCATATACATAACCCTTACAGTCCTCCATTAAAACATTTTAAGCTGAGGGTTGAGGCTAATGCGGTAATCTCTAAAATCCAATATGCTCACGAATAGAGAATGAGTATTCATGGAGGATAATCATTTTTAGTAGATAGTGGCAAGAAATTTTATTATCAAATTTGGAATTAGTCAAACATGTAGTCTTATCCGTGTTTGTTACTTATATATTTTAAAGAGTATCTGACCAATTTGAGGTATATTGTTTTTTTTATATAAAAAAATACACACTTTTTATGTGGAAATCAAATAAGCAGTACGTACCCACATAAGATGCCACCGAGAACTTTATGTTATATTGGTATTTTTGGCATCTATAAATAAAACTGGGGAGGGTTAGGAGGGTTAGGAGACAAGTCCATAACCTTATTTTTCTTCCTCTTTTCTTTCTCTCATGTGTTATACTCTTCTCTCCTTCTCTTGGACGCCACCTTTCTCCCTCTTCTCTCTCTTCTCAGCTCTCTTCTCTTCTTCGTCCTTCTCTCCTTCATTATCGAAGATCTTAATGGTATGGAATCTTGAAAATTAACATGGTATCAGAGCAGTGATTTCAAGATTCCAATTATCTTTTTTATGTTTGAATTATGATTCATGAAGGTGATATTCAAGTTTGAAGATTGCATGGAACTGTTTGGCACGAAGGAGCTATACGAGTTGATTCGAAAAAGATAAGTTCTTCGGTTATTCCACTTTGAAAATAAATGAGACATTGTTAACACCTCATCTTCGGTTAGATTTGTTGTTGCGTTGTTGGAATTCAAGATACGATAGTATTTGCTGAGAGACATTCGTAATTCAGAAAGTGATTTGAGAATCACAAGGTCCCCCTATTGGATTTAGCAAGTGATTCAGAAACTAATCACACTCTTGTTCTTTCGTGATTCAGAAAATTAGGTTACCGTAGTTTCAATCGATTTGAGAACCAACTTATTTGTATCCCTTTATTTATAATTAAAATTTATGTTCTTCAAATCAACAGAGAAGTGCAAGTAGGGAGATTCATTCAATGTAAGTACAAAATCTGAAGAGCTTATATTTGACATTGGTCCACTTCCTGTTGGTATGGGAGAGGGTGAATATTTACTGTCTCATGTCTATCTGCCAATCTTCTCTGAGCCTCACAGAAGGGTTTGTCTTAGCATGGACCACATCCAATATCTGGCTTTCGATGCTTTATCCCACACTGATGCGATGAAGAAGAGACACTTGGTGCAAAAATGGCAGATATTTCAAGATAAATAACTAAACCCTCCTCCTATATGTCTTTCACCTCAACTGCTTCTAAAACCAAAGGAAAAACTCAGGATTCCTATTCCAGAATTGTTGAGAGCTAACTTTGACAGAGGGGGGGATGAACTCAAGTTGTTGCAGGAAGTTCAGATGGAGAGTGAAAAACAAGTAAATTCAAGCAAGACAGTAATAAATAGATTGTTGAACCATGGAAAGTTTTCTGAACGTGGAGAACAGAAGTTTGTATGGAGAGGTTTCAGAGAAATTAATTAAGAGACTGGAGATTGAGATGGTCATGTTAATTCCAGTCAGCCGAACCAGTTTAGTAATATTGATTGAACTCGATCGTTCACATAAAAATGATTTTGGAGAAGAAGGAAAATTAGGAGAAGAATACAGCTGGGAGCAAGCAGATTTTTAAGCAGGAAGCCAAGCTGTGGCAAATACAACACTGTGGCCTTTCCATGTAAGCATAAGATCATCATCTTCCTTCTTCAATCCCCAGCCTGCTGCATGCTCGTCCAGCATCGTCTTCACTTGAGAGACGGCCTCGTCGCTGAAGGGGACGCCGCGGAAGCCTGCATTGTGCATTCTCTGGACCCATTTGTTCTTGGGTTCCAGCCTCTCTACCCTCTGGAGCCCCTCGTAGGCGATTACATTCTCGATCTTCCAGCAAATGTCCGCCTCGTACCACTGCCTCTGCTTGCTCCCACGGGGAAGAAACGTGTCCACTGTATCGTAAGGAATCCACAGAAAATTGAACGCCGACCGCAGCCTGGTTACCAGGTTGTTGGAAGTGAAGTCTGCGTCTTCGTCGATTAGAACCACGAGTGTGGGATCCAGGCTCCGGAGTGATTTCTGAAACATGGTTCTGAAAGATGTATGAGAGTAATTAGATGTAGGGTTACTGAGGTTAGAGACTGCACCGAGTGTTTCTTCTGGTATGTAATGCAGCAGCATCTGACAGTTTATAATGAGGGCCTCGTTGTTGTCGACGCCGCCGCCGCTACTGTCGGAGAAAAGGAGCCTTTGGGATCGAACGTGTTCAACCAAGGAGGAGAATCCGTCGGACGAGGATGAAGGGACGACTCTGAATTCCATCCTCATGTTTCTTGACTTAGCGAAATTCACCAGCCGCGAACCCAATTCGTCGTAGGGGAGGTCGAGCATGGGAGGGATATTTCCGGCAGTGCCGGCGACCGTGAGCTTGATGAACGGAGGCGCTTCGGGTCGGTTGGCGAGTGCGTCAATCAATGTGGGAAGTTGCATGCAATGGGTGACACTGAGATCGACGATGTGGACTACCGAGAATCCTTCGACGGCGTCGATAATGGCAGCATTAGCGGCGGAGAAGCCGAAGCGGTGCCACGGAGTGAGATCAATGAAGCCGGCGAGCTGGATGACTGAGAATCTGTGGGTCTCAACGGCGAGGTTAGGGCTGGCGTTGGCGACGGCCGTAAGCATCTTGCAGCTTCCGGTCATGGCGGCGCGGGCGATGAGGGCGCGGAGGAAACCACAGGTGAGGCGCTGATTCGAATCTCCGTCGGGCGAAGCGATGTTGTTGAGCACCCAGAGGATCTGCTGGGTCAGAGTGGAGTCGTTGCTCTCGATTGCATTCGCGCAGTGGACAAGAAGCTGTTCCATGCAATTGGTGTCCCCGAAGCTGCCGAGATTCTTGGCGGTGGGTAAGCCAGGCCAGGGACGCGTTCGGCACAGCGAACTGTTGCTCATGGCGAGTGCAGGCGGCAGCGTGTCCGTGAACTGCATCATGGACCGTAGCTGCTAAGAGAGAGAGAGAGAGAGAGAAAGGAATTTCAGAAGGGAGCAGACGGTAGAGGTGGAGCAGAAGAAGAAAGAGACAAGTCTCCCACCACTGAAAGCCTAGGGTAAAGAGCCATCACAGAAGCTGGCTCTGCATATTTCGGGTGAATTCTGCAACTGGATCAAGAAAATCGACAGTTCAGCTTTTAGGGGTTTTTAGTTCTTCCGATGAAAAACAAAAAGAAAACCCACATCCCAAAAACTCACTCTCCAGTCAAATTATGCGAAGTAAAGCCCAGAGCCGTCTCAGCTTTTCAGTTGCAGAAGATTTTAACTCTCAGAGCAGGGGCGGGTAACAGATAATCCATCAAAATCTCCTCTCGCTCTTGTTCTCACCCTCTTAGCCGAAGAAGAAGAAAGAAAAAAAAACCAAGGAGAAGAGGAGAAGATATAGGACGGAGAGGCTGCAGAAGAGGGGAAGATATAGGATTGAAGAGACTGCAGAAGATTACAGAGGAGGAGTCTGGTTTTGTTTCTGGTTTTGGTGGCATGTGAGGTGGCCGGCCTTGCAATTGTCCTGACGTGGGTGTTGGATTTTGTCTTGTAATGAAAGGGAAGGAAGGGGATTGGAAGTCTGTTTAGCTCACGGGCCAGGCCATATCATCAGCAAATCATTTGTAATTCCTTTTAAGACACTTAGGGTTCCTCCGCTTTTGGGGCTGGATGGAGTTTATTCCACCATTTTGGAGTCTTCCATCTTTAAGCTCGTTTTGGTATCAATAGAGAAATCAGCCTCCCCTAGCTTGATTCAATTTTTTTTTATTGACTAATCATATGAAGATGAAATTTATTTATCTAAATATACAATTCAACCCTCTTAAAATGCCATGTTGTAAAAAATCAACTTTGTTCATAAATAATTGATATTGAAGCAATCAAGACCACATGTAGGACTTACATGAAATAGAGAAGGAGGTAGGCCCCTCCTCTCTTTGCGTGTTGACGAGAACATTGTCGATAGATGGGGTTGGCCTTCCCCTTCCTTTGTTGAGGGTTGGGGTAGGGGAACCCCCCCTAATGCTCGTTTGCGTCAATAAAGCCAATTGAAGGGGAAGGTCTCCTTTTTTGGAATGTGATAATCAAGTAACGTAACGGAATTTATCAGAAAATAATTTTTTTTTCTAAATTCCATTAGTAAAGTTATTTTAGTAGGTATATTATTTTGTTATCATATTCTTGCAATATATTTATTTCTCAAGACTAGAAATTCTCCTTTATTTTGTAAGTTAATTTATTATGATTTTGGTTTAAAAGCTTCAAAACACATTTGAAATGAGTCAAATATTACTTTTTATTTTAACATTCTTATATTAGATGCATATTTGAAATGTGATACTTATCTCTAAAATCTGTTTTAGAGATAAGGCACGGTGTGTTTAGGGAGAACGAATGAACTATTGGGCAACCTAGAAAGAAAGTTCCCAAGGAAAATTGAATTCAGATAAAAACTCCATAGAAATCCCTTATGATTGTTTATCATTATAAATAGGGGGAGATTGTAGATCTCAAGATCTTCATTGAGATATTTTTTTATTATAACAAATACTCAAGTTACTAATGATATACATAAAGTATACCTCTTACCTCAAAAGGCCTCAAAAGAGATTTCTGGTAACATATCCTTTTGACCGGCCATGGTCTTCCCAACTGGCTCATACAAAAAGGGTTAGCAAGTAGTTCATCGTCAAACAGCCTGCAACACCATTGGTCCAAATAAGAGAGAGAAGAGACTCTATTGAGGAATGTTTGCCCAAACTTCAGGATGACCAACCCAAAAGAGGGTAAAAGAGTAAAAATGATAAAAAAAAAAGTTGACCACTGCAAAGATCAAGTTTAAGGTACAAATGAGTCAAATTCTTCAGTAGGAGGAAGTGAAAACATCGTAGAAGGTCCAACACAATGAAATAAGTTGGCTACATTCTAAAATTGTTGTTGTGTTGCACAAAAAATTTATTCTACAATATTTCAAGCTCAGTTTTAGGAGTTTTAAGTTTCAAAATTTTACTAGTGACTACTATTGTGTTCAACATCAAAAAAATAATTTAATATATTTTTTTTAAAAATTAATCTTTGTTAACCCATTATTTCTAAAATACAAAAAAGTCATTTTCTAGCCATAATAACTATTTTTTGAATGTTGGAACTCGTGCTATTTAACCCAAACACACCCCGAACAAACTTTCTCTCTCATCACAATGAAAACCAAACCTCTTAAGCCCTCCCGCATGATTCAAGGAGTTTTTTACCTCCTCTAAAGCTTGAAAGGAAGCCAAACTCGATAATTTTTTTCATTGACCTATGTATTTTTTTACTTGATCATTTAAATCCTTATCGAATGCTTATATTTCAGCTTTTTAAATATGTGCCAAGTAATTTTGAGTTCATATTTGAATCAATCATAACATTGTGCGGTTGACAACCATTTAAAATCAATTTTGGAGCATCAATAATATCAATACATGTTTGTATGTTGTTTTAGTGGGGTATTTGAAAGGGCCTTTCTTAAGTATTAAAATGTGGATCAAATCTAAGTATTTGACATGCATATACTTTGAGATATTTCAATCATTAAATTAAGTAGTTGTATGTGCATTACCCATTTTGCAATTAAAACCAATCTCAAATTTACATGGAGACTACACTTTTTAATCAAGTCATTGAAGATTATATTGACTTGATTATATTTTTAAATCTGTCATTAATGGATATTTTAAGTTACTAATTACATGCGTAAGTACTTAGAATTGGTGTATCTATTTGCTTGTCTTTAGATTATTAAAATATACTTATTAACAAGTAATTTACATTGGACTATATTCTAAACAAGTAATCAGTTGCAATTGGGTCAAACCTTGAATAGGTAAAATCGACCTAATTCCAAAATTATTTGAGAAAAATTATTGTGTCTGAAGATAGAAGTTGGGAAGTTGTGTTTATTGTTGTGAGAGGCATAAGACCTTGTAGGTAGGTGGTGTTGAAAATCCTTTTGTAGGTCTAAGTTAGTGTGCCTAGTGAGTTGTTGAAAATCTTTGTGTAAGTCTAGGCTAGAGCACCCTAGTTGGCTATTGGAAAATCCCTTTGTGGGTTAGGCTAGTGAGCTTAGTGAATTGTTGTAAGTCCTTGCACGGGCAGTATTATAATTGGCCTTTAAGACGATTCATTGTACGTATCATATGGCAACCCCAACTTAACGGAGCTTCAAGGTGCTGATATATACAAAGCATGTGAGAGCATATAACATTTTGCGGCCTTTTATCTCCAACTCAGTTTTTTCTAAATTTGATATCTATTAAAATCCCAACCCCAAAGTTAGGAGTCTCACAATGAGAATCTGCACCAGATAGAAAAAGGAACTGTTGGCCATCTCTATGTAGGATCCCTTTTGTTCCAGGTTCATAATAGACTACTCAGTCCCTCCCTCACCCCCCACCAAACACAAAAACCCTAGTTTCGATTTCCACGCTTTGATCCTCAAATCATGGTTCCCGTCGTCATCGTCATCTTCGATATCATCTGCGACTGAGTCCTGGGCCCAGACTGACATCTTCTTGTCGCTATCAGCCACCATCGCCAACCAGTGCCTGCATGGCTGGCCATGTGCGCCAAAGGGCACGTCCATGTCTTCTCACAGTTCTTCGTTTCAGCTGCTCTTAGAACGAATTAGACACTCCATCTTCAGTTGTTTTAAGTTCAGTAAATCCATATCTGAGCTCTCAGTGAGGTACATCTACGTCTGCATGGATACGGTAAACCTTGTGAATTGACGTACAAGATAACAACCACGTGCAGAAGCAGCAGATAATCAACAAACCCAGACGCATCGCTAGCTCCGACTCCCGTGAGGGGTTCGGTTCTGGCATGCCATGTCCATGTCGACGATTCTGCTTTCACGGTGGGGCTGCATCCAACTCTGTTTCAGTTCCCCTCTACCTTCATTTGCAGGCAGTAGAGTTACTGCTACGATTCCATTCTTGACCAGTTCTAACAATGGGTGCCTGAAACAGCATCGTTCCTGGCTCTGCTGCAGTAGGTACATAGACACCTCTGTTGGCATTTCACCATTACAAGAAAGAGAACAAAGGGGTCATGATTCCATATCCATGGAGATTACATTTTCCTTCTTTTTAGTGGCTGCTCAACAGAATTCATGTGAGACTGTCTTCCACTATCAAACAGCTGTTCAGAGAGAGAGAGAGAGAGAGAGAGAGAGAGAGAGAGAGAGAGAGAGAGAGAGAGAGAGAGTGGTCCCAACAAAATTACTGGGAGACCCAAATGATCTGTCTGATGAAAAAAAAAAGGAAGGTTTACAGTTCTTTCCATGAAGATCCAAGTCAAGGAGGACGACAGAGGACAGAGATGTTGTTTTCTAACGTGGGTTATTCACACTGTATAGATAGGCATCTGTATAGAGTCGAGACAAAAAACCAAAACAAGAATGGTCAAGGAAGACAGGATTTCTTGATATCTGAACGCATGGAGCTCAAGGACAGTATAAGAAGAATCTCAAGCAAAGCATATAATGAGAACGAGGTAAGTTAAAGCTGGAGAGTTTTTTTACTCTCTGTGAGAATTTTGAGTGTTTCTAAGCTTTCAGAAACAAGAGCTATTCTGGAGTTTCTTCAATGGGATTCTCCTGATTTTGATTTTAAAAGCTCCTGACGGGAGTAAGGAATGTTATCATGTGCTCTCAGGATTCCCTTACTCAATTTGAGTTGTGAACAAACTCGGGGCCTTATTTAAATGTGTTTTTGGAGTTCACCCAGTAGAGATGAAAGCCAAATAGTAGGACGTTTTTATCAAATTTTGAGCTTTTGGGGTTTGGAGAAGGAGACATTCTCTCTCTCTCTCTCTCTTTTTTTTTCCGACTATATTTGTTTTAAATTCATGCAAGTTAAAATGTCAGTGAGGAGAACCCAATCATTGCAAGAGATTGGACTTTCTAATGTGGGTAGGAGGGGCTGTTCGAGGCACCTGAGGGTCCCAAGGAGGTGAATTCATTCCAAAGAATCTCATGTGGTACTAACTTAAAAGGCTCTATTCTTGGAAAGATTTTTTTTAATTGGTTTTCTGCTGTTAATTTTGCTGGCACTGGGCTAATTGAGGCTTGGCTTGTTAATGGACATTATATTTGAAAAACTTCAGATGACAAAATAAAGCTATGATCTTTTGTTAATTAATAACATAAAAAAATGAAGTAAGAGAGATGAAGATAAGGAAAAAGAAAGTAGTAGTAGAAGACAAAGGAACATTCAAAGAGGGCAAACTTGAAAAATTCGACTACACCTCACTCATGCATTGCATTTACTTAAATATTAGAGTGATTACATGATTATAAAATTACCCCCAAGGTTCTCAAGAAACTACAGTCGTCCATATTTTAATTAACTTTTAACACTCCTTCTCAAGCTAGGAAATATGCATCAAATAATCATAGTTTGGAGCATGAGGTATCACACTAAGCTCCATGTAATGCCTTAGAAAATGTATTTGTCAACTGATGTGCAATTCTCATATGAGGGGTTATGATTCTTCCACTTAGTACACTTAATCTTTGGTTAAATGACCATATAATTTGATGAACTTCGTTCGTTCATAAAAAACAAGATTATTGGCTATAAAGATAAAGGGAATTTTACCAAAATACCGGTTTTAAACAACTTATTGATGAAAATAACGAAGACCACAAATTATTTACAAAACTACCGAACTTTGACCGGTCCACTGTATACGTGGATAGTCAAAGGCAACACGTAAGCTTTGACTGCTTACGTGTCGCCCCGTCATCAAAGTAAAATCTCAGAGTCTGCCACGTCATCATTATTGACACATCATCTGCCACGTAACTTATCATGTCATTTTTATTATTTTCTTTTTGCCATGTCATCAATGGCCACGTAAGCATGTGCCACGTCAGCCCTCACATATGTTTTTAATTCTCTCTTCCACGATTTTCTCCTCGCCTCTCGTCTCGGCTGCTCTCCTCTCGTTGCTCGCCTTCTGCCGCCTCCCCTGCTGCCGCTCACCTCCCCTGTTGCCGCTCGCCTCCCCTGTTGCCGCCGCTCGGCCGCTGCTCTGCCTCGGCCTCGTCCCTGCTGCCGCTGCTCTGCCTCGGCCTCGACCTCGCCCCTGTTGCCGCCGCTCGGCCTCACCCTCGACGCCCTCCGCTCAACCACTCTCTCTTCGTCTCAGCCTTATCTCTCGTTCTTTTTCTCCGTCACCCTCTGTTCATCCTCTCGCCGCCGACGTTCTTTCTCTCTGTTCCCCTTTGTTCGTCCTCTCGCTGGCCCTTCTCTCGAAACCTTAGGGTGATTTTTTAGGGTTTTTGTTAATTGAATAGAATTATTGTATTTAATTATAATGTTAATTTAAATTTAGGTGTTTAATTACTGTATTGATTTTTATGTGATTTACTGTTTAATTTTTGATTTTATGTTAATAAAAATTTTGCCAAATTAAAATTATTGTAAAGTTTTGTAAGATTTTTAATTAAATAATATATTTTTTAATAATTTATTATTTTGTAAATAAGGTGATAAAAAGTATACAAATAAATTATATTTTTAAAATCTAAAACAACTTTTTTATATATATTTTTTAATTTATAAATATTTTAAATGGATAATATATGGGTAAGATTTAAGTGTAATTTTTTTCTATTTATAAATATTTTAAATGGATAATATATGGGTAAGATTTAAGAGTAAATTTTTTTCTATTTATAAATATTTTAAATAGATAATATATGGGTAAGACTTAAAAATAAAAAAATTATTTATAAATATTTTAAATCCATAGTAAATGGGAAATAGTTAGATTATTTTTATTTATAAATATTTAAAATTTCTAAATATTATTTTATAAATAAGGTGATAAATATATACAAATAAATTATATTTTTAAACTCTAAAATAGTTTTTTTGTATATTTTTTAAAAATTTTAAATATTTTAAATCGATAAAATATGGGTAAGACTTAAGAGTAAGATTTTTTAAATTTATAAATATTTAAAATTTTTAAATATTATTATTTCGTAAATAAGGTGATAAAAATATACAAATAAATTGTATTTTTAAACTCTAAAATATATTTTTTAATTTTTTTAATTTATAAATATTTTAAATCTAATTAATTTACTTATTTTATTTTATTTTGTAAAATATGAAGAAATAAAAAGTGTAACGATAATTTTTTTAATTAATAAATATTTTAATTGATATTAAATGGTGTTAAATAAGTAAGAGTTAATTTTTTAATTGTTTATTAAATTTTTTTAAATAATTTTTTATTTTAGATATAAGGTAATAAAAAGTGTATGTGATTTTTTAATTTTTTTTAAATTTATTCAAAATTTTATCATGTATTGACGTGGCAAATGACGTGTCAATAATAATGACATGGCAGTCTATGTGTTCATCTACAGTATCGCTCTGATGATGGAGCGACACGTAAGCAGTCAAAGCTTACGTGTCACCTTTGACTGTCCACATATACAATGGACCGGTCAAAGTTCGGTAGTTTTGTAAATAATTTGTGGTCTTCATTATTTTCAAAAATAAGTTGTTTAAAACCGGTATTTTGGTAAAATTCCCAAAGATAAAGGCCTGATTATTGCTTGATAACTAACAATCAAATTTACCTCAACACCAAATTTTGACAAAAGAAATTGTATCTGGATCATTTCACAAGTGATAGGTGCCATAGATTTGCATTAAGCCTCTGCACTTGATCTTGATATTACTTTTTGTTCATTTACTTTTCAATGCTCTAAATTTTCCCAACAAAGGTACAATAACCAGTGGTCGACTTCATGTCACCTTTATCCAACATAGTCTCTAGCATAGTAGTCCATCACTTTTATGTGATGCTAATACTTACAAAATATTTTATCCCTAGTCCTCCTTTTAGATGCTGAAGTATTCAATGAACAACCTTTGCATGAACTTTTCTATGTTTTCCCATAAACCTACTAACTAGTCCCACAACATACAATATATCGGCCTCATCACCAATAACATATATGAGCTTTCCAACTAAGCATATAAAAGAAGTTAGATCTTTTAAAGGAGGAGAACTAGCATAAAATAAATCAAGATTAGGTTCTAGTGGTGTATCAACTAGTTTAGCTCCCAATAATCCAATTTCACTTAGAAGATAAATTATAGATTTCCTTTGAGACAAAATAATACATGATTTGTTTCTTGCCACATCTATTTCCAAAAAAAGTATTTAAGAATCCCAAAGTCTTTAATTTGAAAATGCTTTTGAAGATAGGCATTAATCTTAACAAGTCCACCTTTGTCATCTCCAGACAAAATTTTATCATCTACATAAAGTACTATCAATATCACACAACTTGTTACTCTTTCCAAAATAAATATAGATTGATCATAGTTACTTCTATGAAATCCAAACCCTAGAACAACATGATTGAATTGCTCAAACTATGATCGAAGGGTTTGTTTCAACCCATAAATGGCTTTATGCAATTTGCATGCTTTACTTAACTCTCCCTAAGCAACAAAATTAGGTGGTTGTTCTATATAGACTTTTGCATTGAGATCACCATATAAAAAAAATTCATCCAATTATTGAAGTGAGCATCCCTTTTTCACAACCATAGATACCAAATTGGTTTGAATTTAATTTAGCAACTTGGAAAAATCTCACACGATAGTCGATGCCATAAGTTTGTATGTAATCTTTAGTTACCAATTAAGCTTTGACTTGAATGGTAAAGACCCATATGCAATCCAAATTTTTGGCATTTAGGGGAGGAATATAAAGAGATACCAAGTACTCTAAGACACAAGAGCAACACTTTCATCTTCAATTCTAGATTTCCAATGAGGACTCTAAAAAGCTTTGACACAACTAGTGGGAACACATGAAACATCAAGAGTAGATAAAACAAACCTTATAGCAAGAAGAGAGTCAATCAAATGATGACAAAAACTTCGAGATGGGAAACCAAGTACATTGTCTAACTCCCTTCCTAATAACAACAAGCAAATGCAAATTAGGAAATAAGGAAGAGGAGGACTCTCCTTCGGAAGAAGTGACTACAGGGAGCCTTGAAGAGGAGCATCACAATTCCCAACTCTGCCATTATCTATATCTTCCAATGCATTCATTGGTAGGACAATAAGTACTTCCCCATGAGAATGATCTTTGAGCATGTTGGGCTGGTAGTTAATGAGAATGATTTTAAAAATTCACCACACCAATGGGGTGTCATGCTTTCATTAATTTATAGGAGTGATATCCCAATTACAGGGATTTACAATTGACTACAAGAGATTTGATTTGTACAGACAATAAATGATTGAACTTAATTAGCTCTTATAATGGAGGGTTAAATTCCTCTGCAAGGAAGGCCCTAAACAGGGCAATGATCCTTAATTGATTGAGAATCAATTCTATGATTCTTAATCGATAGAGAATCAATTCTATGATTCTTAATCGATTGAGAATCAATCTCTTAAGGTAGTATCTTCAACGGTTAAGGATTATCTTCAAAGAAGGAAATATATGTCGAAACATACCAAGTTCTATATACCTTTTCTCAAATCTAGGATAACCCATGAAAAACACTGAATGGATCAATAAAACATTTTTTTCTTGGATGGACTTGAATTATTGTTAAATTCCATGGTTTAATCCTTATGAACTAGGTTTTATAACTTCTATATAAAATTTGACTTTTACAATCTTTAAGGTCTTCCACTTTACTTGCCTTCTTCGTAATAGTTTTCTTTCAATTTTTTCCTTTAGTGTATTGACTCAACAACTTAAATCTTCAATTTCCTCGCTCCAACTCATACCATAGACCACTAGAGTGTGTAATAAAGGGTATGTATCTAAAAACGTCAATACTTTTCTTCGCTTCAATTTCCAATTTAATGCACAACTGATGGCAATTCAGCTGTTGTAAGAGATGATTTAGTTAATTTTGATAGTTGTGTATGACATTAACATCAACGCTTAAGGATCATTTGTGTCGACTTAGGAAAATAAAACGGTGAGAAAATTATTTTTTCTTTTACTAATTTTCTCATTGGATGATGTTTTTATTGACAAATTCTCTTCGAAAATTTTCTTGCATTTGTGAGGCTATTGAAAATAAAATAAAATAATAATTATGTAGCTGTAGTATTTAAAATTGGAACAAAATAAGAAATTAAATATAGAAAATGAGCAATCAACATAAATCTTCTTGGCTTACTTTTCCAATGATTTCAGATTAAGCAATAAGAAACATACTTTTTTTTTTAAAGACAAGAAGATAAAAAATAAAACTTTTTCTATTCATAAAATAGTGAAAATATTAGAAAAAAATTCCAACAAAAAAGTTTTCCTCTATATATTTTTCTTATAATTTTCTATCAGCATATACACACCCTTAAATTTTTTATGACTAGTTACATGTAATCTCCATAACATAAGTAAAATATGTGCTAGCTAGTGTATACCTTGTTATTTTTCAATCATGTTTCTCATGACCTCCAAAGACGTAAGGTTACATTGTCCTCATCAAAGACTCAGGTCCAACACATAATCAAAACTAGGAGTGTGCGAAAAAAAAAAAACTTAAATTCACTCCGTTGGGTGGAGAAGTGATGCAGGAGAAGCGTGAGGCGGGTAAGTAATCGGATCCGTATTCGGATCTGTCTTTCTGAACCCGGTTTGGGTTTGTTTGCTTTGAGCTGTAGCCCGGGCTTGTCGGGGGCTTTGCATTGTTTTGGATGTTAAAACTCGTTCTGCATACGGGTGATGGAGATTATTGATGTGTATGAAATTGAATAGAAACGGGAGGATTTTCTCTCTGTTTAGAGCGACCTATTGCCAATTTTTCCCACAGATTACCGGTGGAATTGCCGGCAGGATAATCATTATCCTGTGTCCGGCATCAGTTGGTATCAGAGCGTAAGGCTAGGGAAGAGCTCGCCAGAGACATTGCAGCGAGAAGATGAAGGGGTCGACGAAGTCGACGCCGTCGTCGTCGCCGTCACCGTTGAGCTACTGCTCAACACTGCTGATGTAACCGTTGAGCTACCGCTCAACGTTGCTGTCGAAAAAGCTCGGGGGTCGACCGAGCAGTTACAAAAAATAGGGTTTTGGCAAAGAAAAAGGTGCGGAATAGTTACTGTCGTCGTCGTGGTCGGAACTGCCATCGACGAAGCTAGCCGAACAACAAGAGTTTGGGATTGACAAAAAATAGAGCACCGAAACAGGGTTTCGTGGTGCCAAGACAGGAGGGGTTCCGAGACTCATTGTCGGAGCGAGCTAGCATCGCAGGAGAACGACGAGCTGTCGGAGACGACGGTCGAAGAGGGCCGCCGGAGGAGTTTCGATTTCAAAAAAAAAAAATCAGGTTGGAAATCCCGATTTCGGGAGCTTCGTCAGCGTCGAGGTATTTTTCGGGAAGTTATATTATTTTTTATTATTATTAAAAAAAAAAGTATGGTTGGTGGTCGTGGTCGTGGTCGTCGCGGGCAGCACCCAAATGAGGAAGCTCCATACCGTGGCCGTAATCTTCAGAATGTGGTGATTGAAGACTTATAGCGGCAAGTTGCGGAGTTGACTCAGCGTCTGGCAGCGCAGGATTTTGGTGATCGTGAGATGGGAAGTCACGATTCCGATACCAGCTTCGAAAATCCATATCGCAATCATGCTCGATTTGGGGAGCATCGCGGTCAGGGGGACCGACCTATAGACCTCGGTTTCAGAGTGACGTTACCCAAGTTTTCTGGTACGCTGCAGGCCGAGGGATTCATCGACAAGTTGCAAGAGATAGAGCGTATCTTTGAGTATAAGGAAGTCCCCGATAATGTTATGGTGAAATTGGTTGTCATCAAACTCAAGGGCAGAGCATCTGCGTGGTGGGAGCAGTTGCGGTGATCACGAGACCGGCAGGGCAAGGCCAAAATCACTGATTGGGAGATGATGAAGAAGAAGATGAAGAGTCAATTCCTTTCTTTTGGCTATACTCAAACCTTGTTTCAGCGACTTCATTTGTTGCGGCAAGGCTCGAGATCAGTGGATGATTACACGGAGGAGTTCTATCAGTTGATCGCCCGGAATGACTTATCTGAGACAAAAGAGCAGATGGTGGCACGGTATTTGGGGGGGTTACGACAACCCCTACAGGATGTCCTCAGTCTTCACTCGCTGTGGACTATTTCGGAAGCATACCAGCGTGCATTAACTATGAAAAAATAGCAGAACAGAAGGCCAATGGTCAGAAACGATCACAGTTGCCGACCAGTTCGCCCTCAGGAATCTCGTCCTGCCCAGCAGCCTCCCCAAGGTCCTTCTAACTCAAATATTCGATGTTTTCGTTGTGATGAGTCGGGACATAAAGCTACTGAGTGTAGGAAGCATGCTAGTCAGAAGGGCAAAAACCTTCTGATTGAGGAAGACGTGGTAGATGAGCCTGAGGAACTTGGTGAACCTATGTATGATGATGCTGAGGATGGAGAGGTATTGTACGGTGATGGCCATGAGACTCTAGTTGTTTGTAAGAGTCTGTTGACTCCCAAAGGGGATTTAGGGGATGAGTGGTTGCGAACCAATGTGTTCCACACGACCTGCACAGTCGCAGATAAAGTCTGCAAGATGATCATTGACAGTGGCAGTTGTGAGAATGTAGTTTCTGAAGAGGTTGTCCAAAAATTGCAGTTGCAAACAAACCTTCATCCCAAACCGTACAAATTGACGTGGCTGACTAAAGACAGTGAGGTAGCAGTAAATAGGCGATGCCTTGTTTCTTTTTCCATCGGCATGAAATATTTTGATAATGCTTGGTGCGATGTGGTATCTATGGACACTTATCATGTTTTGTTAGGCCGCCCTTGGCAGTATGATCGCAGCGTTATTCAGGACGGGCGGTAGAATACCTATTCCCTTAGCATCAAAGAGAAGAAGATTGTGTTAGCCCCTCGCTGGGAAGGCCCCACTCCTACCCCTATAGACGGTCCTTCTAACCTGCTTTCCATGTCCAGGTTTCTCGTAGAGATAGAGAAGGAAGATTTAGTCTATGCTCTACTTCCTTGTGGGAAGAGTATCACAGATGAGACTCCTGATTTACCAGCAAAGGTGCATCAGCTCCTAGCAAAGTTTTCTGACTTGATGCTAGAGGACCTTCCTCCTGGATTACCACCTATGAGGGATATTCAGCATCAAATTGACCTTGTGTCGGGGTCCAGTTTGCCAAATCGGCTAGCGTATCGCCTCAGCCCCAAGGAGTCCGAAGAGTTGCAGCGACAAGTGATAGAGTTGTTGGATAGGGGTTACATCCGTGAGAGTATGAGCCCATGTGCAGTTCCTGCCCTACTAGTGTCGAAGAAAGATGGCTCGTGGCGTATGTGTGTTGATAGCCGAGCAATCAACAGGATTATAGTGAAATACAGATTTCCCATTCTTCGCTTGGATGATATGTTAGACCAGTTGTCCGATTCTAAGGTCTTCTCCAAAATTGACCTTAAGAGCGGCTACCACCAGATCAGAATAAGGCCTGGAGATGAGTGGAAGACAGCGTTTAAGACGCAACATGGGTTGTATGAGTGGATGGTCATGCCGTTTGGGTTGTCCAATGCACCCAGCACCTTTATGAGGTTTATGCATCAGGTTCTACGACCATTTATGGGAAAATTCGTTGTCGTGTACTTTCACGATATCCTCATTTATAGTCCGACGTGGGCATCCCATTTTGATCACCTCCGTGCTGTTTTTGCGATGTTGTGGACGGAGCGCCTGTTCGTGGCTCGGTTGAAGTGTTCTTTCTTCACTACCTTTGTAACTTTTCTTGGGTTTGTTGTGTCTACTGATGGTGTTCATGCAGATCAGTCGAAGGTCAATGCGGTCTTGGAGTGGCCCACACCAAAGACCTTGCATGATGTCCGCAGTTTTCATGGCTTGGCATCCTTCTACCGTCGGTTCATTCGACACTTCAGCACTCTGATTGCTCCTCTCATAGTGTGCCTCAAAGAACGCGAGTTCCGGTGGTCCGAGAAGGCGAAGGCCAGTTTTCAACTGGTTAAGCAACAGATGACAGAGGCCCTCGTTTTGGCACTTCCCGATTTTGAGAAGGTGTTTGAGGTGAACTGTGATGCATCCGGGGTTGGCATTGGTGGTGTTTTGAGTCAGGAGGAGCGGCCCCTAGCTTTTTTCAGTGAGAATCTATCCGGTTCCAAGAAGAATTATTCCATATATGATCTGGAGTTTTATGCCATAGTTCAGTCCCTAAAGCATTGGCGTCACTACCTCGTCCAGAAGGAGTTCATTCTATTTACTGATCATGAGGCCTTGAAGTACATCAATGGCCAACACAAACTGAGTCGTCGGCATGCCAAGTGGGTGGCGTACTTACCGGAGTTCACATTTGCACTGAGACACCAAGCAGGGAATCTGAATCGTGTCATAGATGCCTTGAGCCGTCGTACATTACTCCTCACCACCATGAGTGCCAGAGTTGCAGGCTTTGAGACTTTTTTTGCTATGTATGCTGCAGATGTTTCATTCGGGCGGATACTTTGCGAGGTAACTGAGGGTCAACGCCATGATTTTCTTTTGCATCATGGTTATTTGTTTTGTGGATTACAGTTGTGCATTCCGGAGTGTTCCCTACGACAATTGATTATTAGTGAACTTCATAACGAGGGTCACGTTGGGCGCGATAAGACGTTGGCTTTGATCTCTTCTCGCTATTACTGGCCCAAACTGCCCAGTGACGTGACTCATTATGTGGAGTGTTGTTATGTGTGCCAGCGGTCCAAGGGAGTTCTCACTAATGCAGGCCTGTACACCCCGTTACCAATACCTGAAGCCCCGTGGATTGATGTCAGTATAGACTTCGTGTTGGGCTTACCCCGTACCCAGAGGACCTTGGATTCTATTTTGGTTGTGGTGGACAGGTTTTCCAAAATGGCCCATTTTGTTGCTTGCCAGAAAACAATGGATGCCACCAGGATCGCCCATCTTTACTTCAGGGAGATTATACGTTTACATGGCGTTCCTCGTTCCATTACTTCTGATCGTGGCACCAAGTTTTTGAGTCATTTCTGGAGGAGTATATGGGAGAAACTGGGGACGAAGTTGAACTTCAGCAGTGCCTATCACCCCTAGACGGATGGTCAAACTGAGGTAGAGAGCCATAGTTTGGGCAACCTTTTGAGAAGTTTGGCAGGAACTAAACTGAAATAGTGGGATTTGGCATTACCTCAAGCAGAATTTGCCTATAACTGGTTGAAACACAAAACCACCGGTATGAGCCCATTTGAGGTCGTCTATGGTCAGAATCTATCCGGGGTGCTTGACTTGGCCCCTATTC